>NC_139219.1:155388530-155711030 GCF_055691185.1 Crinia signifera
GCGCGGCAATCCAAGCAGGAGGCCCGAGTTCGATTACGGAGGGGAGGGGGTTGTAAGATAATTTTGATGTTTATTTATTTATTTATTCATTCATTTATTTATTTATTTATTTATTTATTTATTTATAAATGCACAGTAATCAATAAAGCTAGCGTAGACCACTAAATGTGTACTGAAGGATTCACAAGCCGAGTCCTGACAGACCAGACTTCACGGAGGTTCAGGCGCATCTGCGGCCGAATCTAGATAGTACACTCGGGAGATTTAGCCTGTAGCTTAACAGTCAGGAGCTGATTGGACGGCATTTTCCACTTCTCCTCCCTTATCACCGCTTCATACTGTAAATCTACCCATCAGTAACTTACCGCACAATACTGTGAATGTAATGCTGCAAAACCATATTGTGACCAAGTTTCCAATATTGTGACCGCCTTTAGAACAATACTGTACTGTATACTGAGACGCATAGCGTCCGTGTCGTACAACCTTTAGAACTACAGTACGGTGTTTGATGTTACGCATTAGCGTCTGTGCGGCTACATCTCCTAACTGTCACTGCGTCTATAGACGCAGTGACAGTTAGAAGCCATGACGTACATGTACGTCATGTGTCGGGAAGTACCTCCCGGCCATGACGTACATGTACGACACTCTCTGTCCGCATCAGCATGATGCACTCTCGGCTAAAGAGACTGGATCACGCTCGTGCCAGCGGCATTAGAGAGGTGCTCATCGTATAATAAAGTTCATGTAATTCCTGCGCATCATGCACGCGCTGAAGCACAAATCTTACGCATGCGCAAATGAGGTTTTTAAAAGTGACATCTGGTGGTTGGTCTGTGATATTGCACTCGTCGTGAAGCGCCACGGCGATTCGCTACATGTATGCGCCATGGCGAGTGTCGGAAACATCGCCATAGGCGGCAATAATAAGACCCGCGCCATCTGTATATAAGAGCTGCTAATGCTTACTCCTAGAGCCTGCAAATTGTATAAATGCTTTACTCTTTTGAAAACACTAATATTATCTTAGATGAAACATAAAGCAAGTTGTCTAATACCCATGATATTTTTTGTCTTAATGTGATTCTATTTTAGTTCATTAGGATCCAAAACCTTATAATAGATTTTCCTTTCAATTGAATATCTAAGTAAAGGATTAAGTTGATATTAACATACATTTTCATAGATTTAATCATCATTATCTGTTCTGCATGAGCTATGCCAGAGGTAGCCACCTCCAAACCTCGAGAGCTACCAACAGATAATGTTTTCAAGGTCTTAGAGAATCACAAGTGAAGTAATCAGCTCCACCTGTGGATTTTCTAAATGTATTAGTGATTAATGACTCCAACTTTGCACCTACCTGGCGGTCTGGAAAACAAGAACTGTTGGTAGCTCTCAAGAGCTGTTTTTTTCTGCCGCTGGGCTATGCTATATACATAATAATATTTTTCAAATATAGAAACACCAGAGAAGAAGCAAGAAAAGGAGTCTGTAGAAACAAAGAAAGGTAAACATATTGTTTGCAAAATATAGTACTGGTGACATGAACAATAAAATAAATGTTTTAATGGTAATTACTGTAGCAATTGTGCAGATACAGTATGTAAATATCCACTATGTATATGCCCAATAGACTTGTCACTACTGTTGATATGCCCACTAGAAGAAAATAACAAGAAATCAACTGGTTAAGGGAATAAATTGTAATTTAATAAAATCTAAGGAAATGTTTTTGAAGATTGATGATGAAAGTAAATTGAAGGGAACATCAATAGAGACATATGAGTTTGTATGACGCATCATAGGTGAAAAAATAAAAAATGCTTTAGTAATGAAGCTCAGTTGTTGCCTACATTTCGTATCTTCACTATGGCCCTTATTCTGGTTGGTGCGGTAATATCCGCATGCGTCCGTGCCGCCGATTTTTTGTGTCTGCGCATGTGCAGAGCCGTCTCTGCGCATGTGCGAGCGGGACACACGGCCACATTTCGCATGAAATGTGTACACTATGAACAGGGGGTGGAGAGGGGTGTGAAGGGCTGTTTGGGCTCATTACCATATGTTTAAACCCCGCGATTCATGGGCGTTCCCATGCAAACGCTGGGTGTACGTATGGTAATGCGGCCATGACGCAAGTGTGGGGGGCGGACATATGACATTGCCGGATGTCAGCTGCCCGCCCAGATCCCTGATTTTGCACAGAGAAATGCCTGTGTGGTCTGAGGTTGCGGGAGCTGCCTGGCCACTCGGTCCTGCATTCGATAGTCTGCGAATATCGAATGATAAAGGAGGTTCCCTGAGATGGAGGAGGTGTATTCATGAGAAATACACATGCGGTCCGTTCGGGGTTTAGGACGCACGGTGCTGGCCGCATATTCGGTTTCGGCCGCACCGATCAGAATAAGGGCCTATGTGTTTTAAGAGTATAGAGATTAAAACAAGGGTTTTCAGTATTTCAATGGAGTCTAAAGTACAAGATGAATTTGATCATTTTGGAATGCTATTTGGCTATTTTGTATGTACAGAGAGTTAGATGATTATCACCAATGTCTGTGCCATATATAATTAATGTGCAACATACCAATATTCAATTTTGGATGAGGATTTAGTAAAGTTTAGGAAGCATGCTATTAAAAACAATTAAGTTACAAAAATGTATAATGTGTAGTTAAAGAGGCAAGCCAATAGGGGTTCATTATCCATATTGATTAAAAAAGCATAAGAGTTGATAATTCAATGATTTCAGCAATATAGCTATGCTACCATGTGCTTGTTAGAGACTGTGTAGTTATAGAGTCAAGCAATCATAAAAGCTTTGTATTGCCACTTATACACTAGGAACTTTCATTTGTGACATTACTAAAAAAACATGAAGAATCATCAAAAACAATGATAGAGAAACTGAACGTTTTATTTAATATGAAAGGAAAACTTCTGTGTAGAAATATATAATATCTACTGGTATTTAATCTTTGGTAATTTCATTTGTAGAGACACAGGTGAAAAAACCTGAAGAACCAGCAAAAGAGAAGAAAGGTAACCATATGCATTTTTCTAACTTAGAGTATTGAAAGTGATTCAGGACATTTGGCTCAAGCTAAAATTTTGCTTCAACCACTGAAAGTAACTTAAGGCTGTACATGGCTTTCTCTATTGCTGCACAAATCTAAAAAGGACAACTCTAATAAAAAGCCATACAGATACAATGTCAGTCCTCCATTGCTACAAAAAGAGTCAACTAGGTAAAAAAGATGATCATTAATGTCACAAGCTATTTGTGTCCACTTGGACACTGATATACTGGAGTGCCGCAAGGCTGTGTATTGAGCCCGTTTCTTTATTCTATCTTTACATCTGACTGCAAGTCGGTTTACAATTCTAACACCATTATTAAATTTGCAGACAATACGACACTGATTGGGCTAATTGATTATAATAATGAAATAGCATATAGGAATGAGATCCAGCATCTGGTGGATTGGTGTGGAGTAAATAATCTCTTCCTTAATGCTAGCAAGACTAAGGAGATTGTGGTGGATTTTCGTAAGAAAAAGTAAACCCCAATCATGCCAATACAAATTAATGGAGCATGTGTGGAACGTGTTTCCAGTTTCAAATTTTTGGGGACTCAGATTTCTGAGGACATAACCTGATCAATTAATATTAAATGCTTGGTAAAAAAGGCTCATCAACGCCTTTTTTTTCCTTCGGATGTTGAAAAAACATCAACTATCACATCGAGTATTGTTAAATTTCTACCGATGTGCAGTTGAGAGCATCTTGACCAGCTGCATTTCTGTTTGGTATGGAAATTGTACCACTGCAGAAAGGAAACTTATATAGAGGGTGTTTAAATCGGCCCAACGTATAATGGGTACTACACTCCCGTATGCTGAGGAGATTCAGAGTAAACGCTGCTTACGAAGAGCACATAATATTTTAAAAGACATAACCCATCCGGCTAATGGATTATTTGTGCTATTACCGTCAGGGAGGCGGTTCAGGTGCCTACGGAATAGGACGTCTAGGATGAAGAATAGCTTCTTTCCAAGGGCTATTGTTAAATTAAATAGGGAATGTAGCTTGGGTGGGGGGTAATTGGTTTTTAGTATTCATTGTATAATTGTAAACTGTATGGACTTCTGGTTTTTTATAATATGGATGTGTACGGATGGATGCTAAATTGAATTTTGTTGTCCTAAATTAGGATAATGACAATAAAGTTATATCTATCTATCTATCTATCTATCTATCTATCTATCTATCTATCTATAAATAATTGAAATGATAATTCTTTCATAAAAGATATCTACACCATTACAAAAAATTTGAGAGGGGATTGTTGCTAAGTAATGTTCTTATACAATTATGACAATCCCTTGAATATTATAGACATTGATCAATATTGGTGTGAAAAATAGACCATTTTCTGAAATGTCATGTTGATTTAAAAATATGCTTATACTAATTGTTGTAATGACACCTAGTAGCCATTAAGCCATTCATGGTTGAGCTAAACTCACGGCACATGGATGTTATGCTCAAAGGAAGATAGTCCATCCCTCACTAGCAATCTCTTTTATAGAAACACTAGTGAAAAAACATGAGGAGCCAGCAGAACTGAAGACAGGTAAATATATGAAGTATCTTATCTAGCATTAAAAAAAATAATGATGCCCAGCTATTATTAAATGTGCTTGGTTATATAGACCCGCTAATTGACAATTTATTTTTCAGAAAAACAAGTAAAAAAACCTGACGAACCAACAAAATCAAAGATAGGTAACACAATCCATAACAATGTATTGTATGTTTATGACAGAACAAAGCTGAATGAACAAAAGGTTTTCTGTATATTGATAACATTGATTCCTTAAAACAATTATGTCACCAAGACTTATGATAATGTTTTATTTTATTCTTACAGTAAAGACTCTTGTTATATTATAACATCTTCTTTGCATTATAGTGTTTGCTAATGAGAACATTTTCCTCCAGCGATTCTTTTCTCCTATTATAGAGAAGTGTGTTCAATTATATGATTATGTGCCCTTTATATAAGATGGAGATAGATGCTAGTGCTTAATACTAGAGCCTGTAAATTGTATAGAGGCTTTACTTTCTTAAAAACACTAATAATATCATAGACGAAACATAAAGCAAGTTGTCTAATACCCATGATCTTTTTTGTCTTAATGTGATTCTATTTTAGTTCATTAGGATCCAAAACCTTATAATAGATTTTCCTTTCAGATGAATATCTAAGTAAAGGATTAAGTTAATATTAACATACATTTTCATAGATTTAATCATCATTATCTGTTCTGCATGAGCTATGCCAGAGGTAGCCACCTCCAAACCTAGAGAGCTACCAACAGTTAATGTTTTCAAGGTCTTAGAGAATCACAAGTGAAGTAATCAGCTCCACCTGTGGATTTTCTAAATGTATTAGTGAGTAATGACTCCAACTTTGCACCTACCTGGCGGTTTGGAAAACAAGAACTGTTGGTAGCTCTCAAGAGCTAGTTTTTGCTGCCGCTGGGCTATGCTATATACATAATAATATTTTTCAAATATAGAAACATCAGAGAAGAAGCAAGAAAAGGAGTCTGCAGAAACAAAGAAAGGTAAACATATTGTTTGCAAAATATAGTACTGGTGACATGAACAATAAACTAAATGTTTTAATGGTAATTACTGTAGCAATTGTGCAGATACAGTATGTAAATATCCACTATGTATATGCCCAATAGACTTGTCTCTACTGTTGATATGCCCACTAGAGGAAGATAACAAGAAATCAACTGGTTAAGGGAAGGAATTGTAATTTAGTGAAATCATAGGAAATGTTTTTGAAGATTGATGATGAAAGTAAATTGAAGGGAACATCAATAGAGACATATGAGTTTGTATGACGCATCATAGGTGATAAAATAAAAAATGCTTTCGGAATGTAGCTCAGTTGTTGCCTACATTTCGTATCTTCACTATGTGTTTTAAGAGTATAGAGATTAAAACAAGGGTTTTCAGTATTTCAATGGAGACTAAAGTACAAGATGAATTTGATCATTTTGGAATGCTATTTGGCTATTTCGTATGAACAGAGAGTTAGATGATTATCACCAATGTCTGTGCCTTATATAATTAATGTAAAACATACCAATATTCAATTTTGGATGAGGATTTAGTAAAGTTTAGGAAGCATGCTATTAAAAACAATTAAGTTACAAAAATGTATAATGTGTAGTTAACCCCTTCCCGACGCAGCCTGTTTTTGCCTTCCTGACAGAGGCCTTTTTTTCAAATCTGACAGGTATCACTTAAGTGGGGATAACTTTTTTTTGCTTTTACTTATCCCAGTGATTTTGAGATTGTTTTCCCGTGACACATTGTACTTTAAATTAGTGGTAAATTTTGGTCGATACATTTTTTTTTTTTTGTGAAAAATACCAAAATGTCGTAAAAAAATGGAACATTTTGCTATTTGCAAAATGTTACATTTTCTGCTTGTGAGACAAATAATCATACCACTCAAAATAGTTAATAACTAACAAAGACCATATCTATACTATATTAAAAAATCATTATTTTAACCTCCTTTAATTTTTTTGGACACTAGGGGGCAGCAGCGTCTAAATTTTACACTACACGCAGTTTAACGCTGGTTTTGGCTGTTCACTTTTGGACAGCCAATCGCAGCGATCACCCAAGACGGGGGGCAAGCTTGCCCCCCCTGGGCAATGAGGGAGGATGTCTGCTGTCAGGGACAGCAGACATCGTCCCTCTGTCACCGCGTCTGTAGACGCGGTGGCACTTTTAAGTCATGACGTATATATACGTCATGTGTCGGGAAGTACATCCCGGCCATGACGTATATATACGTCAAATGTCGGGAAGGGGTTAAAGAGGCAAGCCAATAGGGGTTCATTATCCATATTGATTTAAAAAGCATAAGAGTTGATAATTCAATAATTTCAGCAATATAGCTATGCTACCATGTGCTTGTTAGAGACTGTGTAGTTATAGAGTCAAGCAATCATAAAAGCTTTGTATAGCCACTTATACACTATGAACTTTCATTTGTGACATTACTAAAAAAACATGAAGAATCATCAGAAACAATGAAAGAGAAACTGAACGTTTTATTTAATATGAAAGGAAAACTTCTGTGTAGAAATATATAATATCTACTGGTATTTAATCTTTGGTAATTTCATTTGTAGAGACACAGCAGAAAAAACCTGAAGAACCAGCAAAAGAGAAGAAAGGTAACCATATGCATTATTCTAACTTAGAGTATTGAAAGTGATTCAGGACATTTGGCTCAAGCTAAAATTTTGCTTCAACCACTGAAAGTAACTTTAGGCTGTACATGGTTTTCTCTATTGCTGCACAAATCTAAAAAGGACAACTCTAATAAAAAGCCATGCAGATACAATGTCAGTCCCCCATTGCTACAAAAAGAGTCAACTAGGTAAAAAAGATGATCATTAATGTCACAAGCTATTTGTGTCCACTTGGACACTGATAAATAATTGAAATGATAATTATTTCATTAAAAAGATATCTACACCATTACAGAAAATTTAAGAGGGGATTGTTACTAAGTAATGTTCTTATACAATTGTGACAATTCCTTGAATATTATAGACACTGATCAATATTTGTGTGAAAAATAGACCATTTTCTGAAATGTCATGTTGATTTAAAAATATGCTTATACTAATTGTTGTAATGACACCTAGTAGCCATTAAGCCATTCATGGTTGAGCTAAACTCATGGCACATGGATGTTATGCTCAAAGGAAGATAGTCCATCCCTCACTAGCAATCTCTTTTATAGAAACACTAGTGAAAAAACATGAGGAGCCAGCAGAACTGAAGACAGGTAACTATATGAAGTATCTTATCTAGCATTAAGAAATAATGATGCACAGCTATTATTAAATGTGCATGGTTATATAGACCCGCTAATTGACCATTTATTTTTCAGAAAAACAAGTTAAAAAACCTGACGAACCAACAAAATCAAAGAAAGGTAACACAATCCATAACCATGTATTGTATGTTTATGACAGAACAAAACTGAATGAAGAAAAGGTTTTCTGTATATTGATAACATTGATTCCTTAAAACAATTATGTCACCAAGACTAATGATAATGTTTTATTTTATTCTTACAGTAAAGACTCTTGTTATATTATAACACCTTCTTTGCATTATAGTGTTTGCTAATGAGAACATTTTCCTCCAGCGATTCTTTTCTCCTATTATAGAGAAGTGTGTTCAATTATATGATTATGTGCCCTTTATATAAGATGGAGATAGATGCTAGTGCTTACTACGAGAGCCTGTAAATTGTATAGAGGCTTTACTTTCTTAAAAACACTAATAATATCATAGACGAAACATAAAGCAAGTTGTCTAATGCCCATGATCTTTTTTGTCTTAATGGGATTCTATTTTAGTTCATTAGGATCCAAAACCTTATAATAGATTTTCCTTTCAATTGAATATCTAAGTAAAGGATTAAGTTGATATTAACATACATTTTCATAGATTTAATCATCATTATCTATTCTGCATGAGCTATGCCAGAGGTAGTCACCTCCAAATATCGAGAGCTACCAATAGATAATGCTTTCAAGGTCTTAGAGAATCACAAGTGAAGTGATCAGCTCCACCTGTGGATTTTCTAAATGTATTAGTGAGAAATGACTCCAACTTTGCACCTACCTGGCGGTCTGGAAAACAAGAACTGTTGGTAGCTCTCAAGAGCTTGTTTTTGCTGCCGCTGGGCTATGCTATATACATAATAATATTTTTCAAATATAGAAACACCAGAGAAGAAGCAAGAAAAGGAGTCTGTAGAAACAAAGAAAGGTAAACATATTGTTTGCAAAATATAGTACTGGTGATATGAACAATAAACTTAATGTTTTAATGGTAATTACTGTAGCAATTGTGCAGATACAGTATGTAAATATCCTCAATGTATATGCCCAATAGACTTATCACTACTGGTGATATGCCCACTAGAGCAAGATAACAAGAAATCAACTGGTTAAGGGAAGGAATTGTAATTTAGTGAAATCTAACTAAATGTTTTTGAAGATTGATGATGAAATTAAATTGAAGGGAACATCAATAGAGACATATGAGTTTGTATGACGCATCATAGGTGATAAAATAAAAAATGCTTTCGTAATGTAGCTCAGTTGTTGCCTACATTTCGAATCTTCACTATGTGTTTTAAGAGTATATAGATTAAAACAAGGGTTTTCATTATTTCAATGGAGTATAAAGTACAAGATGAATTTGATCATTTTGGAATGCTATTTGGATATTTAGAATGTATAGAGAGTTAGATGATTATCACCAATGTCTGTGCCATATATAATTAATGTGCCAATACCAATATTCAATACCAATATTCAATTTTTCGCTGTGGATTTAGTAAAGTTTAGGAAGCATGCCATTAAAAACAATTAAGTTACAAAAATGTATAATGTGTAGTTAAAGAGGCAAGCCAATAGGGGTTCATTATCCATATTGATTAAAAAAGCATAAGAGTTGATAATTCAATGATTTCAGCAATATAGCTATGCTACCATGTGCTTGTTAGAGACTGTGTAGTTATGGAGTCAAGCAATCATAAAAGCTTTGTATTGCCACTTATACATTAGGAACTTTCATTTGTGACAAACCATATGCATTATTCTAACTTAGAGTATTGAAAGTGATTCAGAACATTTGGCTCAAGCTAAATTTTTGCTTCAACCAATGAAAGTAACTTTAGGCTGTACATGGCTTTCTCTATTGCTGCACAAATCTAAAAAGGACAACTCTAATAAAAAGCCATGCAGATACAATGTCAGTCCTACATTGCTACAAAAAGAGTCAACTAGGTAAAAAAGATGATCATTTATGTCACAAGCTATTTGTGTCCACTTGGACACTGATAAATAATTGAAATGATAATCCTTTCATAAAAGATATCTACACCATTACAGAAAATTTGAGAGGGGATTGTTGCTAAGTAATGTTCTTATACAATTATGACAATCCCTTGAATATTATAGACATTGATCAATATTGGTGTAAAAAATAGACCATTTTCTGAAATGTCATGTTGATTTAAAAATATGCTTATACTGGGACTTCCGGTGGGCGGGGCGCCGAGAGCGGCCGCATCTTAACCGGCTCCTCTAAAGGGAAGAATTGCATCCATCCCCATCACCTAATCCAGCAAATTACGGGGATATAAAACAACAGATTTGGAAAGCTGAGAACACAGAGATCCTAAATATACCCTTCAGAGAGCTAAAAACCCTCTTGCCACCGAAGTCCGGCCCTAACAAGAGGAGGCCTGCATGACCGCCCAAGTTTGGGCGCGAAACATGGCGTGCTGACAAGCCAGCCAGCCACTAAGAACAACCCCAGACTTCTTCCCCTCCAACAAAAAAGTCCGACCTAATACCGGCTGGGGGACAGATCAAGCTGTGGAGGTCCGGCTCTACCCGCTCCCGTGGACAACGCTCCCCCTCACCCGCACAGAGAGCAGACAGGGATGCAGACTGGGAAGCATCGCCCACCCTGAAGCTGCCAGCCATACCATCTGACCGAGCTCTGGCATCCCACCTGGAGAACAGTCCGCGGAGCTGGGGGGATCCAGTCGGGAGAAGCCGGGACGCAGCGTACACCCCCCTTGGCCTCACCAGCCGGAACACCGAAGCGGGTGAAGAGAACGACCTACCCGAAAGACGGCTGTGGAAGACACGTGCGGCGGGAGCAGAGGCGCCGACGGGACAAGATTGAAGACATCCCCGTCCCGACAGTGAAGACCCGTGCCGCGGGAACCCGGAGAGAACGAGCCGCATAGATCGCGAAGCTGCAGCGAGGCGGGACGCTCACTCCAGAGACAGCGGAAGCAGCGACGTGGAGACGGTAAACAGGCACAGCCGAAAACCCTGACCCCACAACCACCGCCTAAACCTCTCCTGCCCGCTAGCCCATCTACCCGCTCCCCCCCCCTCCCCGCTCCATGCTCCCACACTGTCACACTGTGCGGCTATAGCCACACAGCACAAATACAACAGCCGCTGTGACCTGGGCAAGCCCAGTTCGACTATCCCCCCGTGAACCCTGCACTCACGCCATCTTAAAACGCAGACCGCAGTGCTAGAGGTAAATGGGACTTTTACCCAAAGTTAACAGCAGTCAAACTCTGACCTACACACCCTCAACCCGCGCCCCTAACACCTTCCCCAGAGAGGCAACGGGTACCTTGGACTCCAAATAACTGTTGCTGAAAGCTAAGACTCCTTCCCCACTACAAGGAAAAACCGCACAGGACACCCCCACCCCACAAGAGGCATCAGGACTGCATCTTATAAGCCTCTCTGAGCACACAGAACTGACCAAAGCACCTGAACTGAGTTAATGGCACATAGTTAACCCCATCTGATAACCTGCAAACAGTGTGAGTTATTTCACCTCACCCACCCAATCATTGTGCCAAGCTTTCAAGCACACTTGCATGACCAACACAAGTATACCACCTGAAAAACCTTTTCTTCTGCTCAATTCACAAAGGTGCTTGGTAGAACAGTGTGTTCTCATGCTTTTTCTTTCTTACTAATGGACCATATATGAACATTGCCTATACTCTGCAGGCCTCTAGGGGAATTTACTCGTATTACCATTACCTTAAGCAATACAACTAACAGGAGCTGAAGCAAGGTAGAACGTATATGGTTACAATTATATATCTTCAAGAATTGTTTGCTCTACTCTGTTTTTTCTTCCCACCACAGGGTCTGCCTGGGACCGCAGGTAATCCTTAGAAGGAACTAGTATTATAAAAGCTGTTTACCTATGCTTTTAAATGAGCCACTGGTGAATATAGCCCGGTGAAACTTGGACGCGAGGTGGCCCCTTTCAACATCCTCTCAGAGAGGCCCCTAGCATAGCTGTACGCATATTATAGCTAAGCCTACTATACTAAACATACAAAGTTTACGGCTCCTTTAAGCCACAACTTATTATTCTACCAAAGCCCATAACATATTAACTATGCTGCCGAATTCACTTGATGAGGGCGGGGCCACGACGGAGCGGGAATGAGGAGTAAGGTGTAAAGAGCTCCCTAGCAGGGGAATGCATCCGTCTTACCCCACCACCTTAAGACTTCCATGCTAACCCGCTGTTGATACGGGAGGTCGGGGACAGGAAGCCGCGCTGAGCCGGGACGGACCTGCAGAGTGGTCACAGAGCCGGGCGCAGTATAGCGAGAAGCGCCGTAGTCACCTGACCGCAGCGCACGGAAGTGATGGAGCCTGAGCCTGTACGTGTGCTCGGAGGCTTGGGGGCTGGAGAGGACTGGTGCCGACAGCGCAACGCGGCAAGCGATACTGTGAGGGGGAGTGCAGCAGGCTACAACACTCGACAGGGGGCCCCTTGAGACCGCTGATACCTCGCTGAGTGCAGGAGAGGAGACGGGCGGCGGCAACAGAACGCCTCATACCACGCTGGTGACAGAGGACGTAACACCCTGCAGGGTGCACCGCAGCCTCACTCCCGGAGACCTGACCTGGCAGCTGAAGGGCCAGCTAAGGACCTGGTCTGGACAGATCGGCTACCTTCCAAAGTAGCATATAACCCTGGAAGCTGGTGCAGTATCAATCTTTACTATACTATACTTTGTGGCAAGAAGGAGTAAAACGTCCCCTCTGAAAGCGGGTTAGACCACTCTCTCACTTAGCCACAACAATTGTGCATCACATGCTGGTTATAATCTGATCCAAAAAATCTCCTATTACTATCCTCTAAGCAGAGAGCCGTAGTCCCATCTATAATAATGGGCAAACCTAGTAACGCGACGGCCGCTGCCAGGTTGGAAAAGTATGCTAGATCTCAGCCCAGTAACCCCCCACAGACCCCGGCTACAACCCCCCAAGCCACCCCTACAAAGCACAAAAGCCCAGATAAGGCCCCTGATCCCACCCTACAGCAGGTCTTGGATGCTATTACAAACTCAGAGCAGCATCTTTCTGGGCAGATCAATGACCTCCAATCTGAAATACTGGCTATTAAATCTGACTTTAAAATTATTACTGAGCGTATGGACAGTGCCGAGAAACGCATATCAATGTTGGAAGACGCAAACGCTCAGTGGATGGGGAAGTTAACTAATGTTACCCAACAAACGTCCGAGTTAAGAACCAAACTTACAGAAATGGAGGGCAGGCTGAGGCATAACAACCTCAGATTTGTGGGCCTACCTGAATATGCAGAAGGGCAAGACCCCCAAAAATTTGTGGAGAAATGGCTGAAGGAGACAGTCGGTGAAACCTCATTCACGCCCCAATTTGCGGCCGAACGAGCCCATCGAGTCCCACCCCGACCCCCCCCTCCGGGGGCTCCACCGCGAACCTTTATTGTTAAATTCCTAAGCTTCGTGGACAGAGACATAGTTCTGCGTTTCCTACGCACTAATGGCCCACTACTATATAACGGCAATAAGATCTCCGTATTTCCGGACTTTGCCCTGGAGATTCAACGGGAAAGAGCTAGATTTGTGGATATAAAGAAAAAGCTGCGTGATCATAATCTAAAATACTCCATGATGTTCCCTTCCAGACTAAGAGTGGTGGATAATAATGTAACCCACTTTTTCTCTACACCCAATGAAGCCGCACACTGGTTGGACACAAAATATTCAGGATCTAGGCAGATGGCGGCAGTGTAGATAGGGGTTTTTTAAGCTTAATAGCGATATGGTAACCCTGCTAGGGAGCTCCCCCGCTCAGGGGTGGTCCTTCATGTTTTTCAGTCCTCACAGTGTGATCTTCTTTCTTTTTCTCTTTTCTCCTCTTTCACTTATCTACTTTTTTTCTTACTGCATTTCCTGTGTCTGTTTTTTTTCTTTTTCTTTTTCTTTTTCTTTTTTTTTCTCTATGGGGGGGTGGGGGTCAGGTATGCCTAGGGGAATGGGCTATACAGGGAGGGGGGAGGGGGGGAACCGCCTGAGGATAGATCTGACTAAAATAAATCTCCGAAGTATAGCTATAAGCGTACTAATGGTGTTGAAGGTTTCGAAGTTGTGTAGCTGCTTGATTTATATGCAAAGGGTTGTAATGAAAATATTATGCTTAAAACCCTTTAGTGGTTTAAATGGTGTAACAATCTTGGTCTATATGAAAATGGTTGTAATTAAGATGCTATGGTCTACAATGTATAGTCCCAAACGGCCCAATAGAATCCTATTCAAATATGTACATAAAAAAAGATGGTTAAGCTAATATCATGGAATGTTAGGGGGTTAAATAACAAAATTAAGCGCTCCCTGGTGTTGAGTCAAATACGTAACTATGGTGCAGACATCGCATGTCTATCAGAAACGCATCTTACGGGGGGGAAATTAATGGCATTGAAGCAGCGCTGGGTAGGATGGGCTTTCCATGCCCCTTTCTCCAACTCCTCGCGGGGAGTATCAATACTTATTAGGAAATCTTTAACATTTATAAGCAAGCGGGTTGAGATTGATCCTGGGGGTAGGTACGTTTTTTTAGATTGTGAAATTAATGCTCTTCCACTGTTATTACTAGCTGTGTATATCCCCCCTCCATTTGCATATGATGTCCTGATTAAGGCAGTGGCATTCGCAGTGGCTAAACCCTCTGCGCATGTCATTTGCACTGGGGATTTTAATAATATACTTGATCCAAATATTGATAGATGGAAAAGTTCCCCAGCTACAATAGCAAGAGGTAACTCCCCCTTATTCAATTTCATTCAGGATCTGGGCTGGGTTGACCCCTGGCGAGAGCGAAATCTAAAGGTCCCACAGTACTCCTGCTTTTCTGCAACCCACCAGACTTTTTCTAGAATCGACTTAGTACTTGTCTCAAGGCCATTCTGCCCCGTGATTAGCAAAATAGAATACAAACCTAGGGGTATTTCCGATCATTCACCCATAAGTATGGAATTCTCCGATACCATAGAAAGAGGGCAAAGATTCTGGAAGCTAAATACATCATGGCTCCATCAGATAGGTCCAGATCAAAATATAGATAAACTCTGGCAGGAATTCTGGGTAAACAATCGAGGATCAGTAAATGCCGCGGTAGAATGGGATGCTTTTAAAGCCTACCTACGAGGGATATATAGAAAACGAATTGCTGAGATCAGGAAAGCAACGAAAGATAGATTAAAGGATATGGAGGAGAAATCCTTACACTTAGAATCAATATATATACTAAATAAATCAGAAACCTCACGACAGAAATGGCAAGAAGCTCATCAGGTCTGGCTTACAGCAATACAGGATGAGAACACAAAATCGATGCACCATCAATCATGCAGGGCATATCAGTCTACGGATAAAGCAGGGCGCTACTTGGCATATCTGGCCAAAGCTGAATCGTCCCCCCCCCTGTATAGGCCCAATCAGTGATCCACAAGGTCAATTGATAACAGAGACACCACAAATAGGGAAAATGTTCTCTGACTATTTCCAGGAGCTATACTCCTCTGAGCTTAAAGCAACTCCAGATGAGATACAACAGTACATAAATAAGATCAACCTCCCCAAGCTTTCCCAATCCGACTGCCTGGATTTGGAAAAAATGATCGATAACAGTGAAATCCAACAGGCAATAAAAGAACTGCCCGGTAGTAAAGCCCCGGGTCTGGACGGGATTCCGGTAGAGGTGTTTAAACAACATCTTAATGTACTGTCTCCACTATTTCATGATACCTTGATTCGTTGCTTCGATGAAGGTGTAATACCTGGGTCGATGGTTGAGGCCAAAATAGTCGTTATCTTAAAACAGGGGAAGGAGGCAGACAAGCTTGAATCATATCGACCGATATCCCTTCTTTCAAATGAGGCCAAAATTTTAGCCAAGGTACTAGCGAATAGGCTAGGCAAACATATCCTTAAAATTATACATCCCAACCAATCAGGCTTTATGCCTGGCAAATCAACAGCTGCAAATCTCCGTAGGCTGTATACACATCTGCAGATCCCACTAGAACCTGATAGTCAACCTGCAGTAATATCCCTCGACGCAACTAAAGCGTTTGATGTAGTGGAATGGCCATACTTATGGGCAATTTTGAAGGCGTTTGGATTAGGCCCAAAATTTATTAAATGGGTAAAACTGTTATATAATCATCCGACGGCGAGAGTATCCCTTAATGGATGGACATCACCTGCATTCAGATTGTATAGGGGTACTAGACAGGGGTGTCCCCTCTCCCCCTTTCTATTTGCACTGGCAATTGAACCCCTTGCCTGTATACTGAGAGCCCAGGCGGACATTAGAGGTCTACGAATGGCCCATGGGACAGATGTCGTGTCATTATACGCGGATGATGTATTAATTTACCTCTATGATTATAGGGCTTCACTCCCAATAGTCTTGAAAATAATTACTGACTTTGGGAAACATAGTAGTTTTAAAATTAATTGGGGTAAATCCCATATATTATACCTGGGTACAGACCAGACTCAGTCACTCCCCGCTCCCTTGCCTCTGGCCTGGGTGACTAAATTCAAGTATCTTGGGATCCAGATTACCCGTAACACAGAGGAATTTACTGAGCTAAATATCCTCCCAATGATGAATAGATTAGACGCCAAATTTAAAACTTGGAATAAACTTCCACTATCTGCAACTGGGCGGATTAATTTGATTAAAATGGTAGTCCTCCCACAACTGCTTTATCTAATTCAACAATCCCCAGTTTTTCTCTCTAAAGCGATATTTAGGAAACTTAACAGCAAACTCTCATCCTTTATCTGGCACAATTCACGTCCCAAGGTACAATTAAACAAGTTAATGATGGCAAGGAGCGCGGGGGGCCTGGGGCTCCCAGATTTCTATTTATACTATTTATCTGCCCAACTGCCGCAACTACGCCCATGGTTGGTGGGGGATGAGGATGGCGACTTGGCATCAACGGTTGTGGCGCTTGCCACACCGTGGTGCCAACCCGGCAGCCGAATTCTACAACCAGGGTCATATGAGTCAGACCCCCCACTGATGCGGCAAGCCACCAAAGTCTGGCAGGAGGCTGAAAAAATACTGAAAATACCAGGCATAGATCCAGCCCATCCATTGGATGATATTGTAACATTCAAAGAATTAAAACTACTACAGGCCCGAGAGGTCTGGAGTAGCTACTCCATAAAAACGATTGGTCAGGTATATCTCCCCAGTCGTATAAAAACTTTTGCAGAATTAAAAAACGAATTTGGACTCCCCAAATCCTACCTATACCGCTATTTACAACTGGGGGCAGCCCTCGATGCCCAATTTTTAGGGGACAATCCGGTTTTCCGTGAATCCCCGATTAAAAAGATCATCGGGACTGGAGGGAAGAAAAAATTAGTTAGCCGAATTTATAAATGCCTTAACCAGGACAAGGGCAAGGATAGTATGGAAGAGCTGAGGGAAAAATGGGTGCAGGATATAGGGCCGATTGGGGAGGAAGAATGGCGAGTTGCGGTGGCCAGGACCTCTCAGGCTACAAGCGCGATAAGGACACAACAGGTCCAATTCTTTGTACTACACAGAGCAGGGGCGGATTGGGGACTAAAAGTGGCCCTGGAATATTTCTGGAAGTGGCCTCATGTGGGCGGCAACAATTCAATAATGGGCGGAGCCAACATAACAGTAGGCGGGATTACCACTTCACTACACTTTGATACATTGTTGACATGCAATCAATAGTGTCTAAAGTATCAATAGTGTCTGAATATCAGATTCATCAATATTAACTTGTGTTTGTTGGTGAGACTGTAAAATGTGAATGGACCCATAGTTGTCTGGCACTAACCCCTGACTTAACACACTCTCAACTTCAGGCTGTTGATTCTGTATGCTGATACTGGACATTGTCTCTCTCTGAAAAGAGCCAGAAAATACTACATACAGTACACAAACCAGGATCACATCACTGTTATGCCCAGTACACGTTACAGCACACGCCGTTATGCCCAGTACACGTTACAGCACACGCCGTTATGCCCAGTACACGTTACAGCACACGCCATTATGCCCAGTACAAGTTACAGCACACGCCGTTATGCCCAGTACAAGTTACAGCACACGCACCGTTATGCCCACTACAAGTTACAGCACACGCCGTTATGCCCAGTACACATTACAGCACACGCTGTTATGCCCAGTACACATTACAGCACGTCGTTATGCCCAGTACACATTATAGCACACGTCGTTATGCCCAGTACACATTACAGCACATGTTGTTATGCCCAGTACACGTTACAACGGACGCCGTAATGCCCAATATATGTTATAGCACACACCTTTATGCCCAATACACATTACAGCAGACGCCGTTATGCCCAGTACACATGAGAGCACACGCCATTATGCCCAGTACACATTACAGCAGACACCGTTATGCCCAGTACACATTACAACACACTCTGTAATGCCCAGTATATGTTATAGCACACACCATTATGCCCAGAACATATTACAGCACACGCCGTTATGCCCAGTACACATTACAGCACACGCCGTTATGCCCAGTACACATTACAGAAGACACCGTTATGCCCAGTACACATTACAGAAGACACCGTTATGCCCAGTACACAATACAGCACATGCCGTTATGCCGTTACAGCCCACGCCGTTATGCCCAGAACACATTACAGCACACGCCGTTATGCCCAGAACACATTACAGCACACGCCATTATGCCCAGTACACATTACAGAAGACACCGTTATGCCCAGTACACAATACAGCACATGCCGTTATGCCGTTACAGCACACGCCGTTATGCCAGGTACACGTTACAGCACACGCCGTTATGCCCAGTACACGTTACAGCACATGCCGTTATGCCCAGTACACAATACAGCAGACACCGTTATGCCCAGTACACATTACAACACACTCTGTAATGCCCAGTATATGTTATAGCACACACCAATATGCCCAGAACACATTACAGCACACGCCGTTATGCCCAGTACACATTACAGCACACGCCATTATGCCCAGTACACATTACAGAAGACACCGTTATGCCCAGTACACAATACAGCACACGCCGTTATGCCCAGTACACGTTACAGCACATGCTGTTATGCCCAGTACACAATACAACAGATGCCGTTATGCCCAGTACACATTACAGCACACACCGTTATGCCCAGTACACATTAAAGCAGGTTACAGGGTAATGCCCATGGTGTGTGCCTACTATATATAAGTATACCAGGAAATTACGCATCCTGCCTGTGTGCAATAATAATACCCTGAAGGGCAACACCCCAGAGGCATAACTAGAACTTTATGGCCACCCCCAGTCTTTGTCACTACAATGCCACTTAGCGGGACAGAGAGAAAAGGGAGATCGAGATAGATACAGTAGATGAAGAGGGTTTTCATTGAAAAATAGGGAATGAGGGAGAGAAAGTGAAATAGACGAGCAAGGGAGAGGGAGAAGCATTAATGGGGCTTAAGGACAGACAGATATGGGAGAGGTCACAGAGAGAAAGCCAGATGTGATGGGGCACAGAAAGAGGGACGGACGCGATGGGCCGCAAAGAGATGGATGGGAGGAGAGAGAGGATGGGAGGGGCCAGAGAGAGAGAGATGGGAGGGGCCAGAGAGAGAGAGAGAGAGAGAGAGAGATGGATGGGATGGGGCATAGATGGATGCACAGGCAGGACCCTCTCACCTGATTAATTTTTCAGTGACCTCTTCCTCAGCAGCAGAGAGAAGATGCGCACCAGCAGTAGCCCTCCTGAGTTTCTCCCACACAGCCTAGCCACTGGCTACGGCCTCCAAGCCCCCATGAGCAGGTTGCAGCTCTATTTGGCGCCATATTTATACCTCTTGAAGGGCATATATTGCAGGGCTACAGACAGAGATGCTGGCTGATGAGGAGGTGGTGCTTATATCGTTCTGGGGCGGGGCTTACTTTGACCAGGGGGTGGAGCTTCAGGCGACCCCAGACGGAGGGGGAAGACTGTGACCGTGCCGAAGGAGTGATGTAAGGGGCGGAGTCTAACTTGGTCGGACTCAGAGTCGCACACAGCGGCGCAGCGCTGCCCCCTCCTCCTCACCAGGGACGATGGCAAGAATAATGTATAGTGCCATGGTGATCCGCATTATGTGTAAAATAAAAAAATGAGTGATTCCCCAATCAGCGGCAACGCCGCGCACAGTGCCCTGCTGGCTGCTACTATATGCAGCCCCGCCTCCTCCCGCCCGCTGTTCTGCGAGTAACCGAGTCCCGGAGAACAGTAGTAATGACATTACTACTGTTCTCCGGGACTCGGTCACTCGCAGAACAGCGGGCGGGAGGAGGCGGGGCTGCATATAGTAGCAGCCAGCTGCCGCTGATTGGGGAAGCACTCATTTTTTTATTTTACACATAATACGATCACCATGGCACTATTCATTATTCTTGCCATGGTCCCTGTGAGGAGGCTGGAGGAGAAGGGGCAGGCAGTTGAGTGGACAGCGGGCGGGAGGAGGCGGGGCCACTCTCTCTGACGGCGGCCACCCACCAATGACAGGCAGAGGAGGCAGGGACTGAGCAAGCCTCCTGCCGCTGAGCAGCCCCGGCCTCAGCTCAGCCCCAGCCTGTCACCGTCTGTGTGGCTATGCGCATGTGCAACGTTCGGCGGCAGCAGCGGCCTCTGTAGTGTCGGCCTCCCGGGAAAGTTCCCGGTAGATATAATGGCCAATCCGCCCCTGACACAGAGCATATCTATCAGCGACCCGCCTGGTGAAATTCAAAGGACGGGCATCGGCGTTGTGCCCTAAGTGTAATAACGGTACAGGTACGCTTTTCCATCTCCTATGGCAATGTCCACACGTGCTTGGGTTCTGGGAAGAAATCATCCAAACTTTAGTAGACTCCGGCATTCCAAGAATAGCTTTGACTACAAGAGGCTGTCTTCTAAATATGTTGGAAGTAAGCCATCTTGAACCTGGAGACCAACAATATATTAATAATGTATGCTCCTTAGCAAAAGTAATTATAGCCAGAAACTGGATGGCCAAGACCGCTCCAAGCCCTGCATGCTGGAAGGCAATAGTAAACTACACCCTCAAGCACGAAAAATATATCTATACTAGCAGAAATACATTGCCTAAATACTATAAAATATGGCATCGCTGGATAGAACTCTTTCCTATACCATAATCTAACCACCATCACCAGCTGGTTACGATGGGTATTGTGTATGAAGCACAAAAAAAAAAAAAAAAAAAAACACATAGCACATTTTATGCGATATTAACTATAAAAGTAAACCTAGAATAAGAGGATGTCTATAGATATTAATAGATCATAGAAATTTAAGCACACATAGTGAAAATACTACGAATGCACAATGCACTTTAACAATGTTCCACGTAATCACTAATAGTAAAATTATCATAAAATATTGCTCACTAAATACTTAACCTATTACTAAATAGCTTAAATGAACACAGATAACACAGTTCACTAGGTCACACCGGACTAGATAGGCATAGGAATCAATACCGTTCAGATAGGCATAGGAATCAATACTGTTCAGAAATTCAACTCTTAAATAATAGAAATGGTAAGGATATATAGGCTCTAAACCTACAGTAGTAATAGCGTAGTATACATATATAGGCAGAGACCTTAGGCGGGGATGGGTAATGGGGGGAGGGGGTATTGGGGGTTGTTTCATAAAATGTATAAAGTATTATAATGAAATTAAATGTATGCATTGTTATACAGTGAATTGTATTTATTTAACTCTTTTTATTGCTGAGAAGTATGCACTGTATATATGAAATGTGATAAAGAAATAAAAAAAATAATAGGCAAAAAAACTATGCTGCCGAATTATAAAATGCATTGAACCGCGGCGGACCGCATGGGATTACCACTCCCACAACACCTTACATAAGATTTCCCCTGCTTGCCATATAATCTTCTAAGTCCTAGCGAGACAAACCCCTATTCTTGAGTAGCCCTCCAGGGCATGGAAAGATACCTTCGCAAGGTAATCCATACCACTCCTGATATAAACCCTACACCAAAAAAAAATGGGCAAAAAAACTCAACAACAGGGAAAACAAGCCCTCCCATCCCCGTCTCATAGTGATGAACTGGAAGATAACACTGAAAGCCCACCTGCAGCCCTCTCCACATTGCAGGCCCCATCTGCAGTAGTAGACATGGCCCATGAAATCTCTAAAATTCTCATGCCACAACTAGAGAAAAAACTAGACACTCTCCAGTCCTCATTCGACGCAGCATTGGCCAAAATTGATACCAACTCTGCTAGACTGACCACAGTAGAAGGCAGGGTTAGCGACATTGAAGACCAACCCCATGGTATGCAAAGGGACATTACATCCCAATCCGACACTGTGCAGTCCTTACTGGCCAAAATAGACGATTTGGAAAATCGTAATAGACGGAGCAACCTACGATATGTGGGGATACCTGAGCAGATTACAGGCCAATCCCTTGTGGACCTAATCACAGTATCTATCCCTGAAAAGTTACAGATCTCAGACCCGACAATACTCCCATACGTAGAGAGAGCGCACAGGATAGGCCCGGATAGAGCAGCCCAGAATGCCAGATCAAGGCCAGTCATCGCTAAGTTTTTAGACTACAGATTGAAGGACAAAATCCTTACAGCATACCGCAAAATCCCTTCTTTGGAGGTGAATGGCTTTAAGATCCTGATCTTCCAGGACTTTTCGGCCACAGTAACGCAAAAAAGACGGGATTTTGCAGAGGTCTGCCGCTGGCTGCACAATCACAATGTAGAATTTGCACTATTATATCCTGCAAAGTTAAGGGTTGAGGACGGGGGACAGGCACACTACTTTATCGACCCCCAACAGGCCAAAACCCATTTTGCCATACAAGCTGATGAAGCCCATCCTCCAAATAGATGACGCAAGAATGTTAACGTCTTACAAACTGGAGAGAATCTGCCCTAAAATAGCTGGCGAAAGCCACACACAAATGATACTTCTATTAAAAAAAAAAAAAAACATATGATAAAAAAGATTTATGGGAATAAGCAGATATATGATCTCACATGGGAGTGGAATCCCATTATACCTCTTAGTTAAGTTCATTTAATTATATGTTACATCTTTGAATATATTAGACGCGCACCTCAAAGAAGAGGATGCCTGTCATTGGTTGGTTTCCAATAGGAAAAGTTAGAAATTGGTGGTTACAGCACTGTTTGTTTATCAAAATGCTTTGTTTGAATTTTGTTATGTTTTGCTCTCTCTCTTGGCCTCTCCCTCCTCGCCCAGGCAAAACACCCCTCTTACTTTTCGCACTTACCCTGCTCGCTGGGACGGGGACTGGTGCACAGATACAGGATCAACTTCTAACACATAACCACGCCCGGACGGGCATAGGCTAACACAATGATAAATCCCAACAACACCAACACCACAACAAATACGCCTAGTACCTTAAAATTCCTATCATGGAACGTGGGGGGGCTGAACTCAGTGGTTAAGCGCAAGCGTGTCACCACACACCTAAAAAGATTTAACCCCGATGTCGTCCTCCTGCAGGAGACGCATTGGAAGGAGGGGGAAACCGCCACACTACGCGCCCCATGGATAGACCAATGCATCGCGGCTAACTTCAATAGGAAGGTCAGAGGAGTGGCTATAATATTCCGTAAAAACGTAAACTACACTGTTCTGACAACCATGACTGATCCCAATGGTAGATATATCATTATGGACGTGGAAATCTGGGGCAACAAATACACACTAGTGAATATTTACGCACCAAACACAAATCAACAAGACTTTATAGGGAAGATAATTGGGCTACTATCACAACGCTTAAACCACTCCATAATATTGGCTGGAGATTTTAACTCCGTAGAAGACCCGACCAGAGATAGACAACCTGCCCAGCGAATCAACAAGACAATATGGACCCAATATCAGTCTCTCAAAACAACACTACAGCTCACAGACATATGGCGTCTGCTTAACCCCACAGACAACACATATACCTTTTATTCAGCGGCTCATAGCACATGGTCACGCATAGACACACTCTACTTAGCAGATCATTTAACTTCTAAAGTGGTTAAAGCAGATATTCATCCTATACTAATATCGGACCATGCCCCTATCACACTCCAAATAACACCATCATTTAACTACGGAGGCAGCAGACAATGGCGCTTCCCGGCATACTTATACAACTCAGACAAATTCAGGGAGTTCTTGCTGGCATCCTGGATGAACTATCAGGACGATAACATTGACTCCTGGGACAATCCTACTATCTTTTGGGGCACCTCCAAAGCAGTTTTAAGGGGTCAAATCATAGACTATGTATCAAGACAACGCAAAGCAGCTATAGCCTCTTACAAATACCTTTCAAATTCAATGAATTCCGCCCTGCAAAACTATAAAAATAACCCCACACCACCCTTACTACTTAAATACCAGGAAGCGAAACAACTCCTAGATACCCATTTACTGGAACAGGCCAAGAAAGATGTACTTTACACAAAACAAAAATTCTATAGATGGGGTAATAAGACTGGCAAACTGTTGGCCAACATGTCCAAACCCAAACACAAACGCACATACGTGACTGCAATACGCAACCCACAATCCGGACAACTATCTACAAACACTCCCGACATACTCACAGAATTCGAAAAATACTTCACAACATTATATAGAGACCACACAGCAGACCCTGCAAACCGAACAGACTTATTTCACGATCTACGCCTCCCAAAGCTAACCCCATCACAAAGCGACCTACTGACAGAACCCATAAACCTAGAGGAGGTTTTAAAGGCAATCACCTCTTCCCATCTGGGGAAGTCCCCTGGCCCAGACGGCCTTTCAAATTAATATTTTAAACTCCTCCAGCACCAACTAGCCCCGGCACTCACAGACCTATTTAATAACCTCCTCACACACCATACTCCTTTCCCACATTTAACAAACATGACCACCATATTATTACCCAAACCACAAAAAGATCCTCAACTAGTGGAATCCTACAGGCCCATTAGTCTAATAAACACAGACATCAAATTATTAGCCAAAATCATAGCGGACAGGATGCAAACAATACTCCCTGATCTCCTCACACCAACACAACTAGGATTTATCCGTGGAAGGCACTCGGTGAAAGGTATTAGAACAGCCATAGCGGCGGTGGCATTGTCCACCCTAACCAACACCCACACCAATATTCTACTAAGCCTTGACACCATAAAAGCCTTCGACACGGTCCTGTGGCCCCACCACTTTCAAACCTTAGAACAAAGAGGTTTCAACACAGCGTTGATAGATTTTATTAAATATCTATATAACTCCCCCACAACTAGAATCATGGTAAATGGTACCCTTGGTGACCCAATAGATATGCACAGGGGCACCCGCCAGGGTTGCCCTTTATCACCCCTATTATTTAACTTGGCATTGGACCCTTTTTTACGCCTTCTGTAAGCCGACCCCATCTTCAAGGACATATCAATCGGATCCAAGGTTGTGAAGCTCACCGCCTTTGCGGATGATATCTTACTATATATTTCTAATCCGACGGAGTCTCTCCATCACATTATACAACTGTTTAAACACTTCAAAGAAATATCGGGCTTCGCAATCAATATGCAAAAATCCAAGGCACTTTCCCTGACACCGCGCCCCTTACCCACTGATTTCACCAAAAGTGTACCATTTGTTTGGGCCACCAATTCATTTACTTATCTAGGCACGCAAATCCCCCGACATCTAGGAAAGCTTTATAAATTAAACTATGCCCCCACATTCCAACAGGCCTATGAGGAGCTAAAAAATTGGAAAAACCTACCCATCTCCTACATTGGGAGAATAAACTTAATCAAGATGGTAACTTTTCCACGAATAATGTACCTTCTGCAGGGACTACCCCTGTCCATCTCCCCAAAGGACATCAAAACTTTTAATAAAAATGTCAGAGAATTCATATGGAACAATGGCAGACCCAAAATAGGCCTAATAAAACTGCAACAGCCTAAATGGAACGGTGGCTTGGGCCTACCAGATATTAGGCAATACAATAAAGCCACAATGTTCGGTTACCTTTCAGATTGGTTAGCCGGGACAGAATATTACACATGCACCTCCCTGGAAAGAGAGATGGTTCCAGGGAGATGCTTGCTGTCATTCTTACACCTTCATGACCAAGAGGTCCCTAAACAGTCACAGGAAAACCCCTTAATATGGAACACGAAAAAAACATGGCACTGGGTGAGAGGCCAAGCAGGTCTAAATTCCCACAAATCAACACATCTTCCATTCATAAACAACACAGATTTCCAGGAAGGGTCCGCTACGTACCCATTCAATATATGGAGAGTGGGAGGCGTTACGGGCATTGGATCATTGGTTGACAGATCAGCACGTAGACCCCTAACCTACTCAGAGGCGAGAGAAAAATTCCCTTGCTTAACGGGACACCCTCTGGCCTTCCTACAAGCCCAACATTATGTTTCCACGGTAGTTCGCCACTTCTCAGACAAAGACTGGAACAATACCATTGATACCCTCCTACTACAACCACCCCTTGAGAAAAAAGCTATATCCTGTTATTATCAACACTTCCGAACCATTCTAGACTATACATCTAGTAAACAAGGCATAGCCCAATGGACACTAAAATTCCCACAATATGACACGGACGACCTAATAAAATTCTTACTAAAATCCTGCAAAACATTACCCTCCTCCTCATATGTTGAGATGTTCCTTAACATATACCACAGGGCCTACTTATCACCCCACCGGAGCCACTTAATGGGCCGAACGAATTTGAGTGCTTGCTATAGATGTGGGGAACTTGAGGCGGATCTTTACCACTGCTTCTGGGCATGCCCAATGGTCAGAAGCTTCTGGCTCCAAGTTAAAAGATATGCAGAAACCCATCCAGTAAACTATGTCCCATTTGTAGACGACTGGGCAGTGTTGGGCGTAATCCCCTCAGACCTAAGAGTAACAAAAGGTTGTAGAGACCTATTACTCGCCATTAGTGCAGCCGCAAAGAAAACCATACTACAGGAATGGACATCAACGTCCCCCCCAACTTTCCCCTTATTTAAACACAAACTTTTTCATCTTTTTAGAATGGATTGGGTCGAGACTACTTTAAGTAAGGAATCCAAGGTAAAAAAATTCTTCTCAATGTGGGAAAGCTACATAGCCACATTATCTTTAGAAGTGAGGCAACAAATACACAAAAGCCTAAAAGACACATCCTGGTATCTATTACGCGTGATAGCCGAGGACCATCCTGTGGCTGTGACATAGTTTCCTCACCTCAGCATTTTATCATTATTCATTTTGTTTTTCCTTTTGGGGGTTGGCGGGGGCGGGGTGGGGGGGCGAGAGAGAGGAGCACACCTTTTTGATTTTATAGGTCCATTTCTGGTCTTCTTTTGATTTTTTTTTTCTTTTCTGTGACAACACTTTGTACTTATAATTAATTTATAATGTTGCTAACATTGGCAAATTACTAGAACATCACTCTGTGAAGAAATATTGATTGTCAAACTATGCTTACCTGTAAAATCTGAACAAAAACAACTATAAATATGTCCTGACTATAACGGATACGAAAAACCAAATATTGTGAAATCAACAGCCAATGTCATAATGTGATGGAAAATTTTCTTTTATTGAAATGATGTTCAACTGTTATAACAAAACATTTCATAATGTACATGAAAGTGCTTAATAAAAATATTTAAAAAAAAAAATGCTTATACTAATTGTTGTAATGACACCTAGTAGCCATTAAGCCATTCATGGTCGAGTTAAACTCATGGCACATGGATGTTATGCTCAAAGGAAGATAGTCCATCACTCACTAGCAATCTCTTTTCTAGAAACACTAGTGAAAAAACATGAGGAGCCAGCAAACCTGAAGACAGGTAACTATATGAAGTATCTTATCTAGCATTAAGAAATAATGATGCCCAGCTATTATTAAATGTGCATGGTTATATAGACCCGCTAATTGACAATTTATTTTTCAGAAAAACAAGTTAAAAAACCTGAAGAACCAACAAAATCAAAGAAAGGTAACACAATCCATAACCATGTATTGTATGTTTATGGCAGAACAAAACTGAATGAAGAAAAGGTTTACTGTATATTGATAACATTGATTCCTTAAAACAATTATGTCACCAAGACTTATGATAATGTTTTATTTTATTCTTACAGTAAAGAATCTTGGGTACTTATGGAGTATCACGGCTCCCATCGTATGCCATCATATGCCATATGTAGTGGCATACGATGGCATACGATGCGATACGTTTTTTACCGATTTTTGAGCATATTTGCTCAAAAATCGTATGCGATCGCATCGGATGCCATATGATGGCATCCGATGCGATGCGATGCGATGGCACCCGATTATGATTTTTAAGCATTTTTGCTCAAAAATCGTATGCAATGCGATGCGATGGCACCCGATTTTGCACTCAAATGCATCAGAATGCATTGAAATGTGTATTAAACTAGTGAAATGCCCCCATATGCCATATTTCATAGTGCACCATCCATACTATCAACGTCAACCCGAAGCGTGGCGAGCGCAGCGAGCCTGCGGTGGGCGGCGGTACGCGTCCTACGACCTTTTCATACCCCCACTATCCACGTCGGCGTGGAGTTGAGAACAGAATAGTGTGGCGAGCGCAGCGAGCCCCGCGAGGGGACGCGGATACCTGTGAAGCCCGCGAGGGGACGCGTATAGCTGTGAAGGTATCCGCGTCTCCTCGCGGGGCTCGCTGCACTCGCCACGCTTCGGGCTCGGTGGCTCGCTGCGCTCGCCACACTATTCTATTCTCAACTCCACGCCGACGTGGATAGTGGGGGTATGAAAAGGTCGTAGGACGCGTACCGCCGCCCCTCGCGAGCTCGCTTCGGGTTGACGTTGATAGTGGGGGTGGTGCACTATGAAAAATGGCATTTGGGGGCATTTCACAAGTTTAATACACATTTCAATGCATTCTGATGCATTTCAGAGCAAAATCGGGTGCGATCGCATCGCATGCGATTTGATCGTATGCGATGCGATTTTTAGCATATGATCTGCATACAATGCAGGTCGTGGGAGCCGTGATACTCCACAAGTACCGGATCTTGTTATATTATAACACCTTCTTTGCATTATAGTGTTTGCTAATGAGAACATTTTCCTCCAGCGATTATTTTCTCCTATGATAGAGAAGTGTGTTAGATTATATGATTATGTGCCCTTTATATAAGATGTAGATAGATGCTAGTGCTTACTACTAGAGCCTGTAAATTGTATAGATGCTTTACTTTCTTAATAACACTAATAATATCATAGGCGAAACATAAAGCATGATCTTTTTTGTCTTAATGTGATTCTATTTTAGTTCATTAGGATCCAAAACCTTATAATAGATTTTCCTTTTAATTGAATGTCTAAGTAAAGGATTAAGTTGATATTAACATACATTTTCATAGATTTAATCATCATTATCTGTTCTGCATGAGCTATGCCAGAGGTAGCCACCTCCAAACCTCGAGAGCTACCAACAGATAATGTTTTCAAGGTCTTAGAGAATCACAAGTGAAGTAATCAGCTCCACCTGTGGATTTTCTAAATGTATTATTGAGTAATGACTCCAACTTTGCACCTACCTGGCGGTCTGGAAAACAAGAACTGTTGGTAGCTCTCAAGAGCTGGTTTTTGCTGCCGCTGGGCTATGCTATATACATAATAATATTTTTCAAATATAGAAACACCAGAGAAGAAGCAAGAAAAGGAGTCTGTAGAAACAAAGAAAGGTAAACATATTGTAGGCAAAATATAGTACTGGTAACATGAACAATAAACTAAATATTTTAATGGTAATTACTGTAGCAATTGTGCAGATACAGTATGTAAATATCCACCATGTATATGCCCAATAGACTTATCACTACTGGTGATATGCCCACTAGAGCAAGATAACAAGAAATCAACTAGTTAAGGGAAGGAATTGTAATTTAGTGAAATCTAAGGAAATGTTTTTGAAGATTGATGATGAAAGTAAATTGAAGGGAACATCAATAGAGACATATGAGTTTGTATGACGCATCATAGTTGATAAAATAAAAAATGCTTTTGTAATGTAGCTCAGTTGTTGCCTACATTTCGTATCTTCACTATGTGTTTTAAGAGTATAGAGATTAAAACAAGGGTTTTCAGTATTTCAATGGAGTCTAAAGTACAAGATGAATTTGATCATTTTGGAATGCTATTTGGATATTTAGTATGTATAGAGAGTTAGATGATTATCACCAATGTCTGTGCCATATATAATTAATGTGCCAATACCAATTTTCAATACCAATATTCAATTTTTCGCTGTGGATTTAGTAAAGTTTAGGAAGCATGCCATTAAAAACAATTAACTTACAAAAATGTATAATGTGTAGTTAAAGAGGCAAGCCAATAGGGGTTCATTATCCATATTGATTAAAAAAGCATAAGAGTTGATAATTCAATGATTTCAGCAATATAGCTATGCTACCATGTGCTTGTTAGAGACTGTGTAGTTATAGAGTCAAGCAATCATAAAAGCTTTGTATTGCCACTTATACATTAGGAACTTTCATTTGTGACATTACTAAAAAAAACATGAGAATCATCAAAAACAATGATAGAGAAACTGAACGTTTTATTTAATATGAAAGGAAAACTTCTTTGTAGAAATATATAATATCTACTGGTATTTAATCTTTAGTAATTTCATTTGTAGAGACACAGGTGAAAAAACCTGAAGAACCAGCAAAAGATAAGAAAGGTAACCATATGCATTATTCTAACTTAGAGTATTGAAAGTGATTCAGGACATTTGGCTCAAGCTAAAATTTTGCTTCAACCAATGAAAGTAACTTTAGGCTGTACATGGCTTTCTCTATTGCTGCAAAATCTAAAAAGGACAACTCTAATAAAAAGCCATGCAGATACAATGTCAGTCCTACATTGCTACAAAAAGATTCAACTAGGTAAAAAAGATGATCATTAATGTCACAAGCTATTTGTGTCCACTTGGACACTGATAAATAATTGAAATGATAATTCTTTCATAAAAGATATCTACACCATTACAGAAAATTTGAGAGGGGATTGTTGCTAAGTAATGTTCTTATACAATTATGACAATCCCTTGAATATTATAGACATTGATCAATATTGGTGTGAAAAATAGACAATTTTCTGAAATGTCATGTTGATTTAAAAATATGCTTATACTAATTGTTGTAATGACACCTAGTAGCCATTAAGCCATTCATGGTTGAGTTAAACTCATGGCACATGGATGTTATGCTCAAAGTAAGATAGTCCATCACTCACTAGGAATCTCTTTTCTAGAAACACTAGTGAAAAAACATGAGGAGCCAGCAGAACTGAAGACAGGTAACTATATGAAGTACCGTATATACTCGAGTATAAGCCGACCCGAATATAAGCCGAGGCCCCTAATTTTGCCCCAAAAATCTGGGAAAACTTATTGACTCGAGTATAAGCCGGGGGTGGGAAACACAGCGGTTACTGGTAGTATACATACAAACAGCGAAGAACTCACAACGTATACAAACAATGCTGACAAAAACACACAAATGGTATACACACAGTTGACACAGTCTGTGTCAACTGTGTGTATACCATTTGTGTGTTTTTGTCAGCATTATTTGTATACGTTGTGAGTTCTTCGCTGACAGGCATACACACACTTGCACAGTATACATACACACACAAACATGCTGTACTACACATACACACACACAGACATGCATAGTACACGTGTGTAAAAAAAACAACATAAAGGTACAGTAATTTATTACAGCACATACTGTACCCAGAGCCCCCTCAGTGTTCCCCCCCCCCCCACACCAGAATTTATTTTACTTTATTTAATACCTTTATTCAGGGTACCAGTTAATACTGGTACTTAATATGCAGGACGGAGCAGAGCAGAGGGAGCGGAGCACCAGGCAGGAAGTGTCAACCTCTGACACTCCTGCGTGTGTCCGGCCCCTGCTCTGTCCTGCTGCAGCACAGCGCCGACGGGAGAATGGCAAGGTAGGGAAGCCGGGGGAACGGGCGGCAGAGCGGACGGGGGAGCCAGCGGGGGAGCCGGCAGCAGCAGTGCACAGCTCCGGCGCTTTGTGGTATGTCTGCGCCGGAGCTAGTGTTCCGCCGGCTCAGCGGAATGGGGCTAAATGCTATGGGCAGGCACTTGACTCGAGTATAAGCCGAGTAGGGTGTTTTCTGCCCATTAAATTGGGCAGAAAAACTCGGCTTATACTCGAGTATATACGGTATCTTATTTAGCATTAAGAAATAATGATGCCCAGCTATTATGAAATGTGCATGGTTATATAGACCCGCTAATTGACAATTTATTTTTCAGAAAAAAAAGTTAAAAAACCTGAAGAACAAACAAAATCAAAGAAAGGTAACATAATCCATAACCATGTATTGTATGTTTATGGCAGAACAAAACTGAATGAAGAAAAGGTTTACTGTATATTGATAACATTGATTCCTTAAAACAATTATGTCACCAATACTTATGATAATGTTTTATTTTATTCTTACAGTAAAGAATCTTGGGTATTTGTGGAGTATCACGGCTCCCATCGTATGCCATCATATGCCATATGTAGTGGCATACGATGGCATACGATGCGATACGATTTTTACCGATTTTTGAGCATTTTTGCTCAAAAATCGTATGCGATCGCATCGGATGCCATACGTTGGCATACGATGCGATGCGATGGCACCCGATTACGATTTTTAAGCATTTTTGCTCAAAAATCGTATGAGATCGCATCGGATGCCATACGATGGCATGCGATGCGAAGCGATGGCACCCGATTTTGCACTCAAATGCATCAGAATGCATTGAAATGTGTATTAAACTAGTGAAATGCCCCCAAATGCCATTTTTCATAGTGCACCACCCACACTATCAACGTCAACCCGAAGCGCGGCGAGCGCAGCGAGCCCGCGAGGTGCGGCGGTACGCGTCCTACGACCTTTTCATGCCCCCACTATCCATGTCGGCGTGGAGTTGAGAATAGAATAGTGTGGCGAGCGCAGCGAGCCACCGAGCCCGAAGCGTGGCAAACGCAGCGGGCCCCGCGAGGGGACTCGGATACCTGTGAAGCCCGCGAGGGGACGTTTATAGCTGTGAAGGTATCCGCGTCCCCTCGTGGGGCTCGCTGCGCTCGCCACGCTTCGGGCACGGTGGCTCGCTGCGCTTGCCACACTATTATATTCTCAACTCCTCGCTGACATGGATAGTGGGGGTATGAAAAGGTCGTAGGACGCGTACCGCCGCCCCTCGCGGGCTCGCTGCACTCGCCACGCTTCGGGTTGATGTTGATAGTGGGGGTGGTGCACTATGAAAAATGGCATTTGGGGGCATTTTACAAGTTTAATACACATTTCAATGCATTCTGATGCATTTCAGTGCAAAATCGGGTGCGATCGCATCGCATGCGATTTGATCGTATGCGATGCGATTTTTAGCATACGATCTGCATACGATGCAGGTCGTGGGAGCCGTGATACTCCACAAGTACCGAATCTTGTTATATTATAACACCTTCTATGCATTATAGTGTTTGCTAATGAGAACATTTTCCTCCAGCGATTATTTTCTCCTATGATAGAGAAGTGTGTTAGATTATATGATTATGTGCCCTTTATATAAGATGTAGATAGATGCTAGTGCTTACTACTAGAGCCTGTAAATTGTATAGATGCTTTACTTTCTTAAAAACACTAATAATATCATAGGCTAAACATAAAGCAAGTTGTCTAATACCCATGATCTTTTTTGTCTTAATGTGATTCTATTTTAGTTCATTAGGATCCAAAACCTTATAATAGATTTTCCTTTTAATTGAATATCTAAGTAAAGGATTAAGTTGATATTAACATACATTTTCATAGATTTAATCATCATTATCTGTTCTGCATGAGCTATGCCAGAGGTAGCCACCTCCAAACCTCGAGAGCTACCAACAGATAATGTTTTCAAGGTCTTAGAGAATCACAAGTGAAGTAATCAGCTCCACCGCTGGATTTTCGAAATGTATTAGTGAGTAATGACTCCAACTTTGCACCTACCTGGCGGTCTGGAAAACAAGAACTGTTGGTAGCTCTCAAGAGCTGGTTTTTGCTGCCGCTGGGCTATGCTATATACATAATAATATTTTTTCAAATATAGAAACACCAGAGAAGAAGCAAGAAAAGGAGTCTGTAGAAACAAAGAAATGTAAACATATTGTTTGCAAAATATAGTTCTGGTGACATGAACAATAAACTAAATGTTTTAATGGTAATTACTGTAGCAATTGTGCAGATACAGTATGTAAATATCCACCATGTATATGCCCAATAGACTTATCACTACTGGTGATATGCCCACTTGAGCAAGATAACAAGAAATCAACTGGTTAAGGGAAGGAATTGTAATTTAGTGAAATCTAAGGAAATTATTTTGAAGATTGATGATGAAAGTAAATTGAAGGTAACATCAATAGAGACATATGAGTTTGTATGACGCATCATAGGTGATAAAATAAAAAATGCTTTCGTAATGTAGCTCAGTTGTTGCCTACATTTCGTATCTTCACTATGTGTTTTAAGAGTATAGAGATTAAAACAAGGGTTTTCATTATTTCAAAGGAGTCTAAAGTACAAGATGAATTTGATCATTTTGGAATGCTATTTGGATATTTAGTATGTATAGAGAGTTAGATGATTATCACCAATGTCTGTGCCATATATAATTAATGTGCCAATACCAATATTCAATACCAATATTCAATTTTTCGCTGTGGATTTAGTAAAGTTTAGAAAGCATGCCATTAAAAACAATTAAGTTACAAAAATGTATAATGTGTAGTTAAAGAGGCAAGCCAATAGGGGTTCATTATCCATATTGATTAAAAAAGCATAAGAGTTGATAATTCAATGATTTCAGCAATATAGCTATGCTACCATGTGCTTGTTAGAGACTGTGTAGTTATAGAGTCAAGCAATCATAAAAGCTTTGTATTGCCACTTATACATTAGGAACTTTCATTTGTGACATTACTAAAAAAACATGAAGAATCATCAGAAACAATGATAGAGAAACTGAACGTTTTATTTAATATGAAAGGAAAACTTCTTTGTAGAAATATATAATATCTACTGGTATTTAATCTTTAGTAATTTCATTTGTAGAGACACAGGTGAAAAAACCTGAAGAACCAGCAAAAGTGAAGAAAGGTAACCATATGCATTATTCTAACTTAGAGTATTGAAAGTGATTCAGGACATTTGGCTCAAGCTAAAATTTTGCTTCAACCAATAAAAGTAACTTTAGGCTGTACATGGCTTTCTCTATTGCTGCACAAATCCAAAAAGGACAACTCTAATAAAAAGCCATGCAGATACAATGTCAGTCCTACATTGCTACAAAAAGAGTCAACTAGGTAAAAAAGATGATCATTAATGTCACAAGCTATTTGTGTCCACTTGGACACTGATAAATAATTGAAATGATAATTCTTTCATAAAAGATATCTACACTATTACAGAAAATTTGAGAGGGGATTGTTGCTAAGTAATGTTCTTATACAATTATGAGATTCCCTTGAATATTATAGACATTGATCAATATTGGTGTGAAAAATAGACCATTTTCTGAAATGTCATGTTGATTTAAAAATATGCTTATACTAATTGTTGTAATGACACCTAGTAGCCATTAAGCCATTCATGGTTGAGTTAAACTCATGGCACATGGATGTTATGCTCAAAGGAAGATAGTCCATCACTCACTAGCAATCTCTTTTCTAGAAACACTAGTGAAAAAACATGAGGAGCCAGCAGAACTGAATACAGGTAACTATATGAAGTATCTTATCTAGCATTAAGAAATAATGATGCCCAGCTATTATTAAATGTGCTTGGTTATATAGACCCGCTAATTGACAATTTATTTTTCAGAAAAACAAGTTAAAAAACCTGAAGAACCAACAAAATCAAAGAAAGGTAACACAATCCATAACCATGTATTGTATGTTTATGGCAGAACAAAACTGAATGAAGAAAAGGTTTACTGTATATTGATAACATTGATTCCTTAAAGCAATTATGTCACCAAGACTTATGATAATGTTTTATTTTATTCTTACAGTAAAGACTCTTGTTATATTATAACACCTTCTTTGCATTATAGTGTTTGCTAATGAGAACATTTTCCTCCAGCGATTTTTTTCTCCTATGATAGAGAAGTGTGTTAGATTATATGATTATGTGCCCTTTATATAAGATGGAGATAGATGCTAGTGCTTACTACTAGAGCCTGTAAATTGTATAGTTGCTTTACTTTCTTAAAAACACTAATAATATCATAGGCGAAACATAAAGCAAGTTGTCTAATATCCATGATCTTTTTTGTCTTAATGTGATTCTATTTTAGTTCATTAGGATCCAAAACCTTATAATGGATTTTCCTTTTAGTTGAATATCTAAGTAAAGGATTAAGTTGATATTAACATACATTTTCATAGATTTAATCATCATTATCTGTTCTGCATGAGCTATGCCAGAGGTAGCCACCTCCAAACCTCGAGAGCTACCAACAGATAATGTTTTCAAGGTCTTAGAGAATCACAAGTGAAGTAATCAGCTCCACCTGTGGATTTTCTAAATGTATTAGTGAGTAATGACTCCAACTTTGCACCTACCTGGCGGTCTGGAAAAAACAAGAACTGTTGGTAGCTCTCAAGAGCTGGTTTTTGCTGCCGCTGGGCTATGCTATATACATAATAATATTTTTCAAATATAGAAACACCAGAGAAGAAGCAAGAAAAGGAGTCTGTAGAAACAAAGAAAGGTAAACATATTGTTTGCAAAATATAGTACTGGTGACATGAACAATAAACTAAATGTTTTAATGGTAATTACTGTAGCAATTGTGCAGATACAGTATGTAAATATCCACCATGTATATGCCCAATAGACTTATCACTACTGGTGATATGCCCACTAGAGCAAGATAACAAGAAATCAACTGGTTAAGGGAAGGAATTGTAATTTAGTGAAATCTAAGGAAATTATTTTGAAGATTGATGATGAAAGTAAATTGAAGGGAACAATAATAGAGACATATGAGTTTGTATGACGCATCATAGGTGATAAAATAAAAAATGCTTTCGTAATGTAGCTCAGTTGTTGCCTACATTTCGTATCTTCACTATGTGTTTTAAGAGTATAGAGATTAAAACAAGGGTTTTCATTATTTCAAAGGAGTCTAAAGTACAATATGAATTTGATCATTTTGGAATGCTATTTGGATATTTAGTATGTATAGAGAGTTAGATGATTATCACCAATGTCTGTGCCATATATAATTAATGTGCCAATACCAATATTCAATACGAATACCAATATTCAATTTTTTGCTGTGGATTTAGTAAAGTTTAGGAAGCATGCCATTAAAAACAATTAAGTTACAAAAAATGTATAATGTGTAGTTAAAGAGGCAAGCCAATAGGGGTTCATTTTCCATATTAATTAAAAAAGCATAAGAGTTGATAATTCAATGATTTCAGCAATATAGCTATGCTACCATGTGCTTGTTAGAGACTGTGTAGTTATAGAGTCAAGCAATCATAAAAGCTTTGTATTGCCACTAATACATTAGGAACTTTCATTTGTGACATTACTAAAAAAACATGAAGAATCATCAGAAACAATGATAGAGAAACTGAACGTTTTATTTAATATGAAAGGAAAACTTCTTTGTAGAAATATATAATATCTATTGGTATTTAATCTTTAGTAATTTCATTTGTAGAGACACAGGTGAAAAAACCTGAAGAACCAGCAAAAGAGAAGAAAGGTAACCATATGCATTATTTTAACTTAGAGTATTGAAAGTGATTCAGGACATTTGGCTCAAGCTAAAATTTTGCTTCAACCAATGAAAGTAACTTTAGGCTGTACATGGCTTTCTCTATTGCTGCACAAATCTAAAAAGGACAACTCTAATAAAAAGCCATGCAGATACAATGTCAGTCCTACATTGCTACAAAAAGAGTCAACTAGGTAAAAAAGATGATCATTAATGTCACAAGCTATTTGTGTCCACTTGGACACTGATAAATAATTGAAATGATAATTCTTTCATAAAAGATATCTACACCATTACAGAAAATTTGAGAGGGGATTGTTGCTAAGTAATGTTCTTATACAATTATGAGATTCCCTTGAATATTATAGACATTGATCAATATTGGTGTGAAAAATAGACCATTTTCTGAAATGTCATGTTGATTTAAAAATATGCTTATACTAATTGTTGTAATGACACCTAGTAGCCATTAAGCCATTAATGGTTGAGTTAAACTCATGGCACATGGATGTTATGCTCAAAGGAAGATAGTCCATCACTCACTAGCAATCTCTTTTCTAGAAACACTAGTGAAAAAACATGAGGAGCCAGCAGAACTGAAGACAGGTAACTATATGAAGTATCTTATCTAGTATTAAGAAATAATGATGCCCAGCTATTATTAAATGTGCTTGGTTATATAGACCCGCTAATTGACAATTTATTTTTCAGAAAAACAAGTTAAAAAACCTGAAGAACCAACAAAATCAAAGAAAGGTAACACAATCCATAACCATGTATTGTATGTTTATGGCAGAACAAAACTGAATGAAGAAAAGGTTTACTGTATATTGATAACATTGATTCCTTAAAGCAATTATGTCACCAAGACTTATGATAATGTTTTATTTTATTCTTACAGTAAAGACTCTTGTTATATTATAACACCTTCTTTGCATTATAGTGTTTGCTAATGAGAACATTTTCCTCCAGCGATTTTTTTCTCCTATGATAGAGAAGTGTGTTAGATTATATGATTATGTGCCCTTTATATAAGATGGAGATAGACGCTAGTGCTTACTACTAGAGCCTGTAAATTGTATAGATGCTTTTCTTTCTTAAAAACACTAATAATATCATAGGCGAAACATAAAGCAAGTTGTCTAATATCCATGATCTTTTTTGTCTTAATGTGATTCTATTTTAGTTCATTAGGATCCAAAACCTTATAATGGATTTTCCTTTTAATTGAATATCTAAGTAAAGGATTAAGTTGATATTAACATACATTTTCATAGATTTAATCATCATTATCTGTTCTGCATGAGCTATGCCAGAGGTAGCCACCTCCAAACCTCGAGAGCTACCAACAGATAATGTTTTCAAGGTCTTAGAGAATCACAAGTGAAGTAATCAGCTCCACCTGTGGATTTTCTAAATGTATTAGTGAGTAATGACTCCAACTTTGCACCTACCTGGCGGTCTGGAAAACAAGAACTGTTGGTAGCTCTCAAGAGCTGGTTTTTGCTGCCGCTGGGCTATGCTATATACATAATAATATTTTTCAAATATAGAAACACCAGAGAAGAAGCAAGAAAAGGAGTCTGTAGAAACAAAGAAAGGTAAACATATTGTTTGCAAAATATAGTACTGGTGACATGAACAATAAACTAAATGTTTTAATGGTAATTACTGTAGCAATTGTGCAGATACAGTATGTAAATATCCACCATGTATATGCCCAATAGACTTATCACTACTGGTGATATGCCCACTAGAGCAAGATAACAAGAAATCAACTGGTTAAGGGAAGGAATTGTAATTTAGTGAAATCTAAGGAAATTATTTTGAAGATTGATGATGAAAGTAAATTGAAGGGAACATCAATAGAGACATATGAGTTTGTATGACGCATCATAGGTGATAAAATAAAAAATGCTTTCGTAATGTAGCTCAGTTGTTGCCTACATTTCGTATCTTCACTATGTGTTTTAAGAGTATAGAGATTAAAACAAGGGTTTTCATTATTTCAAAGGAGTCTAAAGTACAAGATGAATTTGATCATTTTGGAATGCTATTTGAATATTTAGTATGTATAGAGAGTTAGATGATTATCACCAATGTCTGTGCCATATATAATTAATGTGCCAATACCAATATTCAATACCAATATTCAATTTTTCGCTGTGGATTTAGTAAAGTTTAGGAAGCATGCCATTAAAAACAATTAAGTTACAAAAATGTATAATGTGTAGTTAAAGAGGCAAGCCAATAGGGGTTCATTATCCATATTGATTAAAAAAGCATAAGAGTTGATAATTCAATGATTTCAGCAATATAGCTATGCTACCATGTGCTTGTTAGAGACTGTGTAGTTATAGAGTCAAGCAATCATAAAAGCTTTGTATTGCCACTTATACATTAGGAACTTTCATTTGTGACATTACTAAAAAAACATGAAGAATCATGAGAAACAATGATAGAGAAACTGAACGTTTTATTTAATATGAAAGGAAAACTTCTTTGTAGAAATATATAATATCTACTGGTATTTAATCTTTAGTAATTTCATTTGTAGAGACACAGGTGAAAAAACCTGAAGAACCAGCAAAAGAGAAGAAAGGTTACCATATGCATTATTCTAACTTAGAGTATTGAAAGTGATTCAGGACATTTGGCTCAAGCTAAAATTTTGCTTCAACCAATGAAAGTAACTTTAGGCTGTACATGGCTTTCTCTATTGCTGCACAAATCTAAAAAGGACAACTCTAATAAAAAGCCATGCAGATACAATGTCAGTCCTACATTGCTACAAAAAGAGTCAACTAGGTAAAAAAGATGATCATTAATGTCACAAGCTATTTGTGTCCACTTGGACACTGATAAATAATTGAAATGATAATTCTTTCATAAAAGATATCTACACTATTACAGAAAATTTGAGAGGGGATTGTTGCTAAGTAATGTTCTTATACAATTATGAGATTCCCTTGAATATTATAGACATTGATCAATATTGGTGTGAAAAATAGACCATTTTCTGAAATGTCATGTTGATTTAAAAATATGCTTATACTAATTGTTGTAATGACACCTAGTAGCCATTAAGCCATTCATGGTTGAGTTAAACTCATGGCACATGGATGTTATGCTCAAAGGAAGATAGTCCATCACTCACTATTTATTATTTATTTATTTGCAGTTTCTTATATAGCGCAACAGATTCCGTTGCGCTTTACAATAGTAAACAGTGATAAAACAAACTGGGTAACAACAGACAGACATGGAGGTAGGAGGGCCCTGCTGCAAGCTTACAATCTATAGGGATATAGGAGGGAAACACAAGGACAGGCACCAGTAATAGCATAGCAGTCCCAACAAGTTACAAGTCCAGAAGGGAAGCTATATAATACATAAGTGCCTCGGAGGGTTATGCATGTAGAACTTAAATATGATAGGCTTGCCTGAAGAGGTGAGTTTTCAGGGAACGCTTGAAAGTTTGGAGGCTAGCGGAGAGTCTAATTGTGCATGGAAGGGCATTCCATAGGATGGGAGCAGCCCGATGAAAGTCCTGTAATAGTGAATGGGAGCTAGTGATCCGCTCAGATGAGAGACGCAAATCTTGTGCAGAGCGGAGTGGTCGAGATGGGAGATATTGTGTGATAAGTGCAGAGATATATGCTGGTGCAGTATGGTTAATAGCTTTATATGCAAGTAGAAGTGTTTTATATTGAATACGGTAATATACAGGCAACCAATGGAGGGACTGGCAGAGCGGATCAGCAGACGATGAGCGTCTTGCAAGGAAGATCAGCCTAGCAGCAGCATTTAAAATGGATTGCAGTGGTGAGAGTCTGTTCTTGGGAAGTCCAGTTAGGAGACTATTGCAATAATCAATGCGGGATATAATGAGTGCATGGATAAGAGATTTAGTAGTGTCTTGTGTGAGATACGGTCGTATTTTGGATATGTTTTTTAGATGCATGTAACATGATTTGGAGACAGATTGAATGTGGGGAACAAAGGACAGGTCAGAGTCGAGGGTGACCCCTAAGCAACGAGCTTGTTGGGTAGGGTAGATTGTCGAGTTGTCAACAGTGATGGAGATATCAGGATGGTAACTGTTCTTAGTTGGCGGGAATATAAGTAATTCAGTTTTGGAAATATTGAGTTTGAGTTGGCGAGAAGACATCCAAAGTGAGATGGCAGAGAGACATTCAGAGACTCGGCCCAAAACCACTGGTGACAACTCTGGGGTTGATAGATAGATTTGAGTATCATCCGCATATAAGTGATACTGAAATCCGAAGGAGCTGATTAGTTTGCCAAGCGAGGAGGTATAGATTGAGAAAAGCAGAGGACCTAAGACTGAGCCTTGCGGAACTCCGACTGACAGAGGTAGTGAAGAGGAAGTAGAGTCAGAGAAGCGAACAGTGAAAGAGCGATCAGATAGGTAAGATGTGAACCAGGAAAGGGCTGTATCATTAAGACCTAGGGAGTGTAGTGTTTGTAAAAGGAGAGTGTGATCCACAGTGTCAAACGCAGCAGAAAGATCTAGAAGAATAAGCAGTGAGTAATGGCCTTTAGACTTAGCTGTTACCAGATCATTAACCACTTTAGTCAGTGCTGTCTCAGTGGAGTGTTGAGAACGAAAGCCTGACTGAAGCGGGTCTAATAGGGTGTTGGAGTTAAGAAAGTTTGTTAGGCGAGAGTAGACAAGTCTCTCAAGTAGCTTGGAGAGGCATGGGAGCTGAGAGATAGGACGATAGTTAGAGAGAGAGTTAGGGTCAGAATTGTGTTTTTTCAGAATGGGAGTAATCGCTGCATGTTTGAGCAGAGACGGAAAAGTACCAGTAGCAAGAGAGAGATTGCAGATTTTAGTTAAGGTTGGAATAAGCACAGGAGATAGATTTTTAGTGACTTGTGCAGGTATAGGATCAAGAGGAGAGGTAGTAGAGTAGGAGGATAAGAAGAGTGCGGATACTTCCTTTTCATTTGTGGGCTCAAACGAAGAGAAAGTGCCAGAGGGTTCAGGTGTGGCAGAAAGAGGGTTAGAGATTGTGGAGCATACCATTTCATCTCGGATGTTATCAATCTTGTCCTTAAAGTAGGAGGCAAGTTCTTGTGCACTGATGGTAGCCGGTGGGGGAGGAGGGGGAGGGTACAGAAGAGACTTAAATGTGTTAAAAAGTCGCCTAGGGTTGGTGGCATGAGAAGAGATGAGAGATTGGTAGTATGTTTGTTTGGCCGTGTCCAAAGCATTGCAGTAGGAGTGGTAGCTAGTCTTATATGTGAGGAAATCAGTAATATTACGAGATTTACGCCATTGGCGTTCAACTTTACGTGACTGATTTCGTAGTTGTCTTGTTGTGTTGGAGTGCCACGGTTGGCATCTAAGCCTACGTGGGGTATAATGGGTAGCTGGAGCCACTCCATCAAGGGCTGTTTCAAGAGTCTGGTAGAGGTGGGAAACAGCAGAGTCAGGAGAGGTAAATGTAGAAATTAGTGAGAGCTGTTGTTGCAGGGAGGTGGAAAGTTGTGGAAAATTAATAGCATTAGTATTTCTGCGGGTTAGAGTAGGCTTGCATGATTTCTGTGTCAGTGAGCTTGAGGTAATGGAGGAGAGTGAGAGAGTAATACGATTGTGATCAGAGAGAGGGAAGGGAGTGTTAGTAAAATCAGAGACTGAGCACAGCCTGGTGAAAACGAGGTCAAGGCAGTGGCCTTCCTCATGAGTAGCGGCGTCGGACCACTGGGAGAGGCCAAGAGAGGAGGTTAGAGAGAGGAGTTTGGAGGCATGCAGAGATGGTGGACTGTCAATAGCAATGTTGAAGTCACCCAGGATGATAGTGGAGATGTCAGAGGATAAGAAATGGGGGAGCCAGGCAGAGAAATCTTCCAGAAATTTAGATTTGGGAAGCCCAGGTGGGCGATAGATAGCAGCAACACGCAGAGAGAAAGGGGAAAAAACCCTTATGGAGTGTACTTCAAATGATGTAAATGTGAGTGAAGGAACTGGTGGGAGAACTGAGTATGTGAAGTCTTGTGACAGTAATATACCAACTCCACCTCCTTTACAGTTACCAGGCCTAGAGGTGTGAGTGAAGTGGAAACCACCATGTGACAGTGCTGCAGGCGAGACCGTGTCTGATTGTGTGAGCCAGGTTTCTGTAATTGCCATCAGATTGAAGTTGTGGGAGATGAAGAGGTCATGGATGGATGTTAATTTATTGCAAACAGAGCGTGCATTCAATAGGGCACATGTAAGTTGTTTGGTGTGTGGTGGGAGGCATGTGATATTTATGAGGTTAGCTGAATTTCTAGGCTTAGAAGCCATTAAATCTGGGTGGGTCAGGTGGTTGGGGCCTGGATTAGGTGATATGTCACCAGCTAATAAGATTAGAAAGGAGAGATAGAGATAGGTGGATGTTTGCAGTTTTTTGTATTGGTGATGGGAAGTGGATGTGAAAGTACAAGTAGAGAAGTAATTAAAGAGCTCATGAGTGTTTAGAAGAGGGGAGTGAATAATGGAAGAGGCAATGTGCACAGAGTGGTGAGTGTCAGGGAGATTAAAGGAAGGTTGAAGTTTGGTAAGTATGCCATGTAATGAAATGAGAAGTAGCAGTGTGGTGAGCATGATGTGATAGTTTGTCTGTTGGTGACCAGGAAAAGGGGAGATTGTTTGAGAAAGTGTGGATTAAGTATTGTATTTACCTTGTTTGATGTTGTTCAATGTTTTTCAACTGTTTTATAACTGTTCTTTATAAGTAAATCCACTTTGTATATTTCCCACTTAGTAGATTTCTCAGTTCAAGAACTGCCCAGGCAGAGGACTGCCTTCTATATGACCAGATATAGCAGGTCTAATTAAGATAGACTACAGCTGAGGTCACATGACCAGCTAATCAAGGCCTGTGTAACATAAACACTAGCCAAGACATATACTACAATAAAGTATGCCTCACTGAACACAGCTTCAAACAGGTACAATAAAGACTAGAAACACATTAATAATACAGCATTTGTTATGCAAAGGGCAACAATACAGATTATCAGTTATAGTGTTTTATATACCAGTTTAAATCACATACATGTAATACTGCTGCAATGGGCTCATAGGGATTCATGCAGAGCAGAATGCTGGGACTTGTAGTGAAACGGACCAGTTTAAATCACATACATGTAATACTGCTGCAATGGGCTCATAGGGATTCATGCAGAGCAGAATGCTGGGACTTGTAGTGAAACGGACCAGTTTAAATCACATACATGTAATACTGCTGCAATGGGCTCATAGGGATTCATGCAGAGCAGAATGCTGGGACTTGTAGTGAAACGGACCAGTTTAAATCACATACATGTAATACTGCTGCAATGGGCTCATAGGGATTCATGCAGAGCAGAATGCTGGGACTTGTAGTGAAACGGACCAGTTTAAATCACATACATGTAATACTGCTGCAATGGGCTCATAGGGATTCATGCAGAGCAGAATGCTGGGACTTGTAGTGAAACGGACCAGTTTAAATCACATACATGTAATACTGCTGCAATGGGCTCATAGGGATTCATGCAGAGCAGAATGCTGGGACTTGTAGTGAAACGGACCAGTTTAAATCACATACATGTAATACTGCTGCAATGGGCTCATAGGGATTCATGCAGAGCAGAATGCTGGGACTTGTAGTGAAACGGACCAGTTTAAATCACATACCTGTGAGAAGAGAAATAGCAATCTCTTTTCTAGAAACACTAGTGAAAAAACATGAGGAGCCAGCAGAACTGAATACAGGTAACTATATGAAGTATCTTATCTAGCATTAAGAAATAATGATGCCCAGCTATTATTAAATGTGCTTGGTTATATAGACCCGCTAATTGACAATTTATTTTTCAGAAAAACAAGTTAAAAAACCTGAAGAACCAACAAAATCAAAGAAAGGTAACACAATCCATAACCATGTATTGTATGTTTATGGAAGAACAAAACTGAATGAAAAAAAGGTTTACTGTATATTGATAACATTGATTCCTTAAAGCAATTATGTCACCAAGATTTATGATAATGTTTTATTTTATTCTTACAGTAAAGACTCTTGTTATATTATAACACCTTCTTTGCATTATAGTGTTTGCTAATGAGAACATTTTCCTCCAGCGATTTTTTTCTCCTATGATAGAGAAGTGTGTTAGATTATATGATTATGTTCCCTTTATATAAGATGGAGATAGATGCTAGTGCTTACTACTAGAGCCTGTTAATTGTATAGATGCTTTACTTTCCTAAAAACACTAATAATATCATAGGCGAAACATAAAGCAAGTTGTCTAATATCCATGATCTTTTTTGTCTTAATGTGATTCTATTTTAGTTCATTAGGATCCAAAACCTTATAATGGATTTTCCTTTTAATTGAATATCTAAGTAAAGGATTAAGTTGATATTAACATACATTTTCATAGATTTAATCATCATTATCTGTTCTGCATGAGCTATGCCAGAGGTAGCCACCTCCAAACCTCGAGAGCTACCAACAGATAATGTTTTCAAGGTCTTAGAGAATCACAAGTGAAGTAATCAGCTCCACCTGTGGATTTTCTAAATGTATTAGTGAGTAATGACTCCAACTTTGCACCTACCTGGCGGTCTGGAAAACAAGAACTGTTGGTAGCTCTCAAGAGCTTGTTTTTGCTGCCGCTGGGCTATGCTATATACATAATAATATTTTCCAAATATAGAAACACCAGAGAAGAAGCAAGAAAAGGAGTCTGTAGAAACAAAGAAAGGTAAACATATTGTTTGCAAAATATAGTACTGGTGACATGAACAATAAACTAAATGTTTTAATGGTAATTACTGTAGCAATTGTGCAGATACAGTATGTAAATATCCACCATGTATATGCCCAATAGACTTATCACTACTGGTGATATGCCCACTAGAGCAAGATAACAAGAAATCAACTGGTTAAGGGAAGGAATTGTAATTTAGTGAAATCTAAGGAAATTATTTTGAAGATTGATGATGAAAGTAAATTGAAGGGAACAATAATAGAGACATATGAGTTTGTATGACGCATCATAGGTGATAAAATAAAAAATGCTTTCGTAATGTAGCTCAGTTGTTGCCTACATTTCGTATCTTCACTATGTGTTTTAAGAGTATAGAGATTAAAACAAGGGTTTTCATTATTTCAAAGGAGTCTAAAGTACAAGATGAATTTGACCATTTTGGAATGCTATTTGGATATTTAGTATGTATAGAGAGTTAGATGATTATCACCAATGTCTGTGCCATATATAATTAATGTGCCAATACCAATATTCAATACCAATATTCAATTTTTCGCTGTGGATTTAGTAAAGTTTAGGAAGCATGCCATTAAAAACAATTAAGTTACAAAAAATGTATAATGTGTAGTTAAAGAGGCAAGCCAATAGGGGTTCATTTTCCATATTAATTAAAAAAGCATAAGAGTTGATAATTCAATGATTTCAGCAATATAGCTATGCTACCATGTGCTTGTTAGAGACTGTGTAGTTATAGAGTCAAGCAATCATAAAAGCTTTGTATTGCCACTTATACATTAGGAACTTTCATTTGTGACATTACTAAAAAAACATGAAGAATCATCAGAAACAATGATAGAGAAACTGAACGTTTTATTTAATATGAAAGGAAAACTTCTTTGTAGAAATATATAATATCTATTGGTATTTAATCTTTAGTAATTTCATTTGTAGAGACACAGGTGAAAAAACCTGAAGAACCAGCAAAAGAGAAGAAAGGTAACCATATGCATTATTTTAACTTAGAGTATTGAAAGTGATTCAGGACATTTGGCTCAAGCTAAAATTTTGCTTCAACCAATGAAAGTAACTTTAGGCTGTACATGGCTTTCTCTATTGCTGCACAAATCTAAAAAGGACAACTCTAATAAAAAGCCATGCAGATACAATGTCAGTCCTACATTGCTACAAAAAGAGTCAACTAGGTAAAAAAGATGATCATTAATGTCACAAGCTATTTGTGTCCACTTGGACACTGATAAATAATTGAAATGATAATTCTTTCATAAAAGATATCTACACCATTACAGAAAATTTGAGAGGGGATTGTTGCTAAGTAATGTTCTTATACAATTATGAGATTCCCTTGAATATTATAGACATTGATCAATATTGGTGTGAAAAATAGACCATTTTCTGAAATGTCATGTTGATTTAAAAATATGCTTATACTAATTGTTGTAATGACACCTAGTAGCCATTAAGCCATTAATGGTTGAGTTAAACTCATGGCACATGGATGTTATGCTCAAAGGAAGATAGTCCATCACTCACTAGCAATCTCTTTTCTAGAAACACTAGTGAAAAAACATGAGGAGCCAGCAGAACTGAAGACAGGTAACTATATGAAGTATCTTATCTAGTATTAAGAAATAATGATGCCCAGCTATTATTAAATGTGCTTGGTTATATAGACCCGCTAATTGACAATTTATTTTTCAGAAAAACAAGTTAAAAAACCTGAAGAACCAACAAAATCAAAGAAAGGTAACACAATCCATAACCATGTATTGTATGTTTATGGCAGAACAAAACTGAATGAAGAAAAGGTTTACTGTATATTGATAACATTGATTCCTTAAAGCAATTATGTCACCAAGACTTATGATAATGTTTTATTTTATTCTTACAGTAAAGACTCTTGTTATATTATAACACCTTCTTTGCATTATAGTGTTTGCTAATGAGAACATTTTCCTCCAGCGATTTTTTTCTCCTATGATAGAGAAGTGTGTTAGATTATATGATTATGTGCCCTTTATATAAGATGGAGATAGACGCTAGTGCTTACTACTAGAGCCTGTAAATTGTATAGATGCTTTTCTTTCTTAAAAACACTAATAATATCATAGGCGAAACATAAAGCAAGTTGTCTAATATCCATGATCTTTTTTGTCTTAATGTGATTCTATTTTAGTTCATTAGGATCCAAAACCTTATAATGGATTTTCCTTTTAATTGAATATCTAAGTAAAGGATTAAGTTGATATTAACATACATTTTCATAGATTTAATCATCATTATCTGTTCTGCATGAGCTATGCCAGAGGTAGCCACCTCCAAACCTCGAGAGCTACCAACAGATAATGTTTTCAAGGTCTTAGAGAATCACAAGTGAAGTAATCAGCTCCACCTGTGGATTTTCTAAATGTATTAGTGAGTAATGACTCCAACTTTGCACCTACCTGGCGGTCTGGAAAACAAGAACTGTTGGTAGCTCTCAAGAGCTGGTTTTTGCTGCCGCTGGGCTATGCTATATACATAATAATATTTTTCAAATATAGAAACACCAGAGAAGAAGCAAGAAAAGGAGTCTGTAGAAACAAAGAAAGGTAAACATATTGTTTGCAAAATATAGTACTGGTGACATGAACAATAAACTAAATGTTTTAATGGTAATTACTGTAGCAATTGTGCAGATACAGTATGTAAATATCCACCATGTATATGCCCAATAGACTTATCACTACTGGTGATATGCCCACTAGAGCAAGATAACAAGAAATCAACTGGTTAAGGGAAGGAATTGTAATTTAGTGAAATCTAAGGAAATTATTTTGAAGATTGATGATGAAAGTAAATTGAAGGGAACATCAATAGAGACATATGAGTTTGTATGACGCATCATAGGTGATAAAATAAAAAATGCTTTCGTAATGTAGCTCAGTTGTTGCCTACATTTCGTATCTTCACTATGTGTTTTAAGAGTATAGAGATTAAAACAAGGGTTTTCATTATTTCAAAGGAGTCTAAAGTACAAGATGAATTTGATCATTTTGGAATGCTATTTGAATATTTAGTATGTATAGAGAGTTAGATGATTATCACCAATGTCTGTGCCATATATAATTAATGTGCCAATACCAATATTCAATACCAATATTCAATTTTTCGCTGTGGATTTAGTAAAGTTTAGGAAGCATGCCATTAAAAACAATTAAGTTACAAAAATGTATAATGTGTAGTTAAAGAGGCAAGCCAATAGGGGTTCATTATCCATATTGATTAAAAAAGCATAAGAGTTGATAATTCAATGATTTCAGCAATATAGCTATGCTACCATGTGCTTGTTAGAGACTGTGTAGTTATAGAGTCAAGCAATCATAAAAGCTTTGTATTGCCACTTATACATTAGGAACTTTCATTTGTGACATTACTAAAAAAACATGAAGAATCATGAGAAACAATGATAGAGAAACTGAACGTTTTATTTAATATGAAAGGAAAACTTCTTTGTAGAAATATATAATATCTACTGGTATTTAATCTTTAGTAATTTCATTTGTAGAGACACAGGTGAAAAAACCTGAAGAACCAGCAAAAGAGAAGAAAGGTTACCATATGCATTATTCTAACTTAGAGTATTGAAAGTGATTCAGGACATTTGGCTCAAGCTAAAATTTTGCTTCAACCAATGAAAGTAACTTTAGGCTGTACATGGCTTTCTCTATTGCTGCACAAATCTAAAAAGGACAACTCTAATAAAAAGCCATGCAGATACAATGTCAGTCCTACATTGCTACAAAAAGAGTCAACTAGGTAAAAAAGATGATCATTAATGTCACAAGCTATTTGTGTCCACTTGGACACTGATAAATAATTGAAATGATAATTCTTTCATAAAAGATATCTACACTATTACAGAAAATTTGAGAGGGGATTGTTGCTAAGTAATGTTCTTATACAATTATGAGATTCCCTTGAATATTATAGACATTGATCAATATTGGTGTGAAAAATAGACCATTTTCTGAAATGTCATGTTGATTTAAAAATATGCTTATACTAATTGTTGTAATGACACCTAGTAGCCATTAAGCCATTCATGGTTGAGTTAAACTCATGGCACATGGATGTTATGCTCAAAGGAAGATAGTCCATCACTCACTATTTATTATTTATTTATTTGCAGTTTCTTATATAGCGCAACAGATTCCGTTGCGCTTTACAATAGTAAACAGTGATAAAACAAACTGGGTAACAACAGACAGACATGGAGGTAGGAGGGCCCTGCTGCAAGCTTACAATCTATAGGGATATAGGAGGGAAACACAAGGACAGGCACCAGTAATAGCATAGCAGTCCCAACAAGTTACAAGTCCAGAAGGGAAGCTATATAATACATAAGTGCCTCGGAGGGTTATGCATGTAGAACTTAAATATGATAGGCTTGCCTGAAGAGGTGAGTTTTCAGGGAACGCTTGAAAGTTTGGAGGCTAGCGGAGAGTCTAATTGTGCATGGAAGGGCATTCCATAGGATGGGAGCAGCCCGATGAAAGTCCTGTAATAGTGAATGGGAGCTAGTGATCCGCTCAGATGAGAGACGCAAATCTTGTGCAGAGCGGAGTGGTCGAGATGGGAGATATTGTGTGATAAGTGCAGAGATATATGCTGGTGCAGTATGGTTAATAGCTTTATATGCAAGTAGAAGTGTTTTATATTGAATACGGTAATATACAGGCAACCAATGGAGGGACTGGCAGAGCGGATCAGCAGACGATGAGCGTCTTGCAAGGAAGATCAGCCTAGCAGCAGCATTTAAAATGGATTGCAGTGGTGAGAGTCTGTTCTTGGGAAGTCCAGTTAGGAGACTATTGCAATAATCAATGCGGGATATAATGAGTGCATGGATAAGAGATTTAGTAGTGTCTTGTGTGAGATACGGTCGTATTTTGGATATGTTTTTTAGATGCATGTAACATGATTTGGAGACAGATTGAATGTGGGGAACAAAGGACAGGTCAGAGTCGAGGGTGACCCCTAAGCAACGAGCTTGTTGGGTAGGGTAGATTGTCGAGTTGTCAACAGTGATGGAGATATCAGGATGGTAACTGTTCTTAGTTGGCGGGAATATAAGTAATTCAGTTTTGGAAATATTGAGTTTGAGTTGGCGAGAAGACATCCAAAGTGAGATGGCAGAGAGACATTCAGAGACTCGGCCCAAAACCACTGGTGACAACTCTGGGGTTGATAGATAGATTTGAGTATCATCCGCATATAAGTGATACTGAAATCCGAAGGAGCTGATTAGTTTGCCAAGCGAGGAGGTATAGATTGAGAAAAGCAGAGGACCTAAGACTGAGCCTTGCGGAACTCCGACTGACAGAGGTAGTGAAGAGGAAGTAGAGTCAGAGAAGCGAACAGTGAAAGAGCGATCAGATAGGTAAGATGTGAACCAGGAAAGGGCTGTATCATTAAGACCTAGGGAGTGTAGTGTTTGTAAAAGGAGAGTGTGATCCACAGTGTCAAACGCAGCAGAAAGATCTAGAAGAATAAGCAGTGAGTAATGGCCTTTAGACTTAGCTGTTACCAGATCATTAACCACTTTAGTCAGTGCTGTCTCAGTGGAGTGTTGAGAACGAAAGCCTGACTGAAGCGGGTCTAATAGGGTGTTGGAGTTAAGAAAGTTTGTTAGGCGAGAGTAGACAAGTCTCTCAAGTAGCTTGGAGAGGCATGGGAGCTGAGAGATAGGACGATAGTTAGAGAGAGAGTTAGGGTCAGAATTGTGTTTTTTCAGAATGGGAGTAATCGCTGCATGTTTGAGCAGAGACGGAAAAGTACCAGTAGCAAGAGAGAGATTGCAGATTTTAGTTAAGGTTGGAATAAGCACAGGAGATAGATTTTTAGTGACTTGTGCAGGTATAGGATCAAGAGGAGAGGTAGTAGAGTAGGAGGATAAGAAGAGTGCGGATACTTCCTTTTCATTTGTGGGCTCAAACGAAGAGAAAGTGCCAGAGGGTTCAGGTGTGGCAGAAAGAGGGTTAGAGATTGTGGAGCATACCATTTCATCTCGGATGTTATCAATCTTGTCCTTAAAGTAGGAGGCAAGTTCTTGTGCACTGATGGTAGCCGGTGGGGGAGGAGGGGGAGGGTACAGAAGAGACTTAAATGTGTTAAAAAGTCGCCTAGGGTTGGTGGCATGAGAAGAGATGAGAGATTGGTAGTATGTTTGTTTGGCCGTGTCCAAAGCATTGCAGTAGGAGTGGTAGCTAGTCTTATATGTGAGGAAATCAGTAATATTACGAGATTTACGCCATTGGCGTTCAACTTTACGTGACTGATTTCGTAGTTGTCTTGTTGTGTTGGAGTGCCACGGTTGGCATCTAAGCCTACGTGGGGTATAATGGGTAGCTGGAGCCACTCCATCAAGGGCTGTTTCAAGAGTCTGGTAGAGGTGGGAAACAGCAGAGTCAGGAGAGGTAAATGTAGAAATTAGTGAGAGCTGTTGTTGCAGGGAGGTGGAAAGTTGTGGAAAATTAATAGCATTAGTATTTCTGCGGGTTAGAGTAGGCTTGCATGATTTCTGTGTCAGTGAGCTTGAGGTAATGGAGGAGAGTGAGAGAGTAATACGATTGTGATCAGAGAGAGGGAAGGGAGTGTTAGTAAAATCAGAGACTGAGCACAGCCTGGTGAAAACGAGGTCAAGGCAGTGGCCTTCCTCATGAGTAGCGGCGTCGGACCACTGGGAGAGGCCAAGAGAGGAGGTTAGAGAGAGGAGTTTGGAGGCATGCAGAGATGGTGGACTGTCAATAGCAATGTTGAAGTCACCCAGGATGATAGTGGAGATGTCAGAGGATAAGAAATGGGGGAGCCAGGCAGAGAAATCTTCCAGAAATTTAGATTTGGGAAGCCCAGGTGGGCGATAGATAGCAGCAACACGCAGAGAGAAAGGGGAAAAAACCCTTATGGAGTGTACTTCAAATGATGTAAATGTGAGTGAAGGAACTGGTGGGAGAACTGAGTATGTGAAGTCTTGTGACAGTAATATACCAACTCCACCTCCTTTACAGTTACCAGGCCTAGAGGTGTGAGTGAAGTGGAAACCACCATGTGACAGTGCTGCAGGCGAGACCGTGTCTGATTGTGTGAGCCAGGTTTCTGTAATTGCCATCAGATTGAAGTTGTGGGAGATGAAGAGGTCATGGATGGATGTTAATTTATTGCAAACAGAGCGTGCATTCAATAGGGCACATGTAAGTTGTTTGGTGTGTGGTGGGAGGCATGTGATATTTATGAGGTTAGCTGAATTTCTAGGCTTAGAAGCCATTAAATCTGGGTGGGTCAGGTGGTTGGGGCCTGGATTAGGTGATATGTCACCAGCTAATAAGATTAGAAAGGAGAGATAGAGATAGGTGGATGTTTGCAGTTTTTTGTATTGGTGATGGGAAGTGGATGTGAAAGTACAAGTAGAGAAGTAATTAAAGAGCTCATGAGTGTTTAGAAGAGGGGAGTGAATAATGGAAGAGGCAATGTGCACAGAGTGGTGAGTGTCAGGGAGATTAAAGGAAGGTTGAAGTTTGGTAAGTATGCCATGTAATGAAATGAGAAGTAGCAGTGTGGTGAGCATGATGTGATAGTTTGTCTGTTGGTGACCAGGAAAAGGGGAGATTGTTTGAGAAAGTGTGGATTAAGTATTGTATTTACCTTGTTTGATGTTGTTCAATGTTTTTCAACTGTTTTATAACTGTTCTTTATAAGTAAATCCACTTTGTATATTTCCCACTTAGTAGATTTCTCAGTTCAAGAACTGCCCAGGCAGAGGACTGCCTTCTATATGACCAGATATAGCAGGTCTAATTAAGATAGACTACAGCTGAGGTCACATGACCAGCTAATCAAGGCCTGTGTAACATAAACACTAGCCAAGACATATACTACAATAAAGTATGCCTCACTGAACACAGCTTCAAACAGGTACAATAAAGACTAGAAACACATTAATAATACAGCATTTGTTATGCAAAGGGCAACAATACAGATTATCAGTTATAGTGTTTTATATACCAGTTTAAATCACATACATGTAATACTGCTGCAATGGGCTCATAGGGATTCATGCAGAGCAGAATGCTGGGACTTGTAGTGAAACGGACCAGTTTAAATCACATACATGTAATACTGCTGCAATGGGCTCATAGGGATTCATGCAGAGCAGAATGCTGGGACTTGTAGTGAAACGGACCAGTTTAAATCACATACATGTAATACTGCTGCAATGGGCTCATAGGGATTCATGCAGAGCAGAATGCTGGGACTTGTAGTGAAACGGACCAGTTTAAATCACATACATGTAATACTGCTGCAATGGGCTCATAGGGATTCATGCAGAGCAGAATGCTGGGACTTGTAGTGAAACGGACCAGTTTAAATCACATACATGTAATACTGCTGCAATGGGCTCATAGGGATTCATGCAGAGCAGAATGCTGGGACTTGTAGTGAAACGGACCAGTTTAAATCACATACATGTAATACTGCTGCAATGGGCTCATAGGGATTCATGCAGAGCAGAATGCTGGGACTTGTAGTGAAACGGACCAGTTTAAATCACATACATGTAATACTGCTGCAATGGGCTCATAGGGATTCATGCAGAGCAGAATGCTGGGACTTGTAGTGAAACGGACCAGTTTAAATCACATACCTGTGAGAAGAGAAATAGCAATCTCTTTTCTAGAAACACTAGTGAAAAAACATGAGGAGCCAGCAGAACTGAATACAGGTAACTATATGAAGTATCTTATCTAGCATTAAGAAATAATGATGCCCAGCTATTATTAAATGTGCTTGGTTATATAGACCCGCTAATTGACAATTTATTTTTCAGAAAAACAAGTTAAAAAACCTGAAGAACCAACAAAATCAAAGAAAGGTAACACAATCCATAACCATGTATTGTATGTTTATGGAAGAACAAAACTGAATGAAAAAAAGGTTTACTGTATATTGATAACATTGATTCCTTAAAGCAATTATGTCACCAAGATTTATGATAATGTTTTATTTTATTCTTACAGTAAAGACTCTTGTTATATTATAACACCTTCTTTGCATTATAGTGTTTGCTAATGAGAACATTTTCCTCCAGCGATTTTTTTCTCCTATGATAGAGAAGTGTGTTAGATTATATGATTATGTTCCCTTTATATAAGATGGAGATAGATGCTAGTGCTTACTACTAGAGCCTGTTAATTGTATAGATGCTTTACTTTCCTAAAAACACTAATAATATCATAGGCGAAACATAAAGCAAGTTGTCTAATATCCATGATCTTTTTTGTCTTAATGTGATTCTATTTTAGTTCATTAGGATCCAAAACCTTATAATGGATTTTCCTTTTAATTGAATATCTAAGTAAAGGATTAAGTTGATATTAACATACATTTTCATAGATTTAATCATCATTATCTGTTCTGCATGAGCTATGCCAGAGGTAGCCACCTCCAAACCTCGAGAGCTACCAACAGATAATGTTTTCAAGGTCTTAGAGAATCACAAGTGAAGTAATCAGCTCCACCTGTGGATTTTCTAAATGTATTAGTGAGTAATGACTCCAACTTTGCACCTACCTGGCGGTCTGGAAAACAAGAACTGTTGGTAGCTCTCAAGAGCTTGTTTTTGCTGCCGCTGGGCTATGCTATATACATAATAATATTTTCCAAATATAGAAACACCAGAGAAGAAGCAAGAAAAGGAGTCTGTAGAAACAAAGAAAGGTAAACATATTGTTTGCAAAATATAGTACTGGTGACATGAACAATAAACTAAATGTTTTAATGGTAATTACTGTAGCAATTGTGCAGATACAGTATGTAAATATCCACCATGTATATGCCCAATAGACTTATCACTACTGGTGATATGCCCACTAGAGCAAGATAACAAGAAATCAACTGGTTAAGGGAAGGAATTGTAATTTAGTGAAATCTAAGGAAATTATTTTGAAGATTGATGATGAAAGTAAATTGAAGGGAACAATAATAGAGACATATGAGTTTGTATGACGCATCATAGGTGATAAAATAAAAAATGCTTTCGTAATGTAGCTCAGTTGTTGCCTACATTTCGTATCTTCACTATGTGTTTTAAGAGTATAGAGATTAAAACAAGGGTTTTCATTATTTCAAAGGAGTCTAAAGTACAAGATGAATTTGACCATTTTGGAATGCTATTTGGATATTTAGTATGTATAGAGAGTTAGATGATTATCACCAATGTCTGTGCCATATATAATTAATGTGCCAATACCAATATTCAATACCAATATTCAATTTTTCGCTGTGGATTTAGTAAAGTTTAGGAAGCATGCCATTAAAAACAATTAAGTTACAAAAAATGTATAATGTGTAGTTAAAGAGGCAAGCCAATAGGGGTTCATTTTCCATATTAATTAAAAAAGCATAAGAGTTGATAATTCAATGATTTCAGCAATATAGCTATGCTACCATGTGCTTGTTAGAGACTGTGTAGTTATAGAGTCAAGCAATCATAAAAGCTTTGTATTGCCACTTATACATTAGGAACTTTCATTTGTGACATTACTAAAAAAACATGAAGAATCATCAGAAACAATGATAGAGAAACTGAACGTTTTATTTAATATGAAAGGAAAACTTCTTTGTAGAAATATATAATATCTATTGGTATTTAATCTTTAGTAATTTCATTTGTAGAGACACAGGTGAAAAAACCTGAAGAACCAGCAAAAGAGAAGAAAGGTAACCATATGCATTATTCTAACTTAGAGTATTGAAAGTGATTCAGGACATTTGGCTCAAGCTAAAATTTTGCTTCAACCAATGAAAGTAACTTTAGGCTGTACATGGCTTTCTCTATTGCTGCACAAATCTAAAAAGGACAACTCTAATAAAAAGCCATGCAGATACAATGTCAGTCCTACATTGCTACAAAAAGAGTCAACTAGGTAAAAAAGATGATCATTAATGTCACAAGCTATTTGTGTCCACTTGGACACTGATAAATAATTGAAATGATAATTCTTTCATAAAAGATATCTACACCATTACAGAAAATTTGAGAGGGGATTGTTGCTAAGTAATGTTCTTATACAATTATGAGATTCCCTTGAATATTATAGACATTGATCAATATTGCTGTGAAAAATAGACCATTTTCTGAAATATCATGTTGATTTAAAAATATGCTTATACTAATTGTTGTAATGACACCTAGTAGCCATTAAGCCATTCATGGTTGAGTTAAACTCATGGCACATGGATGTTATGCTCAAAGGAAGATAGTCCATCACTCACTAGCAATCTCTTTTCTAGAAACACTAGTGAAAAAACATGAGGAGCCAGCAGAACTGAAGACAGGTAACTATATGAAGTATCTTATCTAGCATTAAGAAATAATGATGCCCAGCTATTATTAAATGTGCTTGGTTATATAGACCCGCTAATTGACAATTTATTTTTCAGAAAAACAAGTTAAAAAACCTGAAGAACCAACAAAATCAAAGAAAGGTAACACAATCCATAACCATGTATTGTATGTTTATGGCAGAACAAAACTGAATGAAGAAAAGGTTTACTGTATATTGATAACATTGATTCCTTAAAGCAATTATGTCACCAAGACTTATGATAATGTTTTATTTTATTCTTACAGTAAAGACTCTTGTTATATTATAACACCTTCTTTGCATTATAGTGTTTGCTAATGAGAACATTTTCCTCCAGCGATTTTTTTCTCCTATGATAGAGAAGTGTGTTAGATTATATGATTATGTGCCCATTATATAAGATGGAGATAGATGCTAGTGCTTACTACTAGAGCCTGTAAATTGTATAGATGCTTTACTTTCTTAAAAACACTAATAATATCATAGGCGAAACATAAAGCAAGTTGTCTAATATCCATGATCTTTTTTGTCTTAATGTGATTCTATTTTAGTTCATTAGGATCCAAAACCTTATAATGGATTTTCCTTTTAATTGAATATCTAAGTAAAGGATTAAGTTGATATTAACATACATTTTCATAGATTTAATCATCATTATCTGTTCTGCATGAGCTATGCCAGAGGTAGCCACCTCCAAACCTCGAGAGCTACCAACAGATAATGTTTTTAAGGTCTTAGAGAATCACAAGTGAAGTAATCAGCTCCACCTGTGGATTTTCTAAATGTATTAGTGAGTAATGACTCCAACTTTGCACCTACCTGGCGGTCTGGAAAACAAGAACTGTTGGTAGCTCTCAAGAGCTGGTTTTTGCTGCCGCTGGGCTATGCTATATACATAATAATATTTTTCAAATATAGAAACACCAGAGAAGAAGCAAGAAAAGGAGTCTGTAGAAACAAAGAAAGGTAAACATATTGTTTGCAAAATATAGTACTGGTGACATGAACAATAAACTAAATGTTTTAATGGTAATTACTGTAGCAATTGTGCAGATACAGTATGTAAATATCCACCATGTATATGCCCAATAGACTTATCACTACTGGTGATATGCCCACTAGAGCAAGATAACAAGAAATCAACTGGTTAAAGGAAGGAATTGTAATTTAGTGAAATCTAAGGAAATGTTTTTGAAGATTGATGATGAAAGTAAATTGAAGGGAACATCAATAGAGACATATGAGTTTGTATGACGCATCATAGGTGATAAAATAAAAAATGCTTTCGTAATGTAGCTCAGTTGTTGCCTACATTTCGTATCTTCACTATGTGTTTTAAGAGTATAGAGATTAAAACAAGGGTTTTCATTATTTCAAAGGAGTCTAAAGTACAAGATGAATTTGATCATTTTGGAATGCTATTTGGATATTTAGTATGTATAGAGAGTTAGATGATTATCACCAATGTCTGTGCCATATATAATTAATGTGCCAATACCAATATTCAATACCAATATTCAATTTTTCGCTGTGGATTTAGTAAAGTTTAGGAAGCATGCCATTAAAAACAATTAAGTTACAAAAATGTATAATGTGTAGTTAAAGAGGCAAGCCAATAGGGGTTCATTATCCATATTGATTAAAAAAGCATAAGAGTTGATAATTCAATGATTTCAGCAATATAGCTATGCTACCATGTGCTTGTTAGAGACTGTGTAGTTATAGAGTCAAGCAATCATAAAAGCTTTGTATTGCCACTTATACATTAGGAACTTTCATTTGTGACATTACTAAAAAAACATGAAGAATCATCAGAAACAATGATAGAGAAACTGAACGTTTTATTTAATATGAAAGGAAAACTTCTTTGTAGAAATATATAATATCTATTGGTATTTAATCTTTAGTAATTTCATTTGTAGAGACACAGGTGAAAAAACCTGAAGAACCAGCAAAAGAGAAGAAAGGTAACCATATGCATTATTCTAACTTAGAGTATTGAAAGTGATTCAGGACATTTGGCTCAAGCTAAAATTTTGCTTCAACCAATGAAAGTAACTTTAGGCTGTACATGGCTTTCTCTATTGCTGCACAAATCTAAAAAGGACAACTCTAATAAAAAGCCATGCAGATACAATGTCAGTCCTACATTGCTACAAAAAGAGTCAACTAGGTAAAAAAGATGATCATTAATGTCACAAGCTATTTGTGTCCACTTGGACACTGATAAATAATTGAAATGATAATTCTTTCATAAAAGATATCTACACTATTACAGAAAATTTGAGAGGGGATTGTTGCTAAGTAATGTTCTTATACAATTATGAGATTCCCTTGAATATTATAGACATTGATCAATATTGGTGTGAAAAATAGACCATTTTCTGAAATGTCATGTTGATTTAAAAATATGCTTATACTAATTGTTGTAATGACACCTAGTAGCCATTAAGCCATTCATGGTTGAGTTAAACTCATGGCACATGGATGTTATGCTCAAAGGAAGATAGTCCATCACTCACTAGCAATCTCTTTTCTAGAAACACTAGTGAAAAAACATGAGGAGCCAGCAGAACTGAAGACAGGTAACTATATGAAGTATCTTATCTAGCATTAAGAAATAATGATGCCCAGCTATTATTAAATGTGCTTGGTTATATAGACCCGCTAATTGACAATTTATTTTTCAGAAAAACAAGTTAAAAAACCTGAAGAACCAACAAAATCAAAGAAAGGTAACACAATCCATAACCATGTATTGCATGTTTATGGCAGAACAAAACTGAATGAAGAAAAGGTTTACTGTATATTGATAACATTGATTCCTTAAAGCAATTATGTCACCAAGACTTATGATAATGTTTTATTTTATTCTTACAGTAAAGACTCTTGTTATATTATAACACCTTCTTTGCATTATAGTGTTTGCTAATGAGAACATTTTCCTCCAGCGATTTTTTTCTCCTATGATAGAGAAGTGTGTTAGATTATATGATTATGTGCCCTTTATATAAGATGGAGATAGATGCTAGTGCTTACTACTAGAGCCTGTAAATTGTATAGATGCTTTACTTTCTTAAAAACACTAATAATATCATAGGCGAAACATAAAGCAAGTTGTCTAATATCCATGATCTTTTTTGTCTTAATGTGATTCTATTTTAGTTCATTAGGATCCAAAACCTTATAATGGGTTTTCCTTTTAATTGAATATCTAAGTAAAGGATTAAGTTGATATTAACATACATTTTCATAGATTTAATCATCATTATCTGTTCTGCATGAGCTATGCCAGAGGTAGCCACCTCCAAACCTCGAGAGCTACCAACAGATAATGTTTTCAAGGTCTTAGAGAATCACAAGTGAAGTAATCAGCTCCACCTGTGGATTTTCTAAATGTATTAGTGAGTAATGACTCCAACTTTGCACCAACCTGGCGGTCTGGAAAACAAGAACTGTTGGTAGCTCTCAAGAGCTGGTTTTTGCTGCCGCTGGGCTATGCTATATACATAATAATATTTTTCAAATATAGAAACACCAGAGAAGAAGCAAGAAAAGGAGTCTGTAGAAACAAAGAAAGGTAAACATATTGTTTGCAAAATATAGTACTGGTGACATGAACAATAAACTAAATGTTTTAATGGTAATTACTGTAGCAATTGTGCAGATACAGTATGTAAATATCCACCATGTATATGCCCAATAGACTTATCACTACTGGTGATATGCCCACTAGAGCAAGATAACAAGAAATCAACTGGTTAAGGGAAGGAATTGTAATTTAGTGAAATCTAAGGAAATTATTTTGAAGATTGATGATGAAAGTAAATTGAAGGGAACATCAATAGAGACATATGAGTTTGTATGACGCATCATAGGTGATAAAATAAAAAATGCTTTCGTAATGTAGCTCAGTTGTTGCCTACATTTCGTATCTTCACTATGTGTTTTAAGAGTATAGAGATTAAAACAAGGGTTTTCATTATTTCAAAGGAGTCTAAAGTACAAGATGAATTTGATCATTTTGGAATGCTATTTGGATATTTAGTATGTATAGAGAGTAAGATGATTATCACCAATGTCTGTGCCATATATAATTAATGTGCCAATACCAATATTCAATACCAATATTCAATTTTTCGCTGTGGATTTAGTAAAGTTTAGGAAGCATGCCATTAAAAACAATTAAGTTACAAAAATGTATAATGTGTAGTTAAAGAGGCAAGCCAATAGGGGTTCATTATCCATATTGATTAAAAAAGCATAAGAGTTGATAATTCAATGATTTCAGCAATATAGCTATGCTACCATGTGCTTGTTAGAGACTGTGTAGTTATAGAGTCAAGCAATCATAAAAGCTTTGTATTGCCACTTATACATTAGGAACTTTCATTTGTGACATTACTAAAAAAACATGAAGAATCATCAGAAACAATGATAGAGAAACTGAACGTTTTATTTAATATGAAAGGAAAACTTCTTTGTAGAAATATATAATATCTACTAGTATTTAATCTTTAGTAATTTCATTTGTAGAGACACAGGTGAAAAAACCTGAAGAACCAGCAAAAGAAAAGAAAGGTAACCATATGCATTATTCTAACTTAGAGTATTGAAAGTGATTGAGGACATTTGGCTCAAGCTAAAATTTTGCTTCAACCAATGAAAGTAACTTTAGGCTGTACATGGCTTTCTCTATTGCTGCACAAATCTAAAAAGGACAACTCTAATAAAAAGCCATGCAGATACAATGTCAGTCCTACATTGCTACAAAAAGAGTCAACTAGGTAAAAAAGATGATCATTAATGTCACAAGCTATTTGTGTCCACTTGGACACTGATAAATAATTGAAATGATAATTCTTTCATAAAAGATATCTACACTATTACAGAAAATTTGAGAGGGGATTGTTGCTAAGTAATGTTCTTATACAATTATGAGATTCCCTTGAATATTATAGACATTGATCAATATTGGTGTGAAAAATAGACCATTTTCTGAAATGTCATGTTGATTTAAAAATATGCTTATACTAATTGTTGTAATGACACCTAGTAGCCATTAAGCCATTCATGGTTGAGTTAAACTCATGGCACATGGATGTTATGCTCAAAGGAAGATAGTCCATCACTCACTAGCAATCTCTTTTCTAGAAACACTAGTGAAAAAACATGAGGAGCCAGCAGAACTGAAGACAGGTAACTATATGAAGTATCTTATCTAGCATTAAGAAATAATGATGCCCAGCTATTATTAAATGTGCTTGGTTATATAGACCCGCTAATTGACAATTTATTTTTCAGAAAAACAAGTTAAAAAACCTGAAGAACCAACAAAATCAAAGAAAGGTAACACAATCCATAACCATGTATTGTATGTTTATGGCAGAACAAAACTGAATGAAGAAAAGGTTTACTGTATATTGATAACATTGATTCCTTAAAGCAATTATGTCACCAAGACTTATGATAATGTTTTATTTTATTCTTACAGTAAAGACTCTTGTTATATTATAACACCTTCTTTGCATTATAGTGTTTGCTAATGAGAACATTTTCCTCCAGCGATTTTTTTCTCCTATGATAGAGAAGTGTGTTAGATTATATGATTATGTGCCCTTTATATAAGATGGAGATAGATGCTAGTGCTTACTACTAGAGCCTGTAAATTGTATAGATGCTTTACTTTCTTAAAAACACTAATAATATCATAGGCGAAACATAAAGCAAGTTGTCTAATATCCATGATCTTTTTTGTCTTAATGTGATTCTATTTTAGTTCATTAGGATCCAAAACCTTATAATGGATTTTCCTTTTAATTGAATATCTAAGTAAAGGATTAAGTTGATATTAACATACATTTTCATAGATTTAATCATCATTATCTGTTCTGCATGAGCTATGCCAGAGGTAGCCACCTCCAAACCTCGAGAGCTACCAACAGATAATGTTTTCAAGGTCTTAGAGAATCACAAGTGAAGTAATCAGCTCCACCTGTGGATTTTCTAAATGTATTAGTGAGTAATGACTCCAACTTTGCACCTACCTGGCGGTCTGGAAAACAAGAACTGTTGGTAGCTCTCAAGAGCTGGTTTTTGCTGCTGCTGGGCTATGCTACAGTATATACATAATAATATTTTTCAAATATAGAAACACCAGAGAAGAAGCAAGAAAAGGAGTCTGTAGAAACAAAGAAAGGTAAACATATTGTTTGCAAAATATAGTACTGGTGACATGAACAATAAACTAAATGTTTTAATGGTAATTACTGTAGCAATTGTGCAGATACAGTATGTAAATATCCACCATGTATATGCCCAAAAGACTTATCACTACTGGTGATATGCCCACTAGAGCAAGATAACAAGAAATCAATTGGTTAAGGGAAGGAATTGTAATTTGTTGAAATCTAAGGAAATGTTTTTGAAGATTGATGATGAAAGTAAATTGAAGGGAACATCAATAGAGACATATGAGTTTGTATGACGCATCATAGGTGATAAAATAAAAAATGCTTTCGTAATGTAGCTCAGTTGTTGCCTACATTTCGTATCTTCACTATGTGTTTTAAGAGTATAGAGATTAAAACAAGGGTTTTCATTATTTCAATGGAGTCTAAAGTACAAGATGAATTTGATCATTTTGGAATGCTATTTGGATATTTAGTATGTATAGAGAGTTAGATGATTATCACCAATGTCTGTGCCATATATAATTAATGTGCCAATACCAATATTCAATACCAATACCAATATTCAATTTTTCGCTGTGGATTTAGTAAAGTTTAGGAAGCATGCCATTAAAAACAATTAAGTTACAAAAATGTATAATGTGTAGTTAAAGAGGCAAGCCAATAGGGGTTCATTATCCATATTGATTAAAAAAGCATAGGAGTTGATAATTCAATGATTTCAGCAATATAGCTATGCTACCATGTGCTTGTTAGAGACTGTGTAGTTATAGAGTCAAGCAATCATAAAAGCTTTGTATTGCCACTTATACATTAGGAACTTTCATTTGTGACATTACTAAAAAAACATGAAGAATCATCAGAAACAATGATAGAAAAACTGAACGTTTTATTTAATATGAAAGGAAAACTTCTTTGTAGAAATATATAATATCTTTTGGTATTTAATCTTTAGTAATTTCATTTGTAGAGACACAGGTGAAAAAACCTGAAGAACCAGCAAAAGAGAAGAAAGGTAACCATATGCATTATTCTAACTTAGAGTATTGAAAGTGATTCAGGACATTTGGCTCAAGCTAAAATTTTGCTTCAACCAATGAAAGTAACTTTAAGCTGTACATGGCTTTCTCTATTGCTGCACAAATCTAAAAAGGACAACTCTAATAAAAAGCCATGCAGATACAATGTCAGTCCTACATTGCTACAAAAAGAGTCAACTAGGTAAAAAAGATGATCATTAATGTCACAAGCTATTTGTGTCCACTTGGACACTGATAAATAATTGAAATGATAATTCTTTCATAAAAGATATCTACACCATTACAGAAAATTTGAGAGGGGATTGTTGCTAAGTAATGTTCTTATACAATTATGAGATTCCCTTGAATATTATAGACATTGATCAATATTGGTGTGAAAAATAGACCATTTTCTGAAATGTCATGTTGATTTAAAAATATGCTTATACTAATTGTTGTTATGACACCTAGTAGCCATTAAGCCATTCATGGTTGAGTTAAACTCATGGCACATGGATGTTATGCTCAAAGGAAGATAGTCCATCACTCACTAGCAATCTCTTTTCTAGAAACACTAGTGAAAAAACATGAGGAGCCAGCAGAACTGAAGACAGGTAACTATATGAAGTATCTTATGTAGCATTAAAAAAAATAATGATGCCCAGCTATTATTAAATGTGCTTGGTTATATAGACCCGCTAATTGACAATTTATTTTTCAGAAAAACAAGTTAAAAAACCTGAAGAACCAACAAAATCAAAGAAAGGTAACACAATCCATAACCATGTATTGTATGTTTATGGCAGAACAAAACTGAATGAAGAAAAGGTTTACTGTATATTGATAACATTGATTCCTTAAAGCAATTATGTCACCAAGACTTATGATAATGTTTTATTTTATTCTTACAGTAAAGACTCTTGTTATATTATAACACCTTCTTTGCATTATAGTGTTTGCTAATGAGAACATTTCCCTCCAGCGATTTTTTTCTCCTATGATAGAGAAGTGTGTTAGATTATATGATTATGTGCCCTTTATATAAGATGGAGATAGATGCTAGTGCTTACTACTAGAGCCTGTAAATTGTATAGATGCTTTACTTTCTTAAAAACACTAATAATATCATAGGCGAAACATAAAGCAAGTTGTCTAATATCCATGATCTTTTTTGTCTTAATGTGATTCTATTTTAGTTCATTAGGATCCAAAACCTTATAATGGATTTTCCTTTTAATTGAATATCTAAGTAAAGGATTAAGTTGATATTAACATACATTTTCATAGATTTAATCATCATTATCTGTTCTGCATGAGCTATGCCAGAGGTAGCCACCTCCAAACCTCGAGAGCTACCAACAGATAATGTTTTCAAGGTCTTAGAGAATCACAAGTGAAGTAATCAGCTCCACCTGTGGATTTTCTAAATGTATTAGTGAGTAATGACTCCAACTTTGCACCTACCTGGCGGTCTGGAAAACAAGAACTGTTGGTAGCTCTCAAGAGCTGGTTTTTGCTGCTGCTGGGCTATGCTACAGTATATACATAATAATATTTTTCAAATATAGAAACACCAGAGAAGAAGCAAGAAAAGGAGTCTGTAGAAACAAAGAAAGGTAAACATATTGTTTGCAAAATATAGTACTGGTGACATGAACAATAAACTAAATGTTTTAATGGTAATTACTGTAGCAATTGTGCAGATACAGTATGTAAATATCCACCATGTATATGCCCAATAGACTTATCACTACTGGTGATATGCCCACTAGAGCAAGATAACAAGAAATCAATTGGTTAAGGGAAGGAATTGTAATTTGTTGAAATCTAAGGAAATGTTTTTAAAGATTGATGATGAAAGTAAATTGAAGGGAACATCAATAGAGACATATGAGTTTGTATGACGCATCATAGGTGATAAAATAAAAAATGCTTTCGTAATGTAGCTCAGTTGTTGCCTACATTTCGTATCTTCACTATGTGTTTTAAGAGTATAGAGATTAAAACAAGGGTTTTCATTATTTCAATGGAGTCTAAAGTACAAGATGAATTTGATCATTTTGGAATGCTATTTGGATATTTAGTATGTATAGAGAGTTAGATGATTATCACCAATGTCTGTGCCATATATAATTAATGTGCCAATACCAATATTCAATACCAATACCAATATTCAATTTTTCGCTGTGGATTTAGTAAAGTTTAGGAAGCATGCCATTAAAAACAATTAAGTTACAAAAATGTATAATGTGTAGTTAAAGAGGCAAGCCAATAGGGGTTCATTATCCATATTGATTAAAAAAGCATAGGAGTTGATAATTCAATGATTTCAGCAATATAGCTATGCTACCATGTGCTTGTTAGAGACTGTGTAGTTATAGAGTCAAGCAATCATAAAAGCTTTGTATTGCCACTTATACATTAGGAACTTTCATTTGTGACATTACTAAAAAAACATGAAGAATCATCAGAAACAATGATAGAAAAACTGAACGTTTTATTTAATATGAAAGGAAAACTTCTTTGTAGAAATATATAATATATTTTGGTATTTAATCTTTAGTAATTTCATTTGTAGAGACACAGGTGAAAAAACCTGAAGAACCAGCAAAAGAGAAGAAAGGTAACCATATGCATTATTCTAACTTAGAGTATTGAAAGTGATTCAGGACATTTGGCTCAAGCTAAAATTTTGCTTCAACCAATGAAAGTAACTTTAAGCTGTACATGGCTTTCTCTATTGCTGCACAAATCTAAAAAGGACAACTCTAATAAAAAGCCATGCAGATACAATGTCAGTCCTACATTGCTACAAAAAGAGTCAACTAGGTAAAAAAGATGATCATTAATGTCACAAGCTATTTGTGTCCACTTGGACACTGATAAATAATTGAAATGATAATTCTTTCATAAAAGATATCTACACCATTACAGAAAATTTGAGAGGGGATTGTTGCTAAGTAATGTTCTTATACAATTATGAGATTCCCTTGAATATTATAGACATTGATCAATATTGGTGTGAAAAATAGACCATTTTCTGAAATGTCATGTTGATTTAAAAATATGCTTATACTAATTGTTGTTATGACACCTAGTAGCCATTAAGCCATTCATGGTTGAGTTAAACTCATGGCACATGGATGTTATGCTCAAAGGAAGATAGTCCATCACTCACTAGCAATCTCTTTTCTAGAAACACTAGTGAAAAAACATGAGGAGCCAGCAGAACTGAAGACAGGTAACTATATGAAGTATCTTATCTAGCATTAAGAAATAATGATGCCCAGCTATTATTAAATGTGCTTGGTTATATAGACCCGCTAATTGACAATTTATTTTTCAGAAAAACAAGTTAAAAAACCTGAAGAACCAACAAAATCAAAGAAAGGTAACACAATCCATAACCATGTATTGTATGTTTATGGCAGAACAAAACTGAATGAAGAAAAGGTTTATGTATATTGATAACATTGATTCCTTAAAGCAATTATGTCACCAAGACTTATGATAATGTTTTATTTTATTCTTACAGTAAAGACTCTTGTTATATTATAACACCTTCTTTGCATTATAGTGTTTGCTAATGAAAACATTTTCCTCCAGCGATTTTTTTCTCCTATGATAGAGAAGTGTGTTAGATTATATGATTATGTGCCCTTTATATAAGATGGAGATAAATGCTAGTGCTTACTACTAGAGCCTGTAAATTGTATAGATGCTTTACTTTCTTAAAAACACTAATAATATCATAGGCGAAACATAAAGCAAGTTGTCTAATATCCATGATCTTTTTTGTCTTAATGTGATTCTATTTTAGTTCATTAGGATCCAAAACCTTATAATGGATTTTCCTTTTAATTGAATATCTAAGTAAAGGATTAAGTTGATATTAACATACATTTTCATAGATTTAATCATCATTATCTGTTCTGCATGAGCTATGCCAGAGGTAGCCACCTCCAAACCTCGAGAGCTACCAACAGATAATGTTTTCAAGGTCTTAGAGAATCACAAGTGAAGTAATCAGCTCCACCTGTGGATTTTCTAAATGTATTAGTGAGTAATGACTCCAACTTTGCACCTACCTGGCGGTCTGGAAAACAAGAACTGTTGGTAGCTCTCAAGAGCTGGTTTTTGCTGCCGCTGGGCTATGCTATATACATAATAATATTTTTCAAATATAGAAACACCAGAGAAGAAGCAAGAAAAGGAGTCTGTAGAAACAAAGAAAGGTAAACATATTGTTTGCAAAATATAGTACTGGTGACATGAACAATAAACTAAATGTTTTAATGGTAATTACTGTAGCAATTGTGCAGATACAGTATGTAAATATCCACCATGTATATGCCCAATAGACTTATCACTACTGGTGATATGCCCACTAGAGCAAGATAACAAGAAATCAACTGGTTAAGGGAAGGAATTGTAATTTAGTGAAATCTAAGGAAATTATTTTGAAGATTGATGATGAAAGTAAATTGAAGGGAACAATAATAGAGACATATGAGTTTGTATGACGCATCATAGGTGATAAAATAAAAAATGCTTTCGTAATGTAGTTCAGTTGTTGCCTACATTTCGTATCTTCACTATGTGTTTTAAGAGTATAGAGATTAAAACAAGGGTTTTCATTATTTCAAAGGAGTCTAAAGTACAAGATGAATTTGATCATTTTGGAATGCTATTTGGATATTTAGTATGTATAGAGAGTTAGATGATTATCACCAATGTCTGTGCCATATATAATTAATGTGCCAATACCAATATTCAATACCAATACCAATATTCAATTTTTCGCTGTGGATTTAGTAAAGTTTAGGAAGCATGCCATTAAAAACAATTAAGTTATAAAAAATGTATAATGTATAGTTAAAGAGGCAAGCCAATAGGGGTTCATTTTCCATATTAATTAAAAAAGCATAAGAGTTGATAATTCAATGATTTCAGCAATATAGCTATGCTACCATGTGCTTGTTAGAGACTGTGTAGTTATAGAGTCAAGCAATCATAAAAACTTTGTATTGCCACTTATACATTAGGAACTTTCATTTGTGACATTACTAAAAAAACATGAAGAATCATCAGAAACAATGATAGAGAAACTGAACGTTTTATTTAATATGAAAGGAAAACTTCTTTGTAGAAATATATAATATCTATTGGTATTTAATCTTTAGTAATTTCATTTGTAGAGACACAGGTGAAAAAACCTGAAGAACCAGCAAAAGAGAAGAAAGGTAACCATATGCATTATTCTAACTTAGAGTATTGAAAGTGATTCAGGACATTTGGCTCAAGCTAAAATTTTGCTTCAACCAATGAAAGTAACTTTAGGCTGTACATGGCTTTCTCTAATGCTGCACAAATCTAAAAAGGACAACTCTAATAAAAAGCCATGCAGATACAATGTCAGTCCAATATTGCTACAAAAAGAGTCAACTAGGTAAAAAAGATGATTATTAATGTCACAAGCTATTTGTGTCCACTTGGACACTGATAAATAATTGAAATGATAATTCTTTCATAAAAGATATCTACACCATTGCAGAAAAATTGAGAGGGGATTGTTGCTAAGTAATGTTCTTATACAATTATGAGATTCCCTTGAATATTATAGACATTGATCAATATTGGTGTGAAAAATAGACCATTTTCTGAAATGTCATGTTGATTTAAAAATATGCTTATACTAATTGTTGTAATGACACCTAGTAGCCATTAAGCCATTCATGGTTGAGTTAAACTCATGGCACATGGATGTTATGTTTAAAGGAAGATAGTCCATCACTCACTAGCAATCTCTTTTCTAGAAACACTAGTGAAAAAACATGAGGAGCCAGCAGAACTGAAGACAGGTAACTATATGAAGTATCTTATCTAGCATTAAGAAATAATGATGCCCAGCTATTATTAAATGTGCTTGGTTATAAAGACCCGCTAATTGACAATTTATTTTTCAGAAAAACAAGTTAAAAAACCTGAAGAACCAACAAAATCAAAGAAAGGTAACACAATCCATAACCATGTATTGTATGTTTATGGCAGAACAAAACTGAATGAAGAAAAGGTTTACTGTATATTGATAACATTGATTCCTTAAAGCAATTATGTCACCAAGACTTATGATAATGTTTTATTTTATTCTTACAGTAAAGACTCTTGTTATATTATAACACCTTCTTTGCATTATAGTGTTTGCTAATGAGAACATTTTCCTCCAGCGATTTTTTTCTCCTATGATAGAGAAGTGTGTTAGATTAAATGATTATGTGCCCTTTATATAAGATGGAAATAGATGCTAGTGCTTACTACTAGAGCCTGTAAATTGTATAGATGCTTTACTTTCTTAAAAACACTAATAATATCATAGGCGAAACATAAAGCAAGTTGTCTAATATCCATGATCTTTTTTGTCTTAATGTGATTCTATTTTAGTTCATTAGGATCCAAAACCTTATAATGGATTTTCCTTTTAATTGAATATCTAAGTAAAGGATTAAGTTGATATTAACATACATTTTCATAGATTTAATCATCATTATCTGTTCTGCATGAGCTATGCCAGAGGTGGCCACCTCCAAACCTCGAGAGCTACCAACAGATAATGTTTTCAAGGTCTTAGAGAATCACAAGTGAAGTAATCAGCTCCACCTGTGGATTTTCTAAATGTATTAGTGAGTAATGACTCCAACTTTGCACCTACCTGGCGGTCTGGAAAACAAGAACTGTTGGTAGCTCTCAAGAGCTGGTTTTTGCTGCTGCTGGGCTATGCTACAGTATATACATAATAATATTTTTCAAATATAGAAACACCAGAGAAGAAGCAAGAAAAGGAGTCTGTAGAAACAAAGAAAGGTAAACATATTGTTTGCAAAATATAGTACTGGTGACATGAACAATAAACTAAATGTTTTAATGGTAATTACTGTAGCAATTGTGCAGATACAGTATGTAAATATCCACCATGTATATGCCCAATAGACTTATCACTACTGGTGATATGCCCACTAGAGCAAGATAACAAGAAATCAATTGGTTAAGGGAAGGAATTGTAATTTGTTGAAATCTAAGGAAATGTTTTTGAAGATTGATGATGAAAGTAAATTGAAGGGAACATCAATAGAGACATATGAGTTTGTATGACGCATCATAGGTGATAAAATAAAAAATGCTTTCGTAATGTAGCTCAGTTGTTGCCTACATTTCGTATCTTCACTATGTGTTTTAAGAGTATAGAGATTAAAACAAGGGTTTTCATTATTTCAATGGAGTCTAAAGTACAAGATGAATTTGATCATTTTGGAATGCTATTTGGATATTTAGTATGTATAGAGAGTTAGATGATTATCACCAATGTCTGTGCCATATATAATTAATGTGCCAATACCAATATTCAATACCAATATTCAATTTTTCGCTGTGGATTTAGTAAAGTTTAGGAAGCATGCCATTAAAAACAATTAAGTTACAAAAATGTATAATGTGTAGTTAAAGAGGCAAGCCAATAGGGGTTCATTATCCATATTGATTAAAAAAGCATAAGAGTTGATAATTCAATGATTTCAGCAATATAGCTATGCTACCATGTGCTTGTTAGAGACTGTGTAGTTATAGAGTCAAGCAATCATAAAAGCTTTGTATTGCCACTTATACATTAGGAACTTTCATTTGTGACATTACTAAAAAAACATGAAGAATCATCAGAAACAATGATAGAGAAACTGAACGTTTTATTTAATATGAAAGGAAAACTTCTTTGTAGAAATATATAATATCTATTGGTATTTAATCTTTAGTAATTTCATTTGTAGAGACACAGGTGAAAAAACCTGAAGAACCAGCAAAGGAGAAGAAAGGTAACCATATGCATTATTCTAACTTAGAGTATTGAAAGTGATTCAGGACATTTGGCTCAAGCTAAAATTTTGCTTCAACCAATGAAAGTAACTTTAGGCTGTACATGGCTTTCTCTATTGCTGCACAAATCTAAAAAGGACAACTCTAATAAAAAGCCATGCAGATACAATGTCAGTCCTACATTGCTACAAAAAGAGTCAACTAGGTAAAAAAGATGATCATTAATGTCACAAGCTATTTGTGTCCACTTGGACACTGATAAATAATTGAAATGATAATTCTTTCATAAAAGATATCTACACCATTACAGAAAATTTGAGAGGGGATTGTTGCTAAGTAATGTTCTTATACAATTATGAGATTCCCTTGAATATTATAGACATTGATCAATATTGGTGTGAAAAATAGACCATTTTCTGAAATGTCATGTTGATTTAAAAATATGCTTATACTAATTGTTGTAATGACACCTAGTAGCCATTAAGCCATTCATGGTTGAGTTAAACTCATGGCACATGGATGTTATGCTCAAAGGAAGATAGTCCATCACTCACTAGCAATCTCTTTTCTAGAAACACTAGTGAAAAAACATGAGGAGCCAGCAGAACTGAAGACAGGTAACTATATGAAGTATCTTATCTAGCATTAAGAAATAATGATGCCCAGCTATTATTAAATGTGCTTGGTTATATAGACCCGCTAATTGACAATTTATTTTTCAGAAAAACAAGTTAAAAAACCTGAAGAACCAACAAAATCAAAGAAAGGTAACACAATCCATAACCATGTATTGTATGTTTATGGCAGAACAAAACTGAATGAAGAAAAGGTTTACTGTATATTGATAACATTGATTCCTTAAAGCAATTATGTCACCAAGACTTATGATAATGTTTTATTTTATTCTTACAGTAAAGACTCTTGTTATATTATAACACCTTCTTTGCATTATAGTGTTTGCTAATGAGAACATTTTCCTCCAGCGATTTTTTTCTCCTATGATAGAGAAGTGTGTTAGATTATATGATTATGTGCCCTTTATATAAGATGGAGATAGATGCTAGTGCTTACTACTAGAGCCTGTAAATTGTATAGATGCTTTACTTTCTTAAAAACACTAATAATATCATAGGCGAAACATAAAGCAAGTTGTCTAATATCCATGATCTTTTTTGTCTTAATGTGATTCTATTTTAGTTCATTAGGATCCAAAACCTTATAATGGATTTTCCTTTTAATTGAATATCTAAGTAAAGGATTAAGTTGATATTAACATACATTTTCATAGATTTAATCATCATTATCTGTTCTGCATGAGCTATGCCAGAGGTAGCCACCTCCAAACCTCGAGAGCTACCAACAGATAATGTTTTCAAGGTCTTAGAGAATCACAAGTGAAGTAATCAGCTCCACCTGTGGATTTTCTAAATGTATTAGTGAGTAATGACTCCAACTTTGCACCTACCTGGCGGTCTGGAAAACAAGAACTGTTGGTAGCTCTCAAGAGCTGGTTTTTGCTGCCGCTGGGCTATGCTACAGTATATACATAATAATATTTTTCAAATATAGAAACACCAGAGAAGAAGCAAGAAAAGGAGTCTGTAGAAACAAAGAAAGGTAAACATATTGTTTGCAAAATATAGTACTGGTGACATGAACAATAAACTAAATGTTTTAATGGTAATTACTGTAGCAATTGTGCAGATACAGTATGTAAATATCCACCATGTATATGCCCAATAGACTTATCACTACTGGAGATATGCCCACTAGAGCAAGATAACAAGAAATCAACTGGTTAAGGGAAGGAATTGTAATTTGTTGAAATCTAAGGAAATGTTTTTGAAGATTGATGATGAAAGTAAATTGAAGGGAACATCAATAGAGACATATGAGTTTGTATGACGCATCATAGGTGATAAAATAAAAAATGCTTTCGTAATGTAGCTCAGTTGTTGCCTACATTTCGTATCTTCACTATGTGTTTTAAGAGTATAGAGATTAAAACAAGGGTTTTCATTATTTCAATGGAGTCTAAAGTACAAGATGAATTTGATCATTTTGGAATGCTATTTGGATATTTAGTATGTATAGAGAGTTAGATGATTATCACCAATGTCTGTGCCATATATAATTAATGTGCCAATACCAATATTCAATACCAATACCAATATTCAATTTTTCGCTGTGGATTTAGTAAAGTTTAGGAAGCATGCCATTAAAAACAATTAAGTTACAAAAATGTATATTGTGTAGTTAAAGAGGCAAGCCAATAGGGGTTCATTATCCATATTGATTAAAAAAGCATAAGAGTTGATAATTCAATGATTTCAGCAATATAGCTATGCTACCATGTGCTTGTTAGAGACTGTGTAGTTATAGAGTCAAGCAATCATAAAAGCTTTGTATTGCCACTTATACATTAGGAACTTTCATTTGTGACATTACTAAAAAAACATGAAGAATCATCAGAAACAATGATAGAGAAACTGAACGTTTTATTTAATATGAAAGGAAAACTTCTTTGTAGAAATATATAATATCTTTTGGTATTTAATCTTTAGTAATTTCATTTGTAGAGACACAGGTGAAAAAACCTGAAGAACCAGCAAAAGAGAAGAAAGGTAACCATATGCATTATTCTAACTTAGAGTATTGAAAGTGATTCAGGACATTTGGCTCAAGCTAAAATTTTGCTTCAACCAATGAAAGTAACTTTAGGCTGTACATGGCTTTCTCTATTGCTGCACAAATCTAAAAAGGACAACTCTAATAAAAAGCCATGCAGATACAATGTCAGTCCTACATTGCTACAAAAAGAGTCAACTAGGTAAAAAAGATGATCATTAATGTCACAAGCTATTTGTGTCCACTTGGACACTGATAAATAATTGAAATGATAATTCTTTCATAAAAGATATCTACACCATTACAGAAAATTTGAGAGGGGATTGTTGCTAAGTAATGTTCTTATACAATTATGAGATTCCCTTGAATATTATAGACATTGATCAATATTGGTGTGAAAAATAGACCATTTTCTGAAATGTCATGTTGATTTAAAAATATGCTTATACTAATTGTTGTAATGACACCTAGTAGCCATTAAGCCATTCATGGTTGAGTTAAACTCATGGCACATGGATGTTATGCTCAAAGGAAGATAGTCCATCACTCACTAGCAATCTCTTTTCTAGAAACACTAGTGAAAAAACATGAGGAGCCAGCAGAACTGAAGACAGGTAACTATATGAAGTATCTTATCTAGCATTAAGAAATAATGATGCCCAGCTATTATTAAATGTGCTTGGTTATATAGACCCGCTAATTGACAATTTATTTTTCAGAAAAACAAGTTAAAAAACCTGAAGAACCAACAAAATCAAAGAAAGGTAACACAATCCATAACCATGTATTGTATGTTTATGGCAGAACAAAACTGAATGAAGAAAAGGTTTACTGTATATTGATAACATTGATTCCTTAAAGCAATTATGTCACCAAGACTTATGATAATGTTTTATTTTATTCTTACAGTAAAGACTCTTGTTATATTATAACACCTTCTTTGCATTATAGTGTTTGCTAATGAAAACATTTTCCTCCAGCGATTTTTTTCTCCTATGATAGAGAAGTGTGTTAGATTATATGATTATGTGCCCTTTATATAAGATGGAGATAGATGCTAGTGCTTACTACTAGAGCCTGTAAATTGTATAGATGCTTTACTTTCTTAAAAACACTAATAATATCATAGGCGAAACATAAAGCAAGTTGTCTAATATCCATGATCTTTTTTGTCTTAATGTGATTCTATTTTAGTTCATTAGGATCCAAAACCTTATAATGGATTTTCCTTTTAATTGAATATCTAAGTAAAGGATTAAGTTGATATTAACATACATTTTCATAGATTTAATCATCATTATCTGTTCTGCATGAGCTATGCCAGAGGTAGCCACCTCCAAACCTCGAGAGCTACCAACAGATAATGTTTTCAAGGTCTTAGAGAATCACAAGTGAAGTAATCAGCTCCACCTGTGGATTTTCTAAATGTATTAGTGAGTAATGACTCCAACTTTGCACCTACCTGGCGGTCTGGAAAACAAGAACTGTTGGTAGCTCTCAAGAGCTGGTTTTTGCTGCCGCTGGGCTATGCTATATACATAATAATATTTTTCAAATATAGAAACACCAGAGAAGAAGCAAGAAAAGGAGTCTGTAGAAACAAAGAAAGGTAAACATATTGTTTGCAAAATATAGTACTGGTGACATGAACAATAAACTAAATGTTTTAATGGTAATTACTGTAGCAATTGTGCAGATACAGTATGTAAATATCCACCATGTATATGCCCAATAGACTTATCACTACTGGTGATATGCCCACTAGAGCAAGATAACAAGAAATCAACTGGTTAAGGGAAGGAATTGTAATTTAGTGAAATCTAAGGAAATTATTTTGAAGATTGATGATGAAAGTAAATTGAAGGGAACAATAATAGAGACATATGAGTTTGTATGACGCATCATAGGTGATAAAATAAAAAATGCTTTCGTAATGTAGTTCAGTTGTTGCCTACATTTCGTATCTTCACTATGTGTTTTAAGAGTATAGAGATTAAAACAAGGGTTTTCATTATTTCAAAGGAGTCTAAAGTACAAGATGAATTTGATCATTTTGGAATGCTATTTGGATATTTAGTATGTATAGAGAGTTAGATGATTATCACCAATGTCTGTGCCATATATAATTAATGTGCCAATACCAATATTCAATACCAATACCAATATTCAATTTTTCGCTGTGGATTTAGTAAAGTTTAGGAAGCATGCCATTAAAAACAATTAAGTTATAAAAAATGTATAATGTATAGTTAAAGAGGCAAGCCAATAGGGGTTCATTTTCCATATTAATTAAAAAAGCATAAGAGTTGATAATTCAATGATTTCAGCAATATAGCTATGCTACCATGTGCTTGTTAGAGACTGTGTAGTTATAGAGTCAAGCAATCATAAAAACTTTGTATTGCCACTTATACATTAGGAACTTTCATTTGTGACATTACTAAAAAAACATGAAGAATCATCAGAAACAATGATAGAGAAACTGAACGTTTTATTTAATATGAAAGGAAAACTTCTTTGTAGAAATATATAATATCTATTGGTATTTAATCTTTAGTAATTTCATTTGTAGAGACACAGGTGAAAAAACCTGAAGAACCAGCAAAAGAGAAGAAAGGTAACCATATGCATTATTCTAACTTAGAGTATTGAAAGTGATTCAGGACATTTGGCTCAAGCTAAAATTTTGCTTCAACCAATGAAAGTAACTTTAGGCTGTACATGGCTTTCTCTAATGCTGCACAAATCTAAAAAGGACAACTCTAATAAAAAGCCATGCAGATACAATGTCAGTCCAATATTGCTACAAAAAGAGTCAACTAGGTAAAAAAGATGATTATTAATGTCACAAGCTATTTGTGTCCACTTGGACACTGATAAATAATTGAAATGATAATTCTTTCATAAAAGATATCTACACCATTGCAGAAAAATTGAGAGGGGATTGTTGCTAAGTAATGTTCTTATACAATTATGAGATTCCCTTGAATATTATAGACATTGATCAATATTGGTGTGAAAAATAGACCATTTTCTGAAATGTCATGTTGATTTAAAAATATGCTTATACTAATTGTTGTAATGACACCTAGTAGCCATTAAGCCATTCATGGTTGAGTTAAACTCATGGCACATGGATGTTATGTTTAAAGGAAGATAGTCCATCACTCACTAGCAATCTCTTTTCTAGAAACACTAGTGAAAAAACATGAGGAGCCAGCAGAACTGAAGACAGGTAACTATATGAAGTATCTTATCTAGCATTAAGAAATAATGATGCCCAGCTATTATTAAATGTGCTTGGTTATATAGACCCGCTAATTGACAATTTATTTTTCAGAAAAACAAGTTAAAAAACCTGAAGAACCAACAAAATCAAAGAAAGGTAACACAATCCATAACCATGTATTGTATGTTTATGGCAGAACAAAACTGAATGAAGAAAAGGTTTACTGTATATTGATAACATTGATTCCTTAAAGCAATTATGTCACCAAGACTTATGATAATGTTTTATTTTATTCTTACAGTAAAGACTCTTGTTATATTATAACACCTTCTTTGCATTATAGTGTTTGCTAATGAGAACATTTTCCTCCAGCGATTTTTTTCTCCTATGATAGAGAAGTGTGTTAGATTATATGATTATGTGCCCTTTATATAAGATGGAAATAGATGCTAGTGCTTACTACTAGAGCCTGTAAATTGTATAGATGCTTTACTTTCTTAAAAACACTAATAATATCATAGGCGAAACATAAAGCAAGTTGTCTAATATCCATGATCTTTTTTGTCTTAATGTGATTCTATTTTAGTTCATTAGGATCCAAAACCTTATAATGGATTTTCCTTTTAATTGAATATCTAAGTAAAGGATTAAGTTGATATTAACATACATTTTCATAGATTTAATCATCATTATCTGTTCTGCATGAGCTATGCCAGAGGTGGCCACCTCCAAACCTCGAGAGCTACCAACAGATAATGTTTTCAAGGTCTTAGAGAATCACAAGTGAAGTAATCAGCTCCACCTGTGGATTTTCTAAATGTATTAGTGAGTAATGACTCCAACTTTGCACCTACCTGGCGGTCTGGAAAACAAGAACTGTTGGTAGCTCTCAAGAGCTGGTTTTTGCTGCTGCTGGGCTATGCTACAGTATATACATAATAATATTTTTCAAATATAGAAACACCAGAGAAGAAGCAAGAAAAGGAGTCTGTAGAAACAAAGAAAGGTAAACATATTGTTTGCAAAATATAGTACTGGTGACATGAACAATAAACTAAATGTTTTAATGGTAATTACTGTAGCAATTGTGCAGATACAGTATGTAAATATCCACCATGTATATGCCCAATAGACTTATCACTACTGGTGATATGCCCACTAGAGCAAGATAACAAGAAATCAATTGGTTAAGGGAAGGAATTGTAATTTGTTGAAATCTAAGGAAATGTTTTTGAAGATTGATGATGAAAGTAAATTGAAGGGAACATCAATAGAGACATATGAGTTTGTATGACGCATCATAGGTGATAAAATAAAAAATGCTTTCGTAATGTAGCTCAGTTGTTGCCTACATTTCGTATCTTCACTATGTGTTTTAAGAGTATAGAGATTAAAACAAGGGTTTTCATTATTTCAATGGAGTCTAAAGTACAAGATGAATTTGATCATTTTGGAATGCTATTTGGATATTTAGTATGTATAGAGAGTTAGATGATTATCACCAATGTCTGTGCCATATATAATTAATGTGCCAATACCAATATTCAATACCAATATTCAATTTTTCGCTGTGGATTTAGTAAAGTTTAGGAAGCATGCCATTAAAAACAATTAAGTTACAAAAATGTATAATGTGTAGTTAAAGAGGCAAGCCAATAGGGGTTCATTATCCATATTGATTAAAAAAGCATAAGAGTTGATAATTCAATGATTTCAGCAATATAGCTATGCTACCATGTGCTTGTTAGAGACTGTGTAGTTATAGAGTCAAGCAATCATAAAAGCTTTGTATTGCCACTTATACATTAGGAACTTTCATTTGTGACATTACTAAAAAAACATGAAGAATCATCAGAAACAATGATAGAGAAACTGAACGTTTTATTTAATATGAAAGGAAAACTTCTTTGTAGAAATATATAATATCTATTGGTATTTAATCTTTAGTAATTTCATTTGTAGAGACACAGGTGAAAAAACCTGAAGAACCAGCAAAGGAGAAGAAAGGTAACCATATGCATTATTCTAACTTAGAGTATTGAAAGTGATTCAGGACATTTGGCTCAAGCTAAAATTTTGCTTCAACCAATGAAAGTAACTTTAGGCTGTACATGGCTTTCTCTATTGCTGCACAAATCTAAAAAGGACAACTCTAATAAAAAGCCATGCAGATACAATGTCAGTCCTACATTGCTACAAAAAGAGTCAACTAGGTAAAAAAGATGATCATTAATGTCACAAGCTATTTGTGTCCACTTGGACACTGATAAATAATTGAAATGATAATTCTTTCATAAAAGATATCTACACCATTACAGAAAATTTGAGAGGGGATTGTTGCTAAGTAATGTTCTTATACAATTATGAGATTCCCTTGAATATTATAGACATTGATCAATATTGGTGTGAAAAATAGACCATTTTCTGAAATGTCATGTTGATTTAAAAATATGCTTATACTAATTGTTGTAATGACACCTAGTAGCCATTAAGCCATTCATGGTTGAGTTAAACTCATGGCACATGGATGTTATGCTCAAAGAAAGATAGTCCATCACTCACTAGCAATCTCTTTTCTAGAAACACTAGTGAAAAAACATGAGGAGCCAGCAGAACTGAAGACAGGTAACTATATGAAGTATCTTATCTAGCATTAAGAAATAATGATGCCCAGCTATTATTAAATGTGCTTGGTTATATAGACCCGCTAATTGACAATTTATTTTTCAGAAAAACAAGTTAAAAAACCTGAAGAACCAACAAAATCAAAGAAAGGTAACACAATCCATAACCATGTATTGTATGTTTATGGCAGAACAAAACTGAATGAAGAAAAGGTTTACTGTATATTGATAACATTGATTCCTTAAAGCAATTATGTCACCAAGACTTATGATAATGTTTTATTTTATTCTTACAGTAAAGACTCTTGTTATATTATAACACCTTCTTTGCATTATAGTGTTTGCTAATGAGAACATTTTCCTCCAGCGATTTTTTTCTCCTATGATAGAGAAGTGTGTTAGATTATATGATTATGTGCCCTTTATATAAGATGGAGATAGATGCTAGTGCTTACTACTAGAGCCTGTAAATTGTATAGATGCTTTACTTTCTTAAAAACACTAATAATATCATAGGCGAAACATAAAGCAAGTTGTCTAATATCCATGATCTTTTTTGTCTTAATGTGATTCTATTTTAGTTCATTAGGATCCAAAACCTTATAATGGATTTTCCTTTTAATTGAATATCTAAGTAAAGGATTAAGTTGATATTAACATACATTTTCATAGATTTAATCATCATTATCTGTTCTGCATGAGCTATGCCAGAGGTAGCCACCTCCAAACCTCGAGAGCTACCAACAGATAATGTTTTCAAGGTCTTAGAGAATCACAAGTGAAGTAATCAGCTCCACCTGTGGATTTTCTAAATGTATTAGTGAGTAATGACTCCAACTTTGCACCTACCTGGCGGTCTGGAAAACAAGAACTGTTGGTAGCTCTCAAGAGCTGGTTTTTGCTGCCGCTGGGCTATGCTACAGTATATACATAATAATATTTTTCAAATATAGAAACACCAGAGAAGAAGCAAGAAAAGGAGTCTGTAGAAACAAAGAAAGGTAAACATATTGTTTGCAAAATATAGTACTGGTGACATGAACAATAAACTAAATGTTTTAATGGTAATTACTGTAGCAATTGTGCAGATACAGTATGTAAATATCCACCATGTATATGCCCAATAGACTTATCACTACTGGAGATATGCCCACTAGAGCAAGATAACAAGAAATCAACTGGTTAAGGGAAGGAATTGTAATTTGTTGAAATCTAAGGAAATGTTTTTGAAGATTGATGATGAAAGTAAATTGAAGGGAACATCAATAGAGACATATGAGTTTGTATGACGCATCATAGGTGATAAAATAAAAAATGCTTTCGTAATGTAGCTCAGTTGTTGCCTACATTTCGTATCTTCACTATGTGTTTTAAGAGTATAGAGATTAAAACAAGGGTTTTCATTATTTCAATGGAGTCTAAAGTACAAGATGAATTTGATCATTTTGGAATGCTATTTGGATATTTAGTATGTATAGAGAGTTAGATGATTATAACCAATGTCTGTGCCATATATAATTAATGTGCCAATACCAATATTCAATACCAATATTCAATTTTTCGCTGTGGATTTAGTAAAGTTTAGGAAGCATGCCATTAAAAACAATTAAGTTACAAAAATGTATAATGTGTAGTTAAAGAGGCAAGCCAATAGGGGTTCATTATCCATATTGATTAAAAAAGCATAAGAGTTGATAATTCAATGATTTCAGCAATATAGCTATGCTACCATGTGCTTGTTAGAGACTGTGTAATTATAGAGTCAAGCAATCATAAAAGCTTTGTATTGCCACTTATACATTAGGAACTTTCATTTGTGACATTACTAAAAAAACATGAAGAATCATCAGAAACAATGATAGAGAAACTGAACGTTTTATTTAATATGAAAGGAAAACTTCTTTGTAGAAATATATAATATCTACTGGTATTTAATCTTTAGTAATTTCATTTGTAGAGACACAGGTGAAAAAACCTGAAGAACCAGCAAAAGAGAAGAAAGGTAACCATATGCATTATTCTAACTTAGAGTATTGAAAGTTATTCAGGACATTTGGCTCAAGCTAAAATTTTGCTTCAACCAATGAAAGTAACTTTAGGCTGAACATGGCTTTCTCTATTGCTGTACAAATCTAAAAAGGACAACTCTAATAAAAAGCCATGCAGATACAATGTCAGTCCTACATTGCTACAAAAAGAGTCAACTAGGTAAAAAAGATGATCATTAATGTCACAAGCTATTTGTGTCCACTTGGACACTGATAAATAATTGAAATGATAATTCTTTCATAAAAGATATCTACACTATTACAGAAAATTTGAGAGGGGATTGTTGCTAAGTAATGTTCTTATACAATTATGAGATTCCCTTGAATATTATAGACATTGATCAATATTGGTGTGAAAAATAGACCATTTTCTGAAATGTCATGTTGATTTAAAAATATGCTTATACTAATTGTTGTAATGACACCTAGTAGCCATTAAGCCATTCATGGTTGAGTTAAACTCATGGCACATGGATGTTATGCTCAAAGGAAGATAGTCCATCACTCACTAGCAATCTCTTTTCTAGAAACACTAGTGAAAAAACATGAGGAGCCAGCAGAACTGAAGACAGGTAACTATATGAAGTATCTTATCTAGCATTAAGAAATAATGATGCCCAGCTATTATTAAATGTGCTTGGTTATATAGACCCGCTAATTGACAATTTATTTTTCAGAAAAACAAGTTAAAAAACCTGAAGAACCAACAAAATCAAAGAAAGGTAACACAATCCATAACCATGTATTGTATGTTTATGGCAGAACAAAACTGAATGAAGAAAAGGTTTACTGTATATTGATAACATTGATTCCTTAAAGCAATTATGTCACCAAGACTTATGATAATGTTTTATTTTATTCTTACAGTAAAGACTCTTGTTATATTATAACACCTTCTTTGCATTATAGTGTTTGCTAATGAGAACATTTTCCTCCAGCGATTTTTTTCTCCTATGATAGAGAAGTGTGTTAGATTATATGATTATGTGCCCTTTATATAAGATGGAGATAGATGCTAGTGCTTACTACTAGAGCCTGTAAATTGTATAGATGCTTTACTTTCTTAAAAACACTAATAATATCATAGGCGAAACATAAAGCAAGTTGTCTAATATCCATGATCTTTTTTGTCTTAATGTGATTCTATTTTAGTTCATTAGGATCCAAAACCTTATAATGGATTTTCCTTTTAATTGAATATCTAAGTAAAGGATTAAGTTGATATTAACATACATTTTCATAGATTTAATCATCATTATCTGTTCTGCATGAGCTATGCCAGAGGTAGCCACCTCCAAACCTCGAGAGCTACCAACAGATAATGTTTTCAAGGTCTTAGAGAATCACAAGTGAAGTAATCAGCTCCACCTGTGGATTTTCTAAATGTATTAGTGAGTAATGACTCCAACTTTGCACCTACCTGGCGGTCTGGAAAACAAGAACTGTTGGTAGCTCTCAAGAGCTGGTTTTTGCTGCCGCTGGGCTATGCTACAGTATATACATAATAATATTTTTCAAATATAGAAACACCAGAGAAGAAGCAAGAAAAGGAGTCTGTAGAAACAAAGAAAGGTAAACATATTGTTTGCAAAATATAGTACTGGTGACATGAACAATAAACTAAATGTTTTAATGGTAATTACTGTAGCAATTGTGCAGATACAGTATGTAAATATCCACCATGTATATGCCAAATAGACTTATCAATACTGGTGATATGCCCACTAGAGCAAGATAACAAGAAATCAACTGGTTAAGGGAAGGAATTGTAATTTGTTGAAATCTAAGGAAATGTTTTTGAAGATTGATGATGAAAGTAAATTGAAGGGAACATCAATAGAGACATATGAGTTTGTATGACGCATCATAGGTGATAAAATAAAAAATGCTTTCGTAATGTAGCTCAGTTGTTGCCTACATTTCGTATCTTCACTATGTGTTTTAAGAGTATAGAGATTAAAACAAGGGTTTTCATTATTTCAATGGAGTCTAAAGTACAAGATGAATTTGATCATTTTGGAATGCTATTTGGATATTTAGTATGTATAGAGAGTTAGATGATTATAACCAATGTCTGTGCCATATATAATTAATGTGCCAATACCAATATTCAATACCAATATTCAATTTTTCGCTGTGGATTTAGTAAAGTTTAGGAAGCATGCCATTAAAAACAATTAAGTTACAAAAATGTATAATGTGTAGTTAAAGAGGCAAGCCAATAGGGGTTCATTATCCATATTGATTAAAAAAGCATAAGAGTTGATAATTCAATGATTTCAGCAATATAGCTATGCTACCATGTGCTTGTTAGAGACTGTGTAATTATAGAGTCAAGCAATCATAAAAGCTTTGTATTGCCACTTATACATTAGGAACTTTCATTTGTGACATTACTAAAAAAACATGAAGAATCATCAGAAACAATGATAGAGAAACTGAACGTTTTATTTAATATGAAAGGAAAACTTCTTTGTAGAAATATATAATATCTACTGGTATTTAATCTTTAGTAATTTCATTTGTAGAGACACAGGTGAAAAAACCTGAAGAACCAGCAAAAGAGAAGAAAGGTAACCATATGCATTATTCTAACTTAGAGTATTGAAAGTTATTCAGGACATTTGGCTCAAGCTAAAATTTTGCTTCAACCAATGAAAGTAACTTTAGGCTGAACATGGCTTTCTCTATTGCTGTACAAATCTAAAAAGGACAACTCTAATAAAAAGCCATGCAGATACAATGTCAGTCCTACATTGCTACAAAAAGAGTCAACTAGGTAAAAAAGATGATCATTAATGTCACAAGCTATTTGTGTCCACTTGGACACTGATAAATAATTGAAATGATAATTCTTTCATAAAAGATATCTACACTATTACAGAAAATTTGAGAGGGGATTGTTGCTAAGTAATGTTCTTATACAATTATGAGATTCCCTTGAATATTATAGACATTGATCAATATTGGTGTGAAAAATAGACCATTTTCTGAAATGTCATGTTGATTTAAAAATATGCTTATACTAATTGTTGTAATGACACCTAGTAGCCATTAAGCCATTCATGGTCGAGTTAAACTCATGGCACATGGATGTTATGCTCAAAGGAAGATAGTCCATCACTCACTAGCAATCTCTTTTCTAGAAACACTAGTGAAAAAACATGAGGAGCCAGCAGAACTGAAGACAGGTAACTATATGAAGTATCTTATCTAGCATTAAGAAATAATGATGCCCAGCTATTATTAAATGTGCTTGGTTATATAGACCCGCTAATTGACAATTTATTTTTCAGAAAAACAAGTTAAAAAACCTGAAGAACCAACAAAATCAAAGAAAGGTAACACAATCCATAACCATGTATTGTATGTTTATGGCAGAACAAAACTGAATGAAGAAAAGGTTTACTGTATATTGATAACATTGATTCCTTAAAGCAATTATGTCACCAAGACTTATGATAATGTTTTATTTTATTCTTACAGTAAAGACTCTTGTTATATTATAACACCTTTTTTGCATTATAGTGTTTGCTAATGAGAACATTTTCCTCCAGCGATTTTTTTCTCCTATGATAGAGAAGTGTGTTAGATTATATGATTATGTGCCCTTTATATAAGATGGAGATAGATGCTAGTGCTTACTACTAGAGCCTGTAAATTGTATAGATGCTTTACTTTCTTAAAAACACTAATAATATCATAGGCGAAACATAAAGCAAGTTGTCTAATATCCATGATCTTTTTTGTCTTAACGTGATTCTATTTTAGTTCATTAGGATCCAAAACCTTATAATGGATTTTCCTTTTAATTGAATATCTAAGTAAAGGATTAAGTTGATATTAACATACATTTTCATAGATTTAATCATCATTATCTGTTCTGCATGAGCTATGCCAGAGGTAGCCACCTCCAAACCTCGAGAGCTACCAACAGATAATGTTTTCAAGGTCTTAGAGAATCACAAGTGAAGTAATCAGCTCCACCTGTGGATTTTCTAAATGTATTAGTGAGTAATGACTCCAACTTTGCACCTACCTGGCGGTCTGGAAAACAAGAACTGTTGGTAGCTCTCAAGAGCTGGTTTTTGCTGCCGCTGGGCTATGCTACAGTATATACATAATAATATTTTTCAAATATAGAAACACCAGAGAAGAAGCAAGAAAAGGAGTCTGTAGAAACAAAGAAAGGTAAACATATTGTTTGCAAAATATAGTACTGGTGACATGAACAATAAACTAAATGTTTTAATGGTAATTACTGTAGCAATTGTGCAGATACAGTATGTAAATATCCACCATGTATATGCCCAATAGACTTATCACTACTGGAGATATGCCCACTAGAGCAAGATAACAAGAAATCAACTGGTTAAGGGAAGGAATTGTAATTTGTTGAAATCTAAGGAAATGTTTTTGAAGATTGATGATGAAAGTAAATTGAAGGGAACATCAATAGAGACATATGAGTTTGTATGACGCATCATAGGTGATAAAATAAAAAATGCTTTCGTAATGTAGCTCAGTTGTTGCCTACATTTCGTATCTTCACTATGTGTTTTAAGAGTATAGAGATTAAAACAAGGGTTTTCATTATTTCAATGGAGTCTAAAGTACAAGATGAATTTGATCATTTTGGAATGCTATTTGGATATTTAGTATGTATAGAGAGTTAGATGATTATAACGAATGTCTGTGCCATATATAATTAATGTGCCAATACCAATATTCAATACCAATATTCAATTTTTCGCTGTGGATTTAGTAAAGTTTAGGAAGCATGCCATTAAAAACAATTAAGTTACAAAAATGTATAATGTGTAGTTAAAGAGGCAAGCCAATAGGGGTTCATTATCCATATTGATTAAAAAAGCATAAGAGTTGATAATTCAATGATTTCAGCAATATAGCTATGCTACCATGTGCTTGTTAGAGACTGTGTAGTTATAGAGTCAAGCAATCATAAAAGCTTTGTATTGCCACTAATACATTAGGAACTTTCATTTGTGACATTACTAAAAAAACATGAAGAATCATCAGAAACAATGATAGAGAAACTGAACGTTTTATTTAATATGAAAGGGAAACTTCTTTGTAGAAATATATAATATCTACTGGTATTTAATCTTTAGTAATTTCATTTGTAGAGACACAGGTGAAAAAACCTGAAGAACCAGCAAAAGAGAAGAAAGGTAACCATATGCATTATTCTAACTTAGAGTATTGAAAGTGATTCAGGACATTTGGCTCAAGCTAAAATTTTGCTTCAACCAATGAAAGTAACTTTAGGCTGTACATGGCTTTCTCTAATGCTGCACAAATCTAAAAAGGACAACTCTAATAAAAAGCCATGCAGATACAATGTCAGTCCTACATTGCTACAAAAAGAGTCAACTAGGTAAAAAAGATGATCATTAATGTCACAAGCTATTTGTGTCCACTTGGACACTGATAAATAATTGAAATGATAATTCTTTCATAAAAGATATCTACACCATTACAGAAAATTTGAGAGGGGATTGTTGCTAAGTAATGTTCTTATACAATTATGAGATTCCCTTGAATATTATAGACATTGATCAATATTGGTGTGAAAAATAGACCATTTTCTGAAATGTCATGTTGATTTCAAAATATGCTTATACTAATTGTTGTAATGACACCTAGTAGCCATTAAGCCATTAATGGTCGAGTTAAACTCATGGCACATGGATGTTATGCTCAAAGGAAGATAGTCCATCACTCACTAGCAATCTCTTTTCTAGAAACACTAGTGAAAAAACATGAGGAGCCAGCAGAACTGAAGACAGGTAACTATATGAAGTATCTTATCTAGCATTAAGAAATAATGATGCCCAGCTATTATTAAATGTGCATGGTTATATAGACCCGCTAATTGACAATTTATTTTTTAGAAAAACAAGTTAAAAAACCTGAAGAACCAACAAAATCAAAGAAAGGTAACACAATCCATAACCATGTATTGTATGTTTATGGCAGAACAAAACTGAATGAAGAAAAGGTTTACTGTATATTGATAACATTGATTCCTTAAAGCAATTATGTCACCAAGACTTATGATAATGTTTTATTTTATTCTTACAGTAAAGACTCTTGTTATATTAAAACACCTTCTTTGCATTATAGTGTTTGCTAATGAGAACATTTTCCTCCAGCGATTCTTTTCTCCTATGATAGAGAAGTGTGTTAGATTATATGATTATGTGCCCTTTATATAAGATGGAGATAGATTCCTTACTACTAGAGCCTGTAAATTGTATAGATGCTTTACTTTCTTAAAAACACTAATAATATCATAGGCGAAACATAAAGCAAGTTGTCTAATATCCATGATCTTTTTTGTCTTAACGTGATTCTATTTTAGTTCATTAGGATCCAAAACCTTATAATGGATTTTCCTTTTAATTGAATATCTAAGTAAAGGATTAAGTTGATATTAACATACATTTTCATAGATTTAATCATCATTATCTGTTCTGCATGAGCTATGCCAGAGGTAGCCACCTCCAAACCTCGAGAGCTACCAACAGATAATGTTTTCAAGGTCTTAGAGAATCACAAGTGAAGTAATCAGCTCCACCTGTGGATTTTCTAAATGTATTAGTGAGTAATGACTCCAACTTTGCACCTGCCTGGCGGTCTGGAAAACAAGAACTGTTGGTAGCTCTCAAGAGCTGGTTTTTGCTGCCGCTGGGCTATGCTATATACATAATAATATTTTTCAAATATAGAAACACCAGAGAAGAAGCAAGAAAAGGAGTCTGTAGAAACAAAGAAAGGTAAACATATTGTTTGCAAAATATAGTACTGGTGACATGAACAATAAACTAAATGTTTTAATGGTAATTACTGTAGCAATTGTGCAGATACAGTATGTAAATATCCACCATGTATATGCCAAATAGACTTATCAATACTGGTGATATGCCCACTAGAGCAAGATAACAAGAAATCAACTGGTTAAGGGAAGGAATTGTAATTTAGTGAAATCTAAGGAAATTATTTTGAAGATTGATGATGAAAGTAAATTGAAGGGAACATCAATAGAGACATATGAGTTTGTATGACGCATCATAGGTGATAAAATAAAAAATGCTTTCGTAATGTAGCTCAGTTGTTGCCTACATTTCGTATCTTCACTATGTGTTTTAAGAGTATAGAGATTAAAACAAGGGTTTTCATTATTTCAAAGGAGTCTAAAGTACAAGATGAATTTGATCATTTTGGAATGCTATTTGGATATTTAGTTTGTATAGAGAGTTAGATGATTATCACCAATGTCTGTGCCATATATAATTAATGTGCCAATACCAATATTCAATACCAATACCAATATTCAATTTTTCGCTGTGGATTTAGTAAAGTTTAGGAAGCATGCCATTAAAAACAATTAAGTTACAAAAATGTATAATGTGTAGTTAAAGAGGCAAGCCAATAGGGGTTCATTTTCCATATTAATTATAAAAGCATAAGAGTTGATAATTCAATGATTTCAGCAATATAGCTATGCTACCATGAGCTTGTTAGAGACTGTGTAGTTATAGAGTCAAGCAATTATAAAAGCTTTGTATTGCCACTTATACATTAGGAATTTTCATTTGTGACATTACTAAAAAAACATGAAGAATCATAGGAAACAATGACAGAGCAACTGAACGTTTTATTTAATATGAAAGGAAAACTTCTTTGTAGAAATATATAATATCTACTGGTATTTAATCTTTAGTAATTTCATTTGTAGAGACACAGGTGAAAAAACCTGAAGAACCAGCAAAAGAGAAGAAAGGTAACCATATGCATTATTCTAACTTAGAGTATTGAAAGTGATTCAGGACATTTGGCTAAAGCTAAAATTTTGCTTCAACCAATGAAAGTAACTTTAGGCTGTACATGGCTTTCTCTATTGCTGCACAAATCTAAAAAGGACAACTCTAATAAAAAGCCATGCAGATACAATGTCAGTCCTATATTGCTACAAAAAGAGTCAACTAGGTAAAAAAGATGATCATTAATGTCACAAGCTATTTGTGTCCACTTGTACACTGATAAATAATTGAAATGATAATTCTTTCATAAAAGATATCTACACCATTACAGAAAATTTGAGAGGGGATTGTTGCTAAGTAATGTTCTTATACAATTATGAGATTCCCTTGAATATTATAGACATTGATCAATATTGGTGTGAAAAATAGACCATTTTCTGAAATGTCATGTTGATTTAAAAATATGCTTATACTAATTGTTGTAATGACACCTAGTAGCCATTAAGCCATTCATGGTTGAGTTAAACTCATGGCACATGGATGTTATGCTCAAAGAAAGATAGTCCATCACTCACTAGCAATCTCTTTTCTAGAAACACTAGTGAAAAAACATGAGGAGCCAGCAGAACTGAAGACAGGTAACTATATGAAGTATCTTATCTAGCATTAAGAAATAATGATGCCCAGCTATTATTAAATGTGCTTGGTTATATAGACCCGCTAATTGACAATTTATTTTTCAGAAAAACAAGTTAAAAAACCTGAAGAACCAACAAAATCAAAGAAAGGTAACACAATCCATAACCATGTATTGTATGTTTATGGCAGAACAAAACTGAATGAAGAAAAGGTTTACTGTATATTGATAACATTGATTCCTTAAAGCAATTATGTCACCAAGACTTATGATAATGTTTTATTTTATTCTTACAGTAAAGACTCTTGTTATATTATAACACCTTCTTTGCATTATAGTGTTTGCTAATGAGAACATTTTCCTCCAGCGATTTTTTTCTCCTATGATAGAGAAGTGTGTTAGATTATATGATTATGTGCCCTTTATATAAGATGGAGATAGATGCTAGTGCTTACTACTAGAGCATGTAAATTGTATAGATGCTTTACTTTCTTAAAAACACTAATAATATCATAGGCGAAACATAAAGCAAGTTGTCTAATATCCATGATCTTTTTTGTCTTAATGTGATTCTATTTTAGTTCATTAGGATCCAAAATCTTATAATGGATTTTCCTTTTAATTGAATATCTAAGTAAAGGATTAAGTTGATATTAACATACATTTTCATAGATTTAATCATCATTATCTGTTCTGCATGAGCTATGCCAGAGGTAGCCACCTCCAAACCTCGAGAGCTACCAACAGATAATGTTTTCAAGGTCTTAGAGAATCACAAGTGAAGTAATCAGCTCCACCTGTGGATTTTCTAAATGTATTAGTGAGTAATGACTCCAACTTTGCACCTACCTGGCGGTCTGGAAAACAAGAACTGTTGGTAGCTCTCAAGAGCTGGTTTTTGCTGCCGCTGGGCTATGCTATATACATAATAATATTTTTCAAATATAGAAACACCAGAGAAGAAGCAAGAAAAGGAGTCTGTAGAAACAAAGAAAGGTAAACATATTGTTTGCAAAATATAGTACTGGTGACATGAACAATAAACTAAATGTTTTAATGGTAATTACTGTAGCAATTGTGCAGATACAGTATGTAAATATCCACCATGTATATGCCCAATAGACTTATCACTACTGGTGATATGCCCACTAGAGCAAGATAACAAGAAATCAACTGGTTAAGGGAAGGAATTGTAATTTGTTGAAATCTAAGGAAATGTTTTTGAAGATTGATGATGAAAGTAAATTGAAGGGAACATCAATAGAGGCATATGAGTTTGTATGACGCATCATAGGTGATAAAATAAAAAATGCTTTCGTAATGTAGCTCAGTTGTTGCCTACATTTCGTATCTTCACTATGTGTTTTAAGAGTATAGAGATTAAAACAAGGGTTTTCATTATTTCAATGGAGTCTAAAGTACAAGATGAATTTGATCATTTTGGAATGCTATTTGGATATTTAGTATGTATAGAGAGTTAGATGATTATCACCAATGTCTGTGCCATATATAATTAATGTGCCAATACCAATATTCAATACCAATATTCAATTTTTCGCTGTGGATTTAGTAAAGTTTAGGAAGCATGCCATTAAAAACAATTAAGTTACAAAAATGTATAATGTGTAGTTAAAGAGGCAAGCCAATAGGGGTTCATTTTCCATATTAATTAAAAAAGCATAAGAGTTGATAATTCAATGATTTCAGCAATATAGCTATGCTACCATGTGCTTGTTAGAGACTGTGTAGTTATAGAGTCAAGCAATCATAAAAGCTTTGTATTGCCACTTATACATTAGGAACTTTCATTTGTGACATTACTAAAAAAAACATGAAGAATCATCAGAAACAATGATAGAGAAACTGAACGTTTTATTTAATATGAAAGGAAAACTTCTTTGTAGAAATTTATAATATCTATTGGTATTTAATCTTTAGTAATTTCATTTGTAGAGACACAGGTGAAAAAACCTGAAGAACCAGCAAAAGAGAAGAAAGGTAACCATATGCATTATTCTAACTTAGAGTATTGAAAGTGATTCAGGACATTTGGCTTAAGCTAAAATTTTGCTTCAACCAATGAAAGTAACTTTAGGCTGTACATGGCTTTCTCTATTGCTGCACAAATCTAAAAAGGACAACTCTAATAAAAAGCCATGCAGATACAATGTCAGTCCTACATTGCTACAAAAAGAGTCAACTAGGTAAAAAAGATGATCATTAATGTCACAAGCTATTTGTGTCCACTTGGACACTGATAAATAATTGAAATGATAATTCTTTCATAAAAGATATCTACACCATTACAGACAATTTGAGAGGGGATTGTTGCTAAGTAATGTTCTTATACAATTATGAGATTCCCTTGAATATTATAGACATTGATCAATATTGGTGTGAAAAATAGACCATTTTCTGAAATGTCATGTTGATTTAAAAATATGCTTATACTAATTGTTGTAATGACACCTATTAGCCATTAAGCCATTCATGGTCGAGTTAAACTCATGGCACATGGATGTTATGCTCAAAGGAAGATAGTCCATCACTCACTAGCAATCTCTTTTCTAGAAACACTAGTGAAAAAACATGAGGAGCCAGCAGAACTGAAGACAGGTAACTATATGAAGTATCTTATCTAGCATTAAGAAATAATGATGCCCAGCTATTATTAAATGTGCATGGTTATATAGACCCGCTAATTGACAATTTATTTGTCAGAAAAACAAGTTAAAAAACCTGAAGAACCAACAAAATCAAAGAAAGGTAACACAATCCATAACCATGTATTGTATGTATATGGCAGAACAAAACTGAATGAAGAAAAGGTTTACTGTATATTGATAACATTGATTCCTTAAAGCAATTATGTCACCAAGACTTATGATAATGTTTTATTTTATTCTTACAGTAAAGACTCTTGTTATTTTATAACACCTTCTTTGCATTATAGTGTTTGCTAATGAGAACATTTTCCACCAGCGATTCTTTTCTCCTATGATAGAGAAGTGTGTTAGATTATATGATTATGTGCCCTTTATATAAGATGGAGATAGATGCTAGTCCTTACTACTAGAGCCTGTAAATTGTATAGATGCTTTACTTTCTTAAAAACACTAATAATATCATAGGTGAAACATAAAGCAAGTTGTCTAATATCCATGATCTTTTTTGTCTTAACGTGATTCTATTTTAGTTCATTAGGATCCAAAACCTTATAATGGATTTTCCTTTTAATTGAAAATCTAAGTAAAGGATTAAGTTGATATTAACATACATTTTCATAGATTTAATCATCATTATCTGTTCTGCATGAGCTATGCCAGAGGTAGCCACCTCCAAACCTCGAGAGCTACCAACAGATAATGTTTTCAAGGTCTTAGAGAATCACAAGTGAAGTAATCAGCTCCACCTGTGGATTTTCTAAATGTATTAGTGAGTAATGACTCCAACTTTGCACCTGCCTGGCGGTCTGGAAAACAAGAACTGTTGGTAGCTCTCAAGAGCTGGTTTTTGCTGCCGCTGGGCTATGCTATATACATAATAATATTTTTCAAATATAGAAACACCAGAGAAGAAGCAAGAAAAGGAGTCTGTAGAAACAAAGAAAGGTAAACATATTGTTTGCAAAATATAGTACTGGTGACATGAACAATAAACTAAATGTTTTAATGGTAATTACTGTAGCAATTGTGCAGATACAGTATGTAAATATCCACCATGTATATGCCCAATAGACTTATCACTACTGGTGATATGCCCACTAGAGCAAGATAACAAGAAATCAACTGGTTAAGGGAAGGAATTGTAATTTGTTGAAATCTAAGGAAATGTTTTTGAAGATTGATGATGAAAGTAAATTGAAGGGAACATCAATAGAGACATATGAGTTTGTATGTCGCATCATAGGTGATAAAATAAAAAATGCTTTCGTAATGTAGCTCAGTTGTTGCCTACATTTCGTATCTTCACTATGTGTTTTAAGAGTATAGAGATTAAAACAAGGGTTTTCATTATTTCAATGGAGTCTAAAGTACAAGATAAATTTGATCATTTTGGAATGCTATTTGGATATTTAGTATGTATAGAGAGTTAGATGATTATCACCAATGTCTGTGCCATATATAATTAATGTGCCAATACCAATATTCAATACCAATACCAATATTCAATTTTTCGCTGTGGATTTAGTAAAGTTTAGGAAGCATGCCATTAAAAACAATTAAGTTACAAAAATGTATATTGTGTAGTTAAAGAGGCAAGCCAATAGGGGTTCATTATCCATATTGATTAAAAAAGCATAAGAGTTGATAATTCAATGATTTCAGCAATATAGCTATGCTACCATGTGCTTGTTAGAGACTGTGTAGTTATAGAGTCAAGCAATCATAAAAGCTTTGTATTGCCACTTATACATTAGGAACTTTCATTTGTGACATTACTAAAAAAACATGAAGAATCATCAGAAACAATGATAGAGAAACTGAACGTTTTATTTAATATGAAAGGGAAACTTCTTTGTAGAAATATATAATATCTACTGGTATTTAATCTTTAGTAATTTCATTTGTAGAGACACAGGTGAAAAAACCTGAAGAACCAGCAAAAGAGAAGAAAGGTAACCATATGCATTATTCTAACTTAGAGTATTGAAAGTGATTCAGGACATTTGGCTCAAGCTAAAATTTTGCTTCAACCAATGAAAGTAACTTTAGGCTGAACATGGCTTTCTCTATTGCTGCACAAATCTAAAAAGGACAACTCTAATAAAAAGCCATGCAGATACAATGTCAGTCCTACATTGCTACAAAAAGAGTCAACTAGGTAAAAAAGATGATCATTAATGTCACAAGCTATTTGTGTCCACTTGGACACTGATAAATAATTGAAATGATAATTCTTTCATAAAAGATATCTACACCATTACAGAAAATTTGAGAGGGGATTGTTGCTAAGTAATGTTCTTATACAATTATGAGATTCCCTTAAATATTATAGACATTGATCAATATTGGTGTGAAAAATAGACCATTTTCTGAAATGTCATGTTGATTTAAAAATATGCTTATACTAATTGTTGTAATGACACCTAGTAGCCATTAAGCCATTCATGGTCGAGTTAAACTCATGGCACATGGATGTTATGCTCAAAGGAAGATAGTCCATCACTCACTAGCAATCTCTTTTCTAGAAACACTAGTGAAAAAACATGAGGAGCCAGCAGAACTGAAGACAGGTAACTATATGAAGTATCTTATCTAGCATTAAGAAATAATGATGCCCAGCTATTATTAAATGTGCATGGTTATATAGACCCGCTAATTGACAATTTATTTTTCAGAAAAACAAGTTAAAAAACCTGAAGAACCAACAAAATCAAAGAAAGGTAACACAATCCATAACCATGTATTGTATGTTTATGGCAGAACAAAACTGAATGAAGAAAAGGTTTACTGTATATTGATAACATTGATTCCTTAAAGCAATTATGTCACCAAGACTTATGATAATGTTTTATTTTATTCTTACAGTAAAGACTCTTGTTATATTATAACACCTTCTTTGCATTATAGTGTTTGCTAATGAGAACATTTTCCTCCAGCGATTCTTTTCTCCTATGATAGAGAAGTGTGTTAGATTATATGATTATGTGCCCTTTATATAAGATGGAGATAGATGCTAGTGCTTACTACTAGAGCCTGTAAATTGTATAGATGCTTTACTTTCTTAAAAACACTAATAATATCATAGGGGAAACATAAAGCAAGTTGTCTAATATCCATGATCTTTTTTGTCTTAACGTGATTCTATTTTAGTTCATTAGGATCCAAAACCTTATAATGGATTTTCCTTTTAATTGAATATCTAAGTAAAGGATTAAGTTGATATTAACATACATTTTCATAGATTTAATCATCATTATCTGTTCTGCATGAGCTATGCCAGAGGTAGCCACCTCCAAACCTCGAGAGCTACCAACAGATAATGTTTTCAAGGTCTTAGAGAATCACAAGTGAAGTAATCAGCTCCACCTGTGGATTTTCTAAATGTATTAGTGAGTAATGACTCCAACTTTGCACCTACCTGGCGGTCTGGAAAACAAGAACTGTTGGTAGCTCTCAAGAGCTGGTTTTTGCTGCCGCTGGGCTATGCTATATACATAATAATATTTTTCAAATATAGAAACACCAGAGAAGAAGCAAGAAAAGGAGTCTGTAGAAACAAAGAAAGGTAAACATATTGTTTGCAAAATATAGTACTGGTGACATGAACAATAAACTAAATGTTTTAATGGTAATTACTGTAGCAATTGTGCAGATACAGTATGTAAATATCCACCATGTATATGCCCAATAGACTTATCACTACTGGTGATATGCCCACTAAAGCAAGATAACAAGAAATCAACTGGTTAAGGGAAGGAATTGTAATTTAGTGAAATCTAAGGAAATTACTTTGAAGATTGATGATGAAAGTAAATTGAAGGGAACATCAATAGAGACATATGAGTTTGTATGACGCATCATAGGTGATAAAATAAAAAATGCTTTCGTAATGTAGCTCAGTTGTTGCCTATATTTCATATCTTCACTATGGCCCTTATTCTGATCGGTGCGGCCGGATCCGATTATGCGGCCAGGACCGTGCGTGCGAAACCCCGCCTTCCATACGGATCGCCAACTCCGTCCGTACGCGGTAAGAAGATGGCCGAATGGACCGCACGTGTATTTTTCATGGAATACGCCTCCTCCATCTAAGAGAACCTCCCCCATCATTCGATGGTCGCAGACTATCGAATGCAGGACCGAGTGGTCCACCAGCTCCTGCAACCTCAGACCACACGGGCATTTCTCCGTTCAAAAGCAGGGATCTTGGCGGGCAGCTGACATCCGGCGATGTCATATGTCCGCCCCCTACACGTGCGTCATGACCGCATTACCATACGTACGCCCAGCGTTTGCATGGGAACGCCCATGAAACGCGGGGTGTATGCATATGGCAATGAGCCCAAATAGCCCTTCACGCCCCTCTCCACCCCCTGTTCGGAGTGTTCACATATCATGCGGGATTTGGCCGTACGCCCCGCTCGCACATGCGCAGAGACGCCTCTGCACATGCGCAGACACAAAACATCGGCGGGCCGAACGCACGCGGATATATCCGCACCGACCAGAATTGCCTATGTGTTTTAAGAGTATAGAGATTAAAACAAGGGTTTTCATTATTTCAATGGAGTCTAAAGTACAAGATGAATTTGATCCTTTTGGAATGCTATTTCGCTATTTCGTATGTACAGAGAGTTAGATGATTATCACCAATGTCTGTGCCATATATAATTAATGTGCAACATACCAATATTCAATTTTGGATGAGGATTTAGTAAAGTTTAGGAAGCATGCCATTAAAAACAATTAAGTTACAAAAATGTGTAGTTAAAGAGGCAAGCCAATAGGGGTTCATTATCCATATTGATTAAAAAAGCATAAGAGTTGATCAATGATTTCAGCAATATAGCTATGCTACCATGTGCTTGTTAGAGACTGTGTAGTTATAGAGTCAAGCAATCATAAAAGCTTTGTATTGCCGCTTATATACTAGGAACTTTCATTTGTGACATTACTAAAAAAATCATGAAGAATCATCAGAAACAATGATAGAGAAACTGAATGTTTTATTTAATATGAAAGGAAAATTTCTTTGTAGATATGTATATTATCTGCTGGTATTTAATCAATAGTAATTTCTTTTGTAGAGACACAGGTGAAAAAACCTGAAGAACCAGCAAAAGATAAGAAAGGTAACCATATGCATTATTTTATCTTAGAGTATTGAAAGTGATTCAGGACATTTGGCTCAAGCTAAAATTTTGCTTCAACCAATGAAAGTAACTTTAGGCTGTACATGGCTTTCTCTATTGCTGCACAAATCTAAAAAGGACAACTCTAATAAAAATCCATGCAGATACAATGTCAGTCCTACATTGCTACAAAGAGAGTCAACTAGGTAAAAAAGATGATCATTAATGTCACAAGCTATTTGTGTCCACTTGGACACTGATAAATAATTGAAATGATAATTCTTTCATAAAAGATATCTACACCATTACAGAAAATTTGAGAGGGGATTGTTGCTAAGTAATGTTCTTATACAATTATGAGATTCCCTTGAATATTATAGACATTGATCAATATTGGTGTGAAAAATAGACCATTTTCTGAAATGTCATGTCGATTTAAAAATATGCTTATACTAATTGTTGTAATGACACCTAGTAGCCATTAAGCCATTCATGGTTGAGTTAAACTCATGGCACATGAATGCTATGCTCAAAGGAAGATAGTCCATCACTCACTAGCAATCTGTTTTCTAGAAACACTAGTGAAAAAACATGAGGAGCCAGCAGAACTGAAGACAGGTAACTATATGAAGTATCTTATCTAGCATTAAGAAATAATGATGCCCAGCTATTATTAAATGTGCATGGTTATATAGACCTGCTAATTGACAATTTATTTTTCAGAAAAACAAGTTAAAAAACCTGAAGAACCAACAAAATCAAAGAAAGGTAACACAATCCATAACCATGTATTGTATGTTTATGGCAGAATAAAACTGAATGAAGAAAAGGTTTACTGTGTATTGATAACATTGATTCCTTAAAGCAATTATGTCACCAAGACTTATGATAATGTTTTATTTTATTCTTACAGTAAAGACTCTTGTTATATTATAACACATTCTTTGCATTATAGTTTTTGCTAATGAGAACATTTTCCTCCAGCGATTTTTTTCTCCTATGATAGAGAAGTGTGTTAGATTATATGATTATGTGCCCTTTATATAAGATGGAGATAGATGCTAGTGCTTACTACTAGAGCCTGTAAATTGTATAGATGCTTTACTTTCTTAAAAACACTAATAATAACATAGGCGAAACATAAAGCAAGTTGTCTAATATCCATGATCTTTTATGTCTTAATGTGATTCTATTTTAGTTCATTAGGATCCAAAACCTTATAATAGATTTTCCTTTCAATTGAATATCTAAATAAATTATTAAATTGATATTAACATACATTTTCATAGATTAAATCATCATTATCTGTTGTTGCATGAGCTATACCAGAGTTAGCCACCTTCAAACCTCGAGAGCTACCAAAATATAATGTTTTCAAGGTCTTAGAGAATCACAAGTGAAGTAATTAGCTCCACCTGTGGATTTTCCAAATGTGTTAGTGAGTAATGACTCCAACTGTGCACCTACTTGGCGGTCTGGAAAACAAGATCTTTTGGTAGCTCTCAAGAGTTGGTTTTTGCTACTGCTGGGCTATGCTACAGTATATAAATAATAATATTTTTCAAATATAGAAACACCAGAGAAGAAGCAAGAAAAGGAGTCTGTAGAAACAAAGAAAGGTAAACATATTGTTTGCAAAATATAATACTGGTGACATGAACAAAAAACTATGTGTTTTAATGGTGAATACTGTAGAGGAAGATACCAAAAAATCAACTGGTTAAGGGAAGGAATTGTAATTTAGTGCAATCTAAGGAAATGTTTTTGAAGATTGATGATGAAAGTAAATTGAAGGGAACATCAATAGAGACATATGAGTTTGTATGACGCATCATAGGTGATAAAATAAAAAATGCTTTCGTAATGTAGCTGAGTTGTTGCCTACATTTCGTATCTTCACTATGTGTTTTAAGAGTATAGAGATTAAAAAAAGGGTTTGCAGTATTTCAATGGAGTCTATAGTGCAAGATGAATTTGATCATTTTGGAATGCTATTTGGATATTTAGTATGTATAGAGAGTTAGATGATTATCACCAGTGTCTGTGCCATATAAACTTAATGAGCAACATACCAATATTCAATTTTGGCTGTGGATTTAGTAACGTTTTAGAAGCATGACATTAAAAACAATTAAGTTACAAAATGTATAAAGTATAGTTGAAGAGGCAAGCCAATAGAGTTGATAATTCAATGATTTGAGCAATATAGCTATGCTACTATGTGCTTGTTAGAGACAGTGTAGTCATGGATTCAAGCAATCATAAAAGCTTTTTATTGCCACTTATATACTATGAACTTTCATTTGTCACATTACTAAAAAACATGAAGAATCATCAGAAACAATGATAGAGAAACCAAACGTTTTATTTAATGTGAAAGGAAAAACTCTTTGTAGAAATGTATAATATCTACTGGCAGTTAATCTTTTGTTATTTCTTTTGTAGATACACAAGTTAAAAAACCTGAAGAACCAGCAAAAGAGAAGAAAGGTAACCATATGCATTATTCTAACTTAGAGTATTTAAAGTGATTCAGGACATTTGGCTTAAGCTAACATTTTTGCTTCAACCAATGATAGTGACATGGCTTTATTTTTTGCTGCACAAATCTGAAATGGACAACTCTAATAAAAAGCCATGCAGGCACTATGTCAGTCCTCCATTGCTACAAAAAGAGTCAACTAGCTAAAAAAAGATGATCATTAATGTCACAAGCTATTTGTGACCACTCGGACACTGATAACAAAAAATCAACTGGTTAAGGGAAGGAATTGTAATTTAGTGAAATCTAAGGCAATTTTTTTTGTAAACTCTTTATTTTCTAAGAGAATCCATACATAGTATATTCACATTGAGTACAACACAAATACCATTCTCTTTTTTTCATATTAAACTAGAACAAGTAAAAAAGAAACCAGAGAGGAAATGGGTGGAAAGAGGGGAAGGGAGGGGTAAAGGGGAGAGACACTGGAGAGATAAAGGGGGGAGAATAGGAATAGGAATAGGAACAGGTACATATATATTTTCTTGCATACATAATAGGATATAGATAATACAAAAACAACAAAGGAAAATTCACTGTGAAAAAGAGGTGAAGTCCAGAGTGGGTTCAGGGGCAGCCAGAGGTAGTAGAAATATCTGTTCCATCTATAGAAACACAATAAGAGTGGGCACAGGTAACAAAGGGAGATGATACGGGAGCCATATGTAGAAGCCAAGGACCCCAGACAATATCACATTAATGGGGATTATCATGGATGTAATAGGTGATCTTTTTCATTGCAGCTATGGACCAGACATTGTTAATTAGGATCGATTCTGTGGGGGGGCTAGGGGATTTACAGTTTTTAGCAATTAGGGACTTGGCTGCAGTTAGTATATGGCATAGTAACTTATTTATGGAAGAGTTTAAGTCAGGAAAAGGGCGAGCGAGAAGGAACGACCATGGGTCTAGGGACAGTGGGATACCTGAAATAGATTTTAGGAGCAGGGCTATCCTAGTCCAAAAAGGGGAAATAGAAGCACACGTCCACCAAATATGGAAGAGGGTTCCTCTATGGCCACAATTATGCGAGCACACAGGTGTAGAAGAGGGAAACATTTTGGAAAGCCTCACAGGGGTATAGTGCCATCTGTAGTATAGTTTGTAAGATGTTTCTTTATGACGGGTAGAGATAGAGCTTTTAGCTATGCCCTCTCGTACCTCATCCCAACAAGAGGAGTCAGGCAGTGGCCCCAGGTCTAGCTCCCAATCCCATTCATGGCAGCTAAGAAAAACAGCAGTGACTTCAATTAATATTGAATAGACTAAAGAGATTAGGCCCTTGCGTAGAGGACGGTTCAGACATAAAGACTGAAATGGGCTGGGGGTACAGAGTTTGAGGGAGAGAAAGGAGGAAATGCCAGAGCTGGAAATACTCAAAGAAGGGAGGAGACAGGGAGAAAAATAAGTGTTTGATATCATCTACAGAAGCCCACGAGTCATGTACAGTAAGGTCATAAACTACCCGGAGGCCAGCTAGGCTCCATGTTTTGAATAGATGGGGAGAGTTACCCAGGGGGAAAGTGGGATTATTCCACAGAGGAGTAAGAGGAGAGCAGGCAGAGGAGAATTTGTAGGTAAAATATGAAGAGTCCCATATCACCACACAGAATCTAAGAGATGGCAGGGGGTAGCCAGCAAAGATCTATGAGGCTTGGACAGACCCCATAAAGAGGAAAAAGAAAAAATCCCCAAATAAGCAGTCTCCAAGTCAAGCCAAGAGATAGATTGAAGAGTAGCAAAGGTAGCAACCACCTGGCTTTAATGACAGGCAAGGCCTAGGCATTTTAAGAGCAGAAAAGGTGATTCTGGAGATCTCAGGAGAGCAGAATGAACGTCATTAAGAACTTTAACCGGGATCTTCATAGGTAAGGTTTGGAACATATACAGTAGTTGGGATATCACATTAATTTTAATAGCCATGATCCTGACCAGCCATGAGATAATAACTGGTTTCCACCTAGCAAGGTCCTGTTTAAGTTTGGACAGGAGTCTGGGATTTTTTTCAGAGTACAAAAGGTTGTAATGGGAGGTAATATATACTCCTAGATATTTAATATTACAAGCCTGCCACTTAAATGGGTGGGCAAAGCTTAGAATAGAACCTAAATCAGAAGGGACATGGATGTCCATAGCCTCTGATTTGGACAAATTAATTTTATAACCTGACAGTTCTCCATATTCTAAGATAATATCGGTAAGGGCTGGGAGTGAAGTATGAGGGTGGGTAAGGGACAAAAGGACATTGTCAACAAATAGTAAGGAAATGTTTTTGAAGATTGAGAATGAATGTAAACTGAAAGGAACATCAATAGAGACATATGAGTTTGTCTTGAGCATCATAGGTGATAAAATGACAAAGTAATGTAGCTCAATTGTTGCCTACATTTCATATCTTCACTACGTGTTTTTAAAGTGCAGAGATTAAAACAAGGGTATCCAGTATTTCAATTGAGTCTAAAGTGCAAGATGAATTTGATCATTTTGGATAGATATTTAGTATGTGTAGAGAGCTAGATGATTATCATGTCTGTGTATGCCTGTGCCATATAGCAACATACCAATTTTCAATTTTGGCTGTGGATTTAGTAAAGTTACAAAAATGTATAAAGTATAGTTGAAGAGGCAAGCCAATAGGGGTTTATTGTCCATATTGGTTTAAAAAAGCATAAGAGTTGATAATTCAATGATTTGAGCAGTATAACTATGCTATCACATGCTTGTTAGAGACAGTGTAGATATAGAGTCAAGCAGTTAGAAAAGCTTTGTATTGCTTTTCTAACTGTATTGTATTATATACTAGGAACTTTCATTTGTGACATTAATCAAAAACATGAAGAATCGCCAGAAACAATGGGCTCGATTCTCTAAGCTTCAAAATTGATAAAATGGATAGTGATAAAAAGACAGCCAATCAGATCCTACCTGCCATGTCACAGACTGTGTTTGAAAAATATCAGACATGATCTAATTGGCTGGCTGTTTATCACTCTCCATTTTATCACTTTAGAAGCTTAGAAAATCTGGCCCAATGATAGCGAAACAAAATGTTTTATTTAATATGAAATGAAAACCTCTTTGTAGAAATGTATAATATATATCGGCATTTTATCTTTAGTCATTTCTTTTGTAGATACACAAGTGAAAAAACCTGAGGAACCAGCAAGAGAGAAGAAAGGTAACCATATGCATTATTTTAACTTAGAGTATTTAAAGTTATTCAGGACATTTGGCTAAAGCAAAATTTTAGCTTCAACCAATTATAATGACTTTGGGCTGTACATGGCTTTCTCTATTGCTGCAAAAATATGAAAAGGACAACTCTAAAAAAAAGCTATGCGTACACAATGTCAGTCCTCCATTGCTACAAAGAGAGTCAAATAGGTTAAAAAAGATGATCATTACAGTCACAACCTATTTGTGACCACTTGGACACTGATAAATAATTTAAAATAATAATTCTTTCATAAAATATATCTCCACCATTACACAAAATTTTAGTGGAGATTGTTGCATAGTAATGAACTTATACAAATAACATAATTGCTTGAATATTATAGACATTGATCAATATTGGTTAGAAAAACAAGTTAAAATACTTGAAGAACCAACAAAACAAAAAAAAGGTAACACATTCCATAACCATGTATTTCATGTTTGTGGTGGTTAATCTGAACACATTGTCTTAAAACAAATACAGTATGTCACCTGGACTTTTTATGCTGTTATGTTTTATTTTTACAGTTAAGCCTATTGTTAAATTGTAGTCACTACACATTATAGCCCTATTCTAATGAAAAACATTTTCCAGTACTTGTTTAGTTTTATGGCGGCAGCGCGAGGAGGCTCTAGCTAGGAATCTTGGCAGTTTGCCAGCTGCCTGTACGTTATCAGAGTCCTATGCTGACTCCTCCATGGCAGCCCAACGCTGCTACTCCTAAGCTCCTGTGAAGCCTAGAGAGTGCCTCTCACACAGCGCTTGAGCCCGCATGATATCCTATCTCCTGTGGAGAGGGAATCATGCGGGTGCCGGTGGAGAGGTGCTCCATCTTTGTGATACATAGGAGCATCTCAGACGCTCCAGCAATGAAACTCCTGCATCTGAGCAGTGCGTGCCTCTCCTGTCCAAAGAGCGTGTGTGGACGCAATTGCGTATCATGCACAATGAAGGAGGCATTTGCCAGTGCTCCATGTTACATACTGGCAAAGGCCTCCATTTCATACCACCACTATCCACGCCATCGCAAAGCATGTCGAGCACAGCGTTACGCATCCACCCGACCTTTTCATACCCCCACCATCCACGTCGGCGTGGAGTTGATTTTATATAGTGTGACGAGTGCAGCGAACCACGGAGCCTAAAGCGTGGTGAGCGCAGTGAGCCCCGTGTGGGGACGCGGAATACATGTGAAGTTATCCGTGTCCCCTCACGGGGCTCGCTGCGCTTCCCACGCTTCGGGCATGGTGGCTCGCTGTGCTTGCTACACTATATAACATCGACTGTGCACTGATGTGGATGGTGGGGGTATGAAAATGTCGGGAGGATGCATAACACCCCCCTCATGGGGCGCGCTGCGCTCGCCACGCTTCGGGATGCCGTGGATGGTGGAGGTGTTTCAGGAACACATTCAAACCTGCCATATCATACATCTGAGCAATAGCTACTCAGAGGTCAGAGGCAGGAGGGTATCATTGCATTGCTGCTGGAGCGGCTGAGGCTGCCTTGCTGCTGGAGCGTCTGAGACGCTCCTACATATCACAAAGATATAGCGCCTCTCCGCCAGCACCTCTCCACAGGATAGGAGATAACATGCGGGTACAAGCGCTGTGTGAGAGGCGCTCACTAGGCTTCACAGGAGCTTAGGAGTAGCAGCGCTGGGCTGCCTTGGAGGAGTCAGTGTAGGACGCTGATAATGTACAGGCAGCTGGTAAACTGCCAAGATTCCTAGCTAGAGCGGCACGCACTGCGCGCTACGCTGATAGCGTAGATTAAGGGAGTCTGGCAAACTGCCAAGATTTCTAGCTAGAGCGTCCTCTCGCTGCCACAGTGAAACTAAACAAGTACCCATTTTCCTTAAATGTTTATTTTCACCTATGATAGAAGACAATTTTCAAGGAAGGAAGAATAGCATTTAGTAAATTTCTTATATAGTATATATATATAATACAACCTCTTTAATATTACAGGTCATTATTTGAGTTCAGAGACACACTAAATAGAACATGCAATATTCTTGTTGTTGTTTACAATGTAATGACAGATTTGAGCTATTACAACATTACTTGTTTTTGAGCAAGGTTGTTGACACATAGCAATTGCACGAAATTCTGGTAGTCCATCACTCACAAGAAATTTATTTTGCAGAGACACTAGTGAAAAAACATGAAGAGCCAAGAGAATTGAAAACAGGTAACCATATGAACTTTCTTAGCTAGCCTCAAAAATAAACTTAATATAATGTTGATTACATTTTACTTATTAGTAATGCATCTTTCTTCTTATGTGTAAAACATTTCTATACACTACTTTGGGGTTTAGAGGTTGCTGTAACAGGACAAGGCACATTCCACAAACTAAAGCATGTCCATTGGTTGTACCCACTACTACTACAACTCACCCAGTATTTCTCTTTTTTTAAGTTGCCATCAAGTATGGTATGTTGTAATTTGCTGCTAAGCAATATTTTTATGTGATTACACTACTCCAGAGATAGCTGGCATTAGATCGCAGAAACACTACAGCTGAAATCACCCTTTCATGTCAGAACCCTCTAGGAACATCAAATCTGTATTGGTTTCAATTCAGCATAGTCTCTCTCCTTGATTTTGATAAGATCTGAGCTTGCGTCAGTTATTCTCCTGGCTGCTTTTATCTGCATTTCAGGATCTTTGGAATTCAGGAGAAGGGGTTGTTTAGGGCATCCCTTAATGTGATTATTTACTCCTGAGCAAGGCATGCAAGAGGAGCTGCCTATGTCTGTACCGGGACTATGGAGGAGGTGCATATTCTTGTTTTATCACCTAGTTGTCTGTTCAGCTGTTGTAGTGAGCATTTAGCTAATACATCCTTTAGTAGCATTCACCTAACAGTGGCCCTTATTCTGGTTCGTGCGGTACGGCCCGCGTGCGGCCGTACCGCCGATGTTTTCCGTCTGCACATGCGCAGAGGTCAATCTGCGCATGTGCAGGCGAATTCGCCGCACATAACGTTTGTACGCCGCAAAGGGGGCGTATAGGGGCGTGAGGGGCTTCATGCCCTCATTTCCCTATGTATACGCCCCGCGTTTCATGGGCGTTCCCATGCAAACGCGGGGCGTACGCATGGTAATGAGGCCATGACGCAACTCATGGGGGCGGAAAGCTGACGTCGCCGGATGGCAGCTTTCAGCCCCCATACAAGCTACCACACGGACGATTGTCCGTGTGGTCTCAGCTTGCGGGAGCTGCCGCGGCGTGCGGACCTGCCTTCGATGGTCGACGACCATCGAATGCAGGGGGCAGCTCCCACCATGGTGGAGGCGTACGCCTCCACCATTTTCATGCGGATCAGCAGCCGTCCGTGTACGGACGGCCGTGCCGATCCGTCTTGTAGGCGGGGATTCGTCTGGTGCGGTCGGAGCCGCATATGCGGCTCGACCGCACCAACCAGAATAAGGGCCAGTATATTGTGTTTAGTTCTGACTTTATTTTTATAAAGTTCCCCATCAAGGTGTTGTGATTATTTTATTTTAATGTTGTGACTTTTGCCAATTTTCTTTGTGATAGCACCACTCTCGGTTTTTATGTCCATTCTTTAATTTTCTATTTTGTCTTTTCACAGTACTATCTCTATTTTATTGTTGAGTCTTGACTTTTTTGACTAATTAGCTAATGTCCTCACTCCCACTACTTCCCCAATATTTTTTAGTACCTAACTTTATATAGCAATCACAGTACTCTTCCTATTTAGATGTTGAATCTTTTCTTTATTTGGTTAACGTGTCCTGTCATGGCACACTCCGGATATTATATTTGAATTCTTAATTTATTTACATAATGTGTCCTGTCGTAATACTCTCCCTCTTTTATTGTTAAGTCAGCTTTATTTAGCTTGTATCCTGTGAAGGTTTTTTCCGTACATCATTAGGTTTAGTCCTGACTTAGATTTATAAAGCATATTGGCCCTTATTCTGATCGGTGCGGCCGGATCCGAATATGCGGCCAGGACGTGCGTGCGAAACTCCGCCTTCCATACGGATCGCCAACTCCGTCCGTACGCGGTAAGAAGCTGGCCGAACGGACCGCACGTGTATTTTTCATGGAATACGCCTCCTCCATCTCAGGGAACCTCCCCCATCATTCGATGGTCGCAGACCATCGAATGCAGGACCGAGTGGTCCACCAGCTCCCGCAACCTCAGACCACACGGACATTTTTCCGTGCAAAAGCAGGGATCTGGGCGGGCAGCTGACATCCGGCGATGTCATATGTCCGCCCCCTACACGTGCGTCACGGCCGCATTACCATACGTACGCCCAGCGTTTGCATGGGAACGCCCATGAAACGCGGGGCGTATGCATATGGTAATGAGCCCAAATAGCCCTTCACGCCCCTCTCCACCCCCTGTTCGGAGTGTTCACATTTCATGCGGGATTTGGCCGTACGCCCCGCTCGCACATGCGCAGAGACGCCTCTGCACATGCGCAGACACAAAACATCGGCGGCACGAACGCACGCGGATATTACCGCACCAACCGGAATAAGGGCCATTGTTACAGTATTGTTGAGTCATGATTTGCTTTGGCTAATGCAGCTTGGCATGATACTTTTCCTAATTTATTTTTTATTGAGCACCACTTTTATTTAGCTCATGTATGCTGTAAAGATACCATTGTATCTATATTATTTTAATATTTTTAGCTAGATTTTATATTGCACATGGATACTCATCTTAATTATATTGAGCTGTAATATATTTTTTTTAGTAATCTCCCTATTTTTTTGTGTTGAAAATGGGTTATAATATATATGTTGACTTTTTTCTGCTTATGCTTCCTGTCCTTTCTAATTTATTAGATTGACTACTGCCTTTGTTAGCTTCTATGTTTTGTATTCATACTTTATTATATTATGCTGAGTAATTGTATATGGCTAGTGTATTCCACATAAAAGGCATATATTCCAGTAAAGGTTGTTTTTAATTTCTATCTTAGCGAGGATCTTTAAAACAAGGCAGATTTGGGGCCTGATCTTGGCTTCCCATCATGGTTGCTCAATCTACCTATTCCTCCTTGATGTGGTACACCTCTGAATCAATTTGTCTTCTTTTGGGAGGATGTATAGGTTTCTAGTATGTTCTCTCTACTAATATATAATAATGCAATGTTGTGTTTGTTGCTCAATCATGGCTAAGCCTTTAAAAATGATTGACTTGAAAATTGGCATAACAACAGTTTAAAGACCAGGTAAGAACACGGGTACTGTATAAAATCTTCCAAAGTTCCTACTCACATTCCTGTTTTTTAAGTTATTGCATTCATAATAGAGAACCGACTGCCCACAGCACATAATATGGAAAACAGTAGTGCATTTAGTTTGCATTTGGTTTGTCAAGGTCAAGTACAGATTGAGCCACTCTCACCTGAGTGTCTTCTGGCAATTGGAATGGCACGCTGTGGCGCAAATGAGGCACACATGCATGTAAGATGCTTTCACACCTACATTTGCGGCAATGGATGCACACCATGTGAGATGCTCGTGCATCCATGTCCCGGTGAATGGCACTTTGAGTCGGGTTGCTTTGGCGTGCTAGCGCAGCTAATGAGAGCGGCTCCATCTGTAAGTCATGATAAGCTATAAAATGTATACTTAACAAATACACTTTATTTAGGCAATGTGCTGTATAGCAGTAAGCCTGATATTGCTCTTCACAGGATTTCAGAATGGAGTAGCTGCACATAGTAAAGATAAACATTATTTGTAGCTTATAATGTTGTATGTCAGCATATTTGGACAGAATTTGTAGGAGAATGCTACAATAAACATGTTATGTCTACTGATAGCTGTTAATTCTAGATAGTTTGCAGCCATAAATTAACATTGAGATACAGTACTCTTTGACACCAGTCTTCATAACAGCTACCAGATCTCACAATTCAGATACTGTAACTTAAAGTGGCTACACAGTACATTTGGATCTGATTTAGGAAAAATTGTTGACACAGTCCTGGTACTTTGAACTTTGAACTCCATAGCACTGCCATCTGGAGATTACTTGCACTTGCAGACAAACATGATTCTGCCATCCAGAGTCACTGTTTACATTTTCTTTGGAGGTCTGGTTCAACTCCAATGTGCATGCCCAGCTCAGTTCTATCAAAGTAGAGCACATGTAGTGATGACAGTCATGCGAGAGTACATTTATGCATGTGAATTTAGGCATATCATTTTAACTTTGATCACATCTTCACAGTGAAAAAGGTGAACTTCACTACTATGGTTTTCCTTCTTCAAAACAATACTTTAAATGTGACTGAGATATCATATGGGTTGGGATCATTTGGTCTATTGCATTATGGTAGAAAGTCATTAGGTCGAATCCATTAGGTCGACATGCTAAAAGGTCGACATGATTCTAGGTCGACATGGGAAAAGGTCGACATGATTCTAGGTCGAAAGGTCATTAGTTCGACAGGTCATTAGTTCGACAAGGTCATTAGTTCGACATTGTCTATGTCGACTTTCACAAGGTCGACATGGGGTTTTTCACTGTTTTTTTTACCTGAATGTCAACACAGTCGACATGGACACAGTTTAAAGTGCACTACATCCCCTCGCATCGCTCGCTGCGCTCGCGATGCGTCGGGCACGGTGCCTCGCTACGCTCGGCACACTATTTTATTCTCCCACCACGCCCTAGTGGATGGTAGGGCATGAAATACCGCCTGTCAGCACATGTTGGCTCAAAAAACAGTGAAAAACTCCATGTCGACCTTGTGAATGTCGACATAGACAATGTCGAACTAATGACCTTGTCGAACTAATGACCTGTCGAACTAATGACCTTTCGAACTAGAATCATGTCGACCTTTTCCCATGTCGACCTAGAGTCATGTCGACCTTTTAGCATGTCGACCTAATGGATTCGACCTAATGACTGTCTACCATAATGCAGTAGACCAAATGACCGCATCCCCTTCATATACATTCCTCTTTCAGTTTTATTCTAATAATGTTTGCCTTGGCAATGCTGGGTACTATTACAAGCTGGAAGCATTGTTTGGTTGATTAAACAGTTTGTTACTTCATGTATTATGACAACCATATAGCAGACACATGTTTCAGAGATGGTTCCAATGCATGATCCCATTACAGCACAACCTACTAGAGCTGTGAGCAAATTCGACGTAATGCAGCATGAAATGCCATGACAAAAGAGGATTTTTGTATTCTTAATTCATACATTTTTTCAAAATGTGATCTTTATTCTTCTAAAAGTGCCAGTTTTGAAAAGAAAATGTTGCATTCAGCTTAACTTGAACATAACTTCTCTTAAAATCTCTCCTACGAGCTTGGTTCAATAAAAATGAGAGAGATGGTGAAATAATGCAGAGGGGGAGGAGGCAATGACAATAATATTTTACTTTGAAGAATGTGCTTTTTATTACCAAACATCCCTCTCAGTGGCGTAACTAGATACATGTGGGCTCCATAGCAAAAGTTTGTAAGGGCCCCTATTTATCAGCTAATGCAAAAAAAATTATATAGCACATGATACCTTGACAGGCAAAGTGGGCCCCTCTCAGCTCTGGGCCCCATAGCAGCTGCACCCCTTGCACCTATGGTAGTTACGCCCTTGACTCTATAACCCAATATATAGCAGGATAACACAAATGGAATAAACTGTGGCAAAAGTGGCAAAACTATATATTTTTTCTTTTCAGTTAAAAAACTTGAGGAACCAACAAAACCAAAGAAAGGTAAACATACTGTAATCCACAGTTTACAGTATATGGAATTACATTTCATGTTTAAGGACAGTAACATTGAAATTCTTTAAGAGAATCTGTCACCAGGAGCTCTATTTTTTTTTCCAGTATTACAATATAGCCTTTTTAAAAAAAAATATTGACCTGGGATATTTTACTCAAAGTTTTGATTATGTGCTACACTTTAATACAATAAAATGGACATTAGATTAATTAAATGACAAAATAGTTTATAATACCCCCAAAAATGGCAACATGCATTTCTAAATAACAATTAACAAGAAAGAGGGTTAGCTTAACATTTGGTACAGTATTAAAATCTTATATCTAAGTGTAATTTTACAGGAGGTCATGTTAACTTGTAGGTCACCACTCTCACAGCAATATTCTATAATTGCATGGCTTGTGTTTTGTCAATTATAGCTTATATTATTAACCCCTTCCTGACAGAGCCAGTTTTTGCGTTCCTGACAGAGCCCTTTTTTTCAAATCTGACATGTATCACTTAAGTGGGTATAACTTTTTTTTGCTTTTACTTATCCCAGTGATTTTGAGATTGTTTTCTCGTGACACATTGTACTTCAAGTTAGTGGTAAATTTTGGTCGATACAGTCTGTGTTTTTTTGTGAAAAATACCAAAATGTCGTAAAAAAATGGAAAATTTTGCGATTTGCAAAATGTTAAATTTTCTGCTTGTGAGACAAATAATCTTACCACTCAAAATAGTTAATAACTAACATAGACCATATGTATACTTTATGTTGCCATCATTATTTCAACCTCATTTTCATTTTTTTGGACACTAGGAGGCTTAAAATATGAATAGCAAATTCTCAAATTTTCAAGAAAATTTCAAACACTGATTTTTTTAGGGACCAGTTCAGTTCTGATGTGACTTTGAGGGACTTGTATGTGAGACACCCCCATAAATGATGCCATTTCAAAAACTGCACCCCTCACAGTATTCAAAACAGCATTTTGGAAGTTTGTTAACCCTTTAGGTGTTTCACAGGAATTAAAACAAAGTGTAGGTGAAATTTCAAAATTTCTTTTTTTTGCAGAGTTTCAATTTTAATACATTTTTCTAACGAATACAGTAGATTTTACTAGAGAAATGTGACTAAAAATTGATTCCCCCAATTCTTTGGTTTTCATAAATATCCTATATGTGGCCCTAGTGTGCACGGTGACCAAACCACAGGCTTCATAATAGAAGGAGCACCTACTTGATTTTGGAGCCTCCTTTTTATGAGATTATTTTTTAGGCACCATGTAGGTTTCTAGGCACCATAAGATGCTAAAAGTTAGGAACCCCCCCACAAGTGACCCCATTTTCCAAACTACACCCTTCAGGGAATTCATCTAGGGGTATAGTGTACATTTCAAACCCCCAGGGGTTTCACCAATTGTGGTACAACTGGGCAGTGAAAATAAAAAAAAAAAAATTTTCATTTTCACAGCTCAGTTGTATCAAAATTGGTGAAACCCCTGGGGGTTTGAAATGTACACTATACCCCTTGATGAATTCCCTGAAGGGTGTAGTTTGCAAAATGGGGTGACTTGTGGGGGGGTTCCACTGTATTGGTGCAACATAGCACCCACCATTCATTCCACCAAAATCTGTGCTGCAAAATCCAAAAATCACTCCTTCCCTTCTGAGTCCTGCCATGCACCCAACTGGTATTTTTTGGTCACATGTGAGGCATTGCCGTACTCGGGAGAAATTGGGGCACAGATTTTGGGATGCTTTGTCTCCTTCATTCCTTGTGAAAATGAAAAATTTTGAGCCAGATCTGCATTTTTGTGTAAAAAAATGTAATTTTTTACAGAAAAATGCAGTTCTGGCTCAAAATTTTTCATTTTCACAAGGAATGAAGGATACAAAGCACCCCAAAATCTGTGCCCCAATTTCTCCCGAGTACGGCAATGCCTCACATGTGACCAAAAAATACCAGTTGGGTGCATGGCAGGACTCAGAAGGGAAGGAGTGATATTTGGTGGTGGAATGAATGGTGGGTGCTATGTCGCATTAGCAAGACCCCCGAAGCACCAATACAGTGGAACCCCCCCACAAGTGACCCCATTTTGGTCACCAGCTTTGGGAGGGGGGCTGGCGCTGCGGCAGCCGGGTGGGTGGGAGTGAGGGGGGCTGCCGGGTGGGAGGGGGGGGGCTGGCGATCGGTGGTGATCGGTGCTGTACTTAACAGCACCGATCACCACCGATCACTGTGTTACCGAACGGCTTAGCCGCCGGTAACACAGAAAACGCTGCAATTGGCTGTTCACATTTGAACAGCCAATCGCAGCGATCGCCGCGAGGGGGGATGTCTGCTGTCAGGGACAGCAGACATCTCCAAACTGTCACCGCGTCTATAGACGCGGTGACAGTTTAAAACCATGACGTATATATACGTCTTCGGTCGGGAAGTACCTCCCGACCATGACGTATATATACGTCATATGTCGGGAATATCTTTCTATATATATATATATATATATATATGTGTGTGTGTGTGTGTGTGTGTGTGTGTGTGTGTGTGTGTGTGTATGTATATATATATATATATATATATATACACACACATATATATACACACACATATATCTGTCTATATATATATATATATATATATATATACATATATATATATACATATATATATATGTGTGTATATATATATATATATATATACATATATACACATACATATGTGTGTATATATATATACACATACACACATATATATACCGCAAGGTATGGCTCCTGTTGTTTGATTTCATTCCGCCCTGAGTGCCGCGCTATACCCCCCGCCTATATATATATATATATATATATTTATATATATATATTTCAGTACCTTTTTTTTATTTTTTTAACTCATTGCTGGGGTGGGAGGGGGGAAGCGCTGCGTGCGCTGAGGCTCCGTGCTGCTGCTGCCGGGGGACCTGGCGTGCTGCTGCTGCTGCCGGGGGACCTGAGGGAGCTGCCGGGTGAGTGCCGGGTGGGTGGGAGGGGGGTGCTGCTCATCGGTGGTGATCGGTGCTGCACCGATCACCACCGTTTTCTGTGTTACCGAGCGGCTTAGCCGCCGGTAACACAGGAAACGCTGTGAATGGCTGTTCAGATTTGAACAGCCAATCACAGCGATCGCCGACCGGGGGGGGCACCCCTGCCCCCCCTGGGCGGCGAGGGGGGATGTCTGCTGTCAGGGACAGCAGACATCTCCTAACTGTCACCGCGTCTATAGACGCAGTGACAGTTACAAGCCATGACGTACATGTACGTCAAATGTCGGGAAGTACTTCCCGACCATGACGTACATGTACGTCAAATGTCGGGAAGGGGTTAACAGAAAGAAGATTTTTAGTAGCCATTCACCATTCTGCATTCATATACATACACTGAACAGATCCTGCCCTGATGATTTACCTTTGTTTAAAATTAAATGGCTATTTGTAAAGACATTTTTTCATACTGTTGTTTCAGTGCCATTGCTTCTGCGTGTATTTATTTATAGTCATATAAACTGACCTAGTGCAACTCAGTCCAACCAATTATTGTGATTTTCAATAATTATATTGTGATGTCCAACCAATTATTGTGTTTATGTTTATAATTAAATGTGTCATCTATAAAACCATACCAGATCACTAGGTTTCCCACCACTTGAACTACTGTGCATTGTCACTTTTCTAACTACCTATAATACAAAGTCAGCAAGTTGTTTTATTATGGTAATATGGTAGATTTTAATGTAGTTCAACTTCAAAACATTTTAACAGTTATTTATTTCAGTTAAATATCTAACTACAGTTGTACTATTATTATTAGAAATTATTATAATCATATTCCTTTTGTTTGAGAATGCCAATAAAATAAAAATAATTGAATATATATATATATATATATATATATATATATATATATATATATATATGTTAACTATAGTTAACTATTTTCATAAATTCCTTGACAATTAATTGAAATGTAACCAATGTAGACAAAATGTTGACAAGCATTAAAATAATATTTGTCATTTTTAGATTCACCAGAGAAAAAAGAATCTATAGGACCAAAGAAAGGTAAATACATACATATTGTATAAATGATCTTACTGGTAACTTAGTGAATACTCTAAGGCCCTTATTCTAATCTGTGCGGTACGGCCCGCGTGCGGCCGTACCGCCGATGTTTTCACTCTGCACATGCGCAGAGGTCACTCTGCGCATGTGCAGGCGAATTCGCCGCACACAAAAATTATACGCCGCAAAGGGGGCGTATAGGGGCGTGAGGGGCTTGATAGCCTCATTTACCTATGTATACGCCCCGCGTTTCATGGGCGTTCCCATGCAAACGCGGGGCGTATGCATGGTAATGAGGCTATGACGCCAGTGATGGGGGCGGAAAGCTGACATCGCCGGATGTCAGCTCTCCGCCCAAATACAAGCTTTCACACGGACGATTGTCCGTGTGGTCTAAGCTTGCGTGAGCGGGGGGAGCGTGCGGCCCTGCCTTCGATGGTCGTCGACCATCGAATGCAGGGGGCAGCTCCCACCATGGTGGAGGCGTACGCCCCACCATTTTCATGCGGATCGCCAGCCGTCCGCGTACGGACGGCCGTGGCGATCCGTCTTGTAGGCGGGGTTTGGTTTGTGCGGCCGGAGCAACGTATGCGGCTCCGGCCGCACAGATTAGAATAAGGGCCTAAATGTGTGCATGGGAAATAGGAAGTTAATGGGGTTGGCACCTAAAAATTAAAAATGTGAGGTCAATTTAGTCTTTTCATTAGTGTGGAACATGACCTTTGTAAAGCAAATAGACAGTGGCTTCTGCTATCCCCCAGAAGCATGCCAGCAATGTGTATGCATTGTGGCAACAACAGAAGAGGAAACATCTGTACTATGTATTGGGACTCATTCACTAGCAATGTATTTGACACAAGAGACACAAGAAAAAAAGCCTGACAAACCAGTAAAAGAGAAAGGTAACCAAATGCAGTATTTTAATTGACCTGAAGTATTTCAGGACAGTTTACTGTAGCTTATATTTAGCATAAACAAATGATAGTGACTTTGGGCAGTAAATGGATTTCTCTACTGCTGCACATATCTGAAAAAGCAGCTTTAATTAAAAGCCATGCTGAGTCTATGGGGGTTAATCAGACCAGGTCACACAGGTGCTATTTTGCAGAGCCCTGCAATCATGTAATCGCCGCCCAACCAGAGTGAAATCCCACCATGTAGAAGCCTGCAAATGGCTGTGTAAGGCTTGCAAAAATGATGCCATTTGCAACTCACCATCAAATCATTTTTCTAGTGTGTGCAGTCTGGGCGTAGCCCATGACTTACTCAGCAGGTGCGATAGAAACTGGCTGATCGGGGGCTGGAGCTGACATCACATGACTTACTATAAAAAACTTGGGAATTCCTGCATTGTTTTCTGGCAATTCCAGAAAACCGCCATTTACCACCCCCAAATGCCAGCTTCCTGTCAATCAACTTGCCTACAGCCAGCGATAAAAAGGTAGCAGGAATTTATAGTATGATGGCCTTACACTGTGCATTATGATCCTTATGCATGTTTGAGGCTACTTAAAGAATGAACAAAAATGATCAGTAGAGTTTATTGTTTACAAATTGCTGGAACTAGTGTGGATTACTTTCGGCAATGCCTGGCTCTATTTCTCTTTATTACAACAGAGATCTGTATTAATGAAAAGCCATGAAGAAGCTAAAGCTGTGTACAAACGGGGCGATATTTAGCACGGGGCGATATTTAGCACATATCGCTGGCAATATGGTCGCTGAGCCAGCCCTGCAACAGTCACTGGTCGAAGGAGCATGCTCCTGCAACCAACGCTTTCTATGGCAGTTGCTGTTTCCCCCACTCAGTTTCTCCTTCTCATCAGCGACCATCTCTGGATATATTACTTGAAAATAGGACACTGAGCAATAGTCAGTCTTTTTCAACAGAGCGTGAAAAGCTAGTAGTGTCCACTTGTACCCTTATAAATAGATTCAATTATGATAGCTTTAGAGAAAAAAAACACAACCATAACATTATTATAATGAAGGTAATGGCACTTATTATAATTTTTTTGGTACTTGTTTCATAGCACGGCGCCCGTCGGGGTTGATCGCATGCCTTAAGTTAAGGTACTTAAGGTACTTGAGGCATGCGATCGATGCGATGGACCCGATTTTCTGTCAATTACCAGCTTTATTTGCCGGCAAAGACAACCGAGCAAGCTACCAAGCCCGAAGCGTGGCGAGCGGACGCGTATACCTGTGAAGTAATGCGCGTCCGCTCGCTGCGCTCGCCACACTATATAAAATCAACTCCACGCCGACGTGGATAGTGGGGGTATGAAAAGGTCAGAGGACGCGTACCGCCGCCCCTCGCGGGCTCGCTGCACTCGCCACGCTTCAGGTTGGCGTCAATAGTGGGGTGGCGTTAACAATGGAGGGCCATTTCACCCATCAGGGGGGGTTTGCTATCTAAATGGGGGTTTTTGGGGCTATTTACTTTGAAATCAATGTAAAATTGGGGTCTCAGGGAACATTTTACATTGATTCCTATGTAAAAATCGGGTCAATCGCGTCGATCGCATCGCATGCGATTTGGTTGGCATGCGATGCGATCAACGCGATTTTTGCGGCCCCGATCAATACAATTAAAATCAGTGGCGCCGTGCTATGAAACAAGTACCATTTTTTTTAATATCATACCTCCTAAAAGTCCTGCTTTGTATGGGTCAGCCTCATGGGGAAGATGGGAAGTATTCTCACATCACTGGTCTGAATAACAGAGCAGTAAGTGAACATGTAATAGTGCTGGGAGAGTCTCTGTGGGCAGAAGAGCCCAGGATCTACATGAGTGCTTTGCACACCCCCAGAGTAATGAAATGAGGGCATGATGTAAGACCATGTCCTTTTCCATGAGGCAATGCCAAAACTGATGGGCAGTATGCTTATGTTAATCAAAAATCATTGAAAGAGTTGGGGGAGGAACAGGCCAATTAGTCAAGTAAAATGCTGTACATTTGATGTAATGACATATGATAGCAACTGTATTAGAGCAATTGTTATGTTTTAACTAAATGACTAGTGCATAGTATCTGCACAAACTACAATAGGAACCTTACTTACTAACAATTTATTTTGCAGAGACGTCAGTGACAAAACTTTTGGAACCAGCAGAACTGAAAACAGGTAATCTTATAAACTATTTTGTCTAAACAAAATATATTGGTAAATATGTATTGATCAAAACATAATGTAGATGGATACACATTCATTAGCATTTTTGCTTATCAGAGAAACCAGTGAAACAACGTGGAGAACCAACAATGGAAAAGAAAGGTAGATTGAAAAGAATAGATGAAAAAAAAACAGGTTTCTGCAATCTGGTGTCAAATAAAAAAAGAGTGTCATCGTCTTCAAATAAAATGTTATTGTGTAAAGACCACATATACTGCTGATACATTATTCAATACATACAATATTGATGCACATGCCTGGCAATATGAAAGCATCAGAATGGCATATCATATCAAATACAGTTAAAAAATAACCACGCAATATAATTGACAATAATGTCAGTCCATTTATAAACAATATAAATAGGATGTACTTTTTTTTTATAAATGAGGAATTAAAACATGAAAAAAATCTCCAAGAAGCCTTTCTTGAAATAACAGAATTATTATCCATACAGTTATCATCAATTCCACTTATTTAATGCAATAAACTATGTCACTTAGAAATGGTACACCTTGTGTGACTGCTATATTATTATCACACATAGTAAGCATTTTAATAAAGATGGTCAAAATGAGCATTAACAATTTATTGGGCAGATTTTGTTATTAAAATCTCTGTATTTAGGGGCCGATTTGGTTCACTCGTACTGAACTGAATTAAGCCCCTGCCCTGATGGTCAGGTTTGCGCATGCGCACTTCTGCACATGTGCAAACCCCGATTTCCAATGGCCGCTGTGAGTTGCTCCCTTGATGGGCAGTTTGCAGAGGGGATGGATGGATGGGATGGATGGAGGCAGTGGTGGTGTTAGGCCATGGGGACACCCAGAGTTTCATGGGCATCCTTATGAAAATGCTGGGTGTTCCCATGGGAATGCAGGTCAAGTGGGAGGCTGACGTCACATCCTGGTGGCCGCAAATATAAGTATACTGACTTATATTTGCGAAGGCAGGAGAAATCATTTGATGTTCGTTGACCAAGGACTCTTGGCGCACTGGAGGGTCCTTGGTCACCACCAACAACTGTTCATGAAATGCTCATCAATGGGAAAAAGTTTGATACTTTTTTTATTTTCTGGCTTTTATAGAGTAGTTTGTCCCCCCAAAAATCTAAAAAAATATTGGTGAGAATTCCAGACTACAAATCTAACAATGCATCAACTGCAGTCCAGCAAGATGTTCTCAGTATAAGGATTAGTTGACAGAGATGATTGCTGAACTTTTCATCCAAAAGTACTACCTATATGTTCATTATATCAAACTAAGAAGTTAATGGTCAAGAGACCATAACATTTGTAAAAATCGAAAGTGTACAATTATTTTTCATTTAGTTAATTTTATTTTCAGTTTTTCAAAGGAGTAAAAATAAAAATGTTTAATTTAGTTTTAAGTTTTTGTTATTTGTTTATTTTTAGTACCTTTCCATGCATTTTACCATATATTCCACTATGAACAGATTTAGAACTAATTTATTTACAGAAACCTTCCCCTCATGCCTTAAATAGTAAATCTGCTTAATTTGGTTGCATAATGCCTAATTAGTTAAAGTTACAGTTAAGCCCCGTACACACGGGGGAGATATATTGCTCAGTTTCTCCTTTTCATCAGCGACCAGAGATGGTCGCTGATGAAAAAGAAACTGCCGGGGGAGCCCGGCAGTGGTAATCAGCTGGTCGCAGGAGCATGTTCCTGCGACCACTACAGGGGTAAAAATGGGAGCGCGCACCCGGCGATATATCGCCGGTGCACACTCCCATCGTGGGCAATATGGTCGCTTAGCAACCATATTTCCCGCGATATTATACAAAATCGCCCCCGTGTGTACGCACCTATAGTTCTGAACGGGGATCTTTAATTACAGTATAGCCATGTTGTATGTTCTTTCTGGTTCACTTCCAGAGGTTTCATTAAGGGCATTTGCTGTATGCCCTTTAAACTGCTCTGCATATAACTTCATAGACAAGTCAAACTGTAGAAAATAATTTTACTGATCAGTTACTACCGTATATATTCGAGTATAAGTCAACTCGAATATTAGCCGAGGCACATAATCTTACAACAAAACTTATTGACTCAAGTGGGACCCTCACTCGAGTATAAGCCGAGGGGGCTATTTCAGCATAAAAAATGTTCTGAAAAAGTAGGCTTATTCTCAAGTATATATGGTATGTTCAGCACCACACACTACTTTACAATATACATATTTCTGCACACTCACTATAGTTCAATTTTAATAAATATTCCCTTATGCTTCTACCTTCTCTAGAATCACTGCTGAGAATTCAAATTAAAGAACAAACAGGACCAAAGAAAGGTAAATTCATGCTCATTGCTTTATGGCTTGATTTATACTCCCATACTACAGTCTTTTATATCTTCTCTATTCACGTCTCTCTAACAGCCTGCTTTAATGTCAGATTTTAACTGCCTAATTCAGACTTTGGTTGGAAATTTCGTTTGATGGATTTTTATCCAGTAGTAAATTAAGCAAAGGTTAATCTTTGTTCAATTGTTGCAGTAGTAATGAAATTTAAATAGTTAAATGTTATAATTAACTTTTTTATAAATACTTGTAGCAAAGCTTTAGAAAGAGCTAACAATTTAGTGTAAAATAATATTTTTTACAGCATTCAGGTAAGAATCTCTGAAGCACTGAAAAGATGTTTTCTTACAGAAAACTTATACCACTAACCACATCGTCACACCTTATTTTTCAGAAGGGAAAGGTACAATTGTTTGATAAATAGTGATGTAGGTGTAATGCAATGAGGGATGTTGCCACGGACCAATACCTATTTCTGTTGTCTCCTAGGCCCTTATTCTGGTTGGTGCGGTGTTTGCCGCTTGCGGTCGTACCGCCGATGTTTTTCGTCTGCGCATGTGCAGAGGTCACTCTGCGCATGTACAAGCGGTTTCGCCGTACGTTTTTTTTAGATGCCGCACAGGGGGCGGAGAGGGGCGTGAGGGGCTACTTAGCCTCATTACCCTATGCATACGCCCCGCGTTTCATGGGCGTTCCCATGCAAACGCTGGGCGTATGCATGGTAATAAAGCCGTGAAGCATGTGTAGGGGCGGGCATCTGACATCGCCGGATGTCAGCTGCCCGCCCCCATACATGATTTCATACGGACAAGTGTCCGTGTGGTCTAGGGTGGCGGGAGCTGGTGGAGCGTGCGGCCCTGCATTCGATGGTCGGCGACCATCGAATGCAGGGGCTGCTCCCAAGATGGAGGAGGCGTATCCCCGTCCACTTTCATGCGGACCGCCACATATCCGCATACGGACGGAGGTGGCGATCCGTATGGAAGGCGGGGATTCGCCTGCACGGTCCTGGCCGCATATTCTGATCTGGCCGCACAGATCAGAATAAGGGCCCTAGTAACAGTGAAATATATGAATTCTAATGAAACTTTAAATGTATTTCCAACATAATAACTTTTAAAATATTATTAGGTAAACCTGGCAGTGCTGAAAATGTGCAGGTACTATCTGAATGTTCTCTGGGCTTTGTATATCTGGTTAATAAAATATAGACACTTTACAGAATCAGAATTTGGCAAGAGGATGTAGTACAGTATCAAGAAAATAGAGGTATTATTAAAATGGGGGCATAAACATGTGGGATTCTTATGGTAGCATATACAAAATAAGGATGCTAATATTACTTTTATCTTTCTAGGATTCAACATTGAAAAATGGGTTTTAGCCTGGTCTGGGGGTCTGGTATTTTCAAAGAGGCACAGCTACAAACACAACATGATGTTGTCATAGCCATTCGAATTACACACACACACACACACACACACACACACACACACACACACACACACACACACATATGAACATACATGGTCCCACCCATGTTCTACTGGGCCCCACATTTATCATATGCAAATTCCATTCATGGCCCAAAAAAAACATACTGTACTGTATATGATGATCTGACTGAAACTGACAAACACGTTGAAGTAATTTGGTAGAAGTGATATGACATCACTTTATGTGCTCCAATGACTGAATATCATCTGATTTGTCTTCCCATTTTTCATACAATAATACATGTTCATATACACTTTACTACATGCAAATACTGTATTACAGACTGGAAACACAATTGCAATACAGGTTGAGTATCCCTTATCCAAATATCCGTTATCTAAATTATTCCGAAAACCATACATTCCAGAAAGTGAGAAAAAAAACATTTCTTGCTAAAAACCTACTGGGGACATCTGTACCAGCACTACTGAGGGCATGATATACAGATGTAGCGGGATTCATCTTTGCAGGTGATGGCGATGGCGTCGCCATCGCCATCCCCTGCCCCGCCGCCATCTGTATGCCGGAAGGGGACGCGCGCGCACGAGGTGCGCGCGTGTCCCCTTCCGACTGTGCTGCCCTCGGTCGCCCGGTGCCCACATCGGGCGACCGTACCCCCCGCAGTGCCCTCGGGTCCCCCCCAGCCTTCTCGAGCGGGAGGCGGACAGTATTGCGTCCGCCTCGCCGCCCCGCCGCCCGGATACTGAGACGCGCGTGCGTGTGGGGACGCACGCGCGTCTCAGTCAGATGGAGCGCCGTGTTGCTGGCGGATCGCCAGCAGCATGCTGCTGGCGGTTCGCCAGCAAAGATAAAACCGGCCCCATCTGTATTACTGGCACTACTGGGGACATCTGTACCAGCACTACTGAGGACATGATATGTACAGTAACTGGCACTAAATATATTGCAAGGACATGATTGCTTGGCATTCAAATTCAGTGCCTAAGATAATACACAAACTTTGTTTCATGTTTTGAAACCTTGTTTTATGCACAAATAAAATATGTGTGTGTGTGTATTTCATGTGTTTGATGTGTTTATACACATAAATGCAAGATACCTCAAGATACATTATTGAAATACAAAAATATTCAGAAATACGGAATAATCCATTATCCAAAATTCTTCTGGTCCTAAGCTTTTTGGATAAGGGATAATCAACCTGTATGTACTTACATCTGTGTAAATGCTTGAAAATAGGGCCAATTTATTGTCATTAGTTTACACATATTAGAATGATTAGGGGAAAATTCAGGATGGATAACATAGTGTACACCCAACCCACATTATGACGGCTTTTGCATTCTGTATGTGCACATGATGGGTCATGTGATCACACTGCAGAATAGAGAGTGCCTCTAGCTGATTTACAGGCAGTGGCATTCACATGGAGTGGTAGGGGTGGCCTGCATTTTCAGAAACAGAGGCATGTCATTCCTGTTTTCCAAGAGTAGCCAGGACAGTTTCCTTGGCCTCAGAAGCCAGGCTGCGACATGCATCCTGAGTAAGGTTAGACTTACTCAGGCTGCAGTCACAGAAGGACACTTCAGCCAATGGTCAATATGTTCCTCTAAACTATGATGGCATTTTAGTTTGATGCAGACTTTCACACTAGTTATAAGCAAATAAATGCGGGTTGGGATCATTTGGTCTATTGCATTATGGTAGAAAGTCATTAGGTCGAATCCATTAGGTCGACATGCTAAAAGGTCGACATGATTCTAGGTCGACATGGGAAAAGGTCGACATGATTCTAGGTCGAAAGGTCATTAGTTCGACAGGTCATTAGTTCGACAAGGTCATTAGTTCGACATTGTCTATGTCGACATTCACAAGGTCGACATGGGGTTTTTCACTGTTTTTTTACCTGAATGTCAACACAGTCGACATGGACACAGTTTAAAGTGCACTGCATCCCCTCGCATCGCTCGCTGCGCTCGCTATGCGTCGGGCACGGTGCCTCGCTGTGCTCGGCACACTATTTTATTCTCCCACCACGCCCTAGTGGATGGTAGGGCATGAAATACCGCCTGTCGGCACATGTTGGCTCAAAAAACAGTGAAAAACTCCATGTCGACCTGGTGAATGTCGACATAGACAATGTCGAACTAATGACCTTGTCGAACTAATGACCTGTCGAACTAATGACCTTTCGAACTAGAATCATGTCGACCTTTTCCCATGTCGACCTAGAGTCATGTCGACCTTTTAGCATGTCGACCTAATGGATTCGACCTAATGACTGTCGACCATAATGCAGTAGACCAAATGACCGCATCCCATTTATTTTCATATATGTAAAGGAGGTCTCTTAACAAAGATAGACAAAAAGTGGAATTCCCCCCAAAAATGCTGCTGTTCAAAGCATTGGGCTAATACAGATGTGTGGTCCTTCACTTATTGGTTTGCATTATATGGAATAAGACACATGACAAACGTGATGGTCCACATGGGTAGCAATTTCCAACTTTTGTACTTTAAAAAAAAAATAACATAATGTTCACATCATTGCTGCATTTGCTTATAGGGGCACATGCATTAGCCCTAGCAAATGTGCTTAGAGGAACATTTAATAAGTTATTATTTATTAACAGTTTCTTACAGTCAGTGGCATAACTAGTATATTTGCGCCCCCTAACGATTTTCGACAGTGACGCCCCCCACCTGCCCAAGTAAAGTCAAACACCACCCGCCTGTGTAAATGTAAACACCTCTTACGCAAGGTGCTTGCTCTTGCCACCACATTCTTGTCAGGCCACGGACCGCAGATCTGGTTCTGCCGTGGTCCGACGCTCCGGCTCAAAATGACCATTTTTAAGGATGCTGCAGGAGCCCTCCGCCTCCTCTAGCATCCTGAAAAACTGTCTGCTTTATGGGGGCAGCCATTTTGTGAGGGTAAGTTTTAGTTAGCACGGCAGTACTAACCACACAGACAAGTAATCTGCGAGTACCAGCCACAGAGGCAGCAGCTGCATAACCATAGCCCGCAGACTGGCGCACACACTTACTCAGCACCTCCCCACCACTGCAGGGTCTGCAGGGCTATTGTTACGCCACTGCTTACAGTGTACAGCGCACACATATTCCACAGCACTTTACAGAGAATATTTGCAATCTATATTCCCTACAACATTCTAGGGCTAATTTGTTGGGAGCCAATTAACCTACCAGTATATTTTTGGATTGTGGGAGACAGAAGTACTCAGAGGAAACCCACGTAAGAATATACAAACTCCACACAGTTAGGGCCATGGTGGGAATCAAACACATGACCTCAGTGCTTTGAGGCAGTAATGCTAACCATTACATCCGTACTGCCCCGATCTGTGCTTTGTCATTGCCACCCCAGACATGTTGTTGGGGTGTGGCAACAACATGTCTGGGGTGGCAATGACAAAGCACTGTGGACGGCACACAAAGCGAGTATGTCTGGACTGTTTTGGGGGTGGACCACAGCTGCTGCATGATGTCACACACATCTGCTGAGACCCAAAACATGAACTGCCTGCATCTGGCTCTGCAGATTGGCTACATAGCCAGTGGGCAGCCAGTCATGCGTGAGCATGTTTCTGTAAAGTGAAGCACATGCACAATAGCAAAGTGCCCAAATCGTTTGCAGGCTATTAAACAGAAGAATCCTTTTCAGAAGACATTTGTTAGAAGACATTTTCTATGTCTTAGGTGGGTTGCATTCATGCAAAATAAATGAATGATCTCCCCAAACTGTTTTTTTTCCAGACACTTCAATTTGCAGTCCCAGGTGCTTACTGTCCTCAAATCCTCTGATTGTAAATTCATGCGGAATGATAGGAAACCCCATATAATTATAGATATTCTAATTAAAATGTCTACTGATGGTGAAATTAGGTTTACCAGTAGTGTGAGGCTTTGTGTTTTAGCTATCTGGTTGGGAGTCACTCCTCAAGGTGAACAAAAAGGTGGGTGGATATAAAAAGTAATATTATTAAAGGTTTTTTTGATATTTCAACTTCCTTGGCTGTTGATAATGATAGAACTAGATAAGCTCTCTTGGTCTACACAATTGCACTCACACTTTTAGTCAGGGACATCCTCGTGACCAAATGTGGTAGCACTCCTCTTTCCCCTTTGGTCAATCTCCCCACATGGTGAATAGTTGGGATGCAGCCAGCATTGTACAATTATGAGATGTTTTCAGTAGGTTTGCTCCTCAGTCCTTCACAGAAAATTAGGACTGGTACATATTAGACGCATTGTAGGTTTTTCAATACTTACTGCCCACCCACTCTGTGATCCCACTAGTAGGGATTATTTCTGTATTAACCAGCTTACTAATAGTGAAACCATTTCCTACTTATTCCACTCCATATTAACTCTAGGTTCCTCATCATTAGCTGCCCCACACCTACATGGGAACAAGATTTAGGCTCTACTCTAGGTTAAGACATTTTGGATATGATTAGGTTCACTATATCAAAATATTGAATTAGTGTGTCTGTTATTGTGTATATCATGGACCATTTCTATTAGGTAACCCCCATCCCTAGAGATACATTATCTTGGAAACTTAGTAGGTATCCCAGGGCTAATACATGAAGTTATCATAGTCCAAGAAAATTGACTGCTCACATTGAGAGCCACACAAGGATGGAGAAAGTCTGGTGTTAGCATACTCTATAAAGGCCCCATACACTTATGCAGTTTTGATTGCGATGGATCAGGCCAAGAAATTGTGGGAAATCGGCCCAATTTGCATGTGTTTGACATTGCATATGATCCAATACACTGTCCAGTGTGCATCAAATTAGATTTGAAGAAAGGATTTGCCTGCACATCCGACCTCCAACTTGGACCAGGTGGTGGGGAATGGGGTCATATGTGATACTGCATATGATTTATCACATGCAATCCTGCTGCCCCCTTGTGCACTTTCTTCATGCATGTGGCCAGAAAGGTGATGTGGCCTAATATAAAGGGCATGGTCTTGATGGGAATCCCTATGGCATCTCTCCAGGCACAGCTGAGCATGCCCAAAGATGCTGGGCTGCCCTAGGAGACTAGGTTGGCTCCTCCTCTATGACAGGAGCAAGGTGCTGCAGGAGAAAATCACACTGCAGCACCGGTCTTCTGTCATTGTGGAGAAGTAGGCATTTTGGTGTCACACCATCAGAGGGGGACACCTGGGTTCAGCCTTCAGCCTACTTCTGATGACCCTGGTTATGGGGGCACAATTGTGAATGTTGTTCCCAGAATAAACCTTAATTATTGAATTTTCTGCATAATATTATTTATATTTACAAGTTTTCAAGAAGCGGATTGTATTATGATTGTCAGTAGATTTTAATTATAGAAATGTATATGCTATACTTTATTGGACTTTCTATACTGTACTGTATTTGAAACAAAACATGTGTGAAGATATCCCACTGAACTGTGTATGATGTACAGCATTTGACCTAAATGAATTATCTGCTGCTGGCTTACTGTGCATACAGTTCAAAACCATACAATAAATAGCAAGTCCCTGCATCAGAATATATCAACCGAACATAATGAGCTGATGTGCTCACAATATTCCATTTTACATCTTGTGTTTGTGACAAGCTTTGCACATGATATGCTATCACAGCCAGAAGGGTTTATGACATCTGTAGTAAAGGGTTAGCGCTTAATATAACAATGTGCTATTTTCATCTTCTTCTCACTTATCAGGCTACATTCTACTGTCATTATCACGCAAAGCATATGTAAAGTGTGACTCATAAAATTAATGATACCTTATTGAATAGCTTAAATAATTATTTTCTTTTTTCTTTTCCAATTATAGAGAAAGACATTCAGATACATGAGAAAGTCAAGCCAGACATGGAAAGTGAGTTGACACTCTTTGTTCCAAACATTTGCTAGCGTAATACATTATTTTAGATTTTTATGAAAATGTTTGATAATTCCAGTTGTGATTTTTTTTATATCTATGCCACTGATATCTTATTATTATCAAACTAGTAAGCCCACTTGAAGCAAATGCTTCGAAAGCTACATTGCTATATATATATATATATATATATATATATATATATAGATAGATAGATAGATAGATAGATAGATAGATAGAAATAGAAAGATACACAAAGCCTGCACTCGCACTTTCACCTTTAAGCAGTGGGTGGGGTGCTTTTATGGGCAACAGGCGTGCCTGTGTCCAAAAATACAACCAATATTCCTACACTGAGTATGAAAAAAAGCACTCGCAAAGTAAACTTTCTTCAGAAAAAGTAATCAACATCTATGTGAAAAAAACTGTAAACGGTCCTTTCCTCCTTTGTGATCTTTATGAAGGAGTGTAAACAAATCCAATAGCAGTCAACAACGATCAAGTAGACAACAGGATGATCTCCCGCAGAATTGGAGCCACAACCAGCAAACCCCCTGCCCCGGCCATTTATACCCATCAACCAATCACTGTTTGGCACCAGAGCGTATCGCATTCCGGGCTGTGGAACAGATGCTGACGTGGCTTCCGGCCTGTGGAACGCATTCGCTGCACTTCTAGTATCGCTGGAAGATGCGTACCTGTCGAACAACGAAGTTAATTAATTTTGCTATTCCATATGATGCAGGTTTGGGGTGGCGTTTACCTTGGAAGCCACTCACCCTGCCATTAGGGTCAATCGCGTAACATGAGTAATCTGGATACATGCCGGGACTGGAGAACCACCGCTTTGCCGGTGGCAGATAACTGTCTACTTGATCATTGTTGACTGCTGTTGGATTTGTATACACTCCTTAATAAAGATCACAAATGGTGATCGAAACGTTGGAGGAGGAGGAAAGGACCGTTTACAGGTTTTTTTCACTTAGATGTTGAATACTTTTTCTGAAAAAAGTTTACTTTGGCGAGTGCTTTTTTTCCTACTGCTTCCTGAGAACCATCATTTGCTGGATTGATTATATATATATATATATATATATATATATATATATATATATATATATATATATATATATATATTCCTTTCTGGGCCTTCACATAAAGTTGTATGTAGAATCCCGATGGTGTGGCACTCAGAAATAAAGACATATTCTGCATCATAGCTTTTCAACGTTTCAATCTTTGTTTGATTTTCGTTTAAAATTTTACGAAAATCAAGCAAAGATTGAAAAGTTGAAAAGCTAGGATGCAGAGTATGTGTCTTTATTTCTGAGTGCCACGCCATTGGGATTTTATATATAAATATATATATTTATATATATATATATATATATATATATATAACAGTACATACGGCGCAGGCGGCACTCAATGAGGGGATTTGTGAAAGGTATAAGAAAGCTCACACCGCAACAACCTTAGGTGCTAACGGTTTTGGAATGATTTATTCCTACATCAGAGTACCTGATGAAGGAATAAATCATTCCGAAACCGTTAGCACCTAAGCTTGTTGCGGTGTGAGCTTTCTTATACCTTTCACAAATCCCCTCATTGAGTGCCGCCTGCGCCGTATGTACTGTTGTATCTATGTTTGGAAGGCACCAGGGGTCATTGACTGTACGTGTTATGGAGTGCCGGTTATATTTCTGAAATAAACATATATATTATATATATATATATATATATATATATATATATATATATATATATATATATATATATATATATAGACTAGTAAGCCCGCTAGAAGCAAATGCATCAAAATCTAGTAATTAATGTGTGAGAAATGGCTGTAGTTTCACTTGCTGCCAGTAGATGGCAGTGTTTCAGTGACACACAGACACTAGACACATATATAGGATGATGATTTGGGGTTACATACACCAGCCTACAACTATGCATGCTAATTAATTATGTGGACTTGTTTCTGTTTACTAATAACTTTTCAAATCATACTTACAGTTGCAGTCTGTGATTCTCATTATTTCTCATTCTCATGTATTTTTTATATATTCATTAAGTTCAAATTAGGTGTCTTCTGGCTATAGTACATATAGTAGCATTGCATTTTTTAAACCTGAGATTAATCGACAGCCATCAATTTTTTCCACCTGTTCAGAAAATTGCATTTTACGTAATGATGATCAGCAGTGATTTAAACTGCTTGCTCTCTGAGAGGTTATCATAATGTACAACCTTTAGAAGATGTCTCTACAATACCTTATACACCTGTTCTTCATGAGGTTGTTAAGCTAACCAGCTGATCTTTTGTTTGTATGCTTTATTAACCATTTTATTGTGAACCTTAATCCAACTGCAAAGCTTCAATTAACTGAAAATAAAGTGTTGAAAAACTGCTTAAACTATGGGGGTGATTCAGTATGGCTCGGAATGGGCAGATTTTTGTGCCGTTTCGATGGTTGGGGTCTACGCATACGCATGTTCATATTTGCGCATGTGCAGACCACCTGTGCAAATGCCTTCAGGGAGTATCACACTTATCATGGCAATCGCACAGGTAGGGGAGGGAAAGGACATACAGGCGGCTGTAGGGGAACAGCCAGCATTTTATGGGCAACCCCATGAAAATGCTTGGTGTTCCCCTGGGAACTCAGGCATGGGGTTCTCTGCTCAGGGTCAGCGCCCGCTCCTCTTTGGTAGACTACAACGGAAATAAAAGTAAATTTACAGTATGCTGACTTTTGTTTCTGAAAGGGAGAGAAAGCATTCGGTGGTCGGCGGCCATGGAATAATTTCTCTCCCCTTTGGCCGAATGCGAAGGAATGTGTTTGTGTACATGGCAATGAGGGGAAATGTCTAGGCCAAGGTGAGTTAGTAAAAGGTTCGACCAGCTATTTATGGGTAGCATATGCATCAGTAGTATATGCACCTGTGTTAAACAGGCCTTATCAGTAGCATATAAGCCTTCAACTCACGATCAACTCAAAGGCCTAATGTAGATTAAAATACAAGGCAAAACACATACACATGTGGGGTATAACCTTGAAACTATACTTACAAATGTACCTTGCAAATACATACATACAAACAGAAAGCCACAAACAATGTCAAAATAACAACAGTAAAATATCAAGTTTCTGCAATTTTAAGCCCTTTCTCCTACAAGGGTTTTGTAAAAAGGGCATCTATTTTTGCAGTATGTGTTGTTTTGTTAAGACACCATTTTTTGCCAGGAAAACATTTTGATTGGAGAATGGGACCCTTATGACATGGAAGTGGAAAAACATAAGACACAATATAAGGAATTTTAAGGGCCAGGGCTAATGTTCATAGTTAAATGGACAATACCTGACTTTAAAGTAGATGCAGCAGTCCTAATGCTCAATTCTATGTAGGGTAGTGGCCTAGTGCCTGATTGCTTATGGACATAGGCCTAATGCCCAAATCTATGGTGATCTAGAGTTGGGAGTTTACAGATAAGTAACAATGGCCGAAGGCTACCTAGAGGTACCGAAGGTGTAATGGAGAGTTATAGATAGCTGTTCAACTTCCCACCGCTATAGGACTGTGCAGCCTTTAAGTTCTGTCCTACACATAACTCTTGCTGACTGCCACTATAATCAATGCTTAGCAGCCGCTCTCAGAATTACTCTTGTTGCCCATGACATCTTCCAGCTTGAACTTGCCTTCGATACTCTTCCAGGACTGCAGCTGCTCTTTTACCTTCTTGTTTCCACCAAACTGAGTGTTCTGCTCTTGTAGCATCTAACATAAGATTGAAGTGGGTACTGATAGCCATAATAAATGGTGTGACCTAACCAAATGGGGGCCATTGCATCCTAAGGTAGATATGGCTGACCCTGGTGGTAAAAGCGACAGGGCTGACTCTAGGGTAAAAAGGGCAGGGCTGACACTGAACAGGAAAGGGTGGCATGGCTAACACTTGGTGTAAGGGGGGGCAGGGCTGACACTGAGCAGGAAAGGGTAGCAGGGCTGACACTTGGTGTAAGGGGGGCAGTACTAAGCTAACACTGGGGGTTAGAGTTGCAGGTATGGCACTGGGGGTAAGGGGGACAGGGCTGACACTAGTGGTAAGGGGACAAGGCAAACACAGGGGCTAGGGGGACAGGACTGACACTGGGTAGGAGATTTGCATGCAAAGAGATTTGCATGCAAAGAGTTGTGCACGCTTACACATCCCCTCGGTTGCCGACTCACACAGGAAAAATAATTTGATGGTCACCGAGCATCAGATGATTTTTTTCCCCATTTGCAAATAACTGTCAGTCTAAACTGACTTTTATTTCTGACAGAGATGGCTAAAATAGGGCAGGCGCTGATGTCAGGTCAGCCGATAGCCTCGAGCAGGCATCAACCCACCTGCATTCCCAGGGGAATGCCCAGAATTTTTATGGGGGCACCCATAAAACACTGGACACATTGTTGAAACTTCATCTTAATCTTCAAGGATTTATGTAAATGATTAAAACAATCTCTGCAAAACATTGCATATTATAGTTATAGGTACTGTAGGTATAAAAATGGCATGAAATGTACATTTGGTGCAGTATCTTTGTGACCCCTAGAAACTGCAGAATAAAAATTCTGTTTTTTTTCTCCATCATTTTAAATTGGTCCAGCTAGGCTAGGTGAACCTAGTTTGATATCCATTATGAGTACTTGTGTAGTTTCATGGCTCCAGCATGGCACCGTGCGTATGAGTCCCCTTGCGGGGCTCACTTTGCTCGCCCACGCTGCGGGCTCGGTGACTCGCTACGCTCGCCACGCTATCTAAAATCAACTCCATGCCAACATGAATAGTGGGGGTATGAACTATCCATGTTGGCATGGAGTTAAGTTAGTTTATTTTAGATAGTTGTGACGAGCGGAGAAGCCGTGAAACTACACAAGTACCCATTATGCTTTAGACAACATGGCTGAAAAGGTGTGTGATCACACCCACCATCAGCTCAGTAAACTACTTTATGTGATCTTGCTTTCCATTTCATAGATAGGGACAAAACAATGTTTGATCACTCCCTGTGTGTTTACATTCATTTTATAATAAACATATTATTTTGTTTTAACTTGCTGTCCTTTAAGCTAACTTATTTTCAAACTGGTGAAGACCTGAGTTCTGGACCTTAACATGTCACTAATAAAGAGGGTGCTATTTCTAAAACCTCTATCACTATAATGCACCACCCAATCCATTGTTCAGGCATACATTTTTGCAAAAATGTACTGTTTCCAAATTTAGGAGTACTGCATATATTGTTCACAAATTTACGAGCATATATTGCATTATAACAGTAATGTCATTACTTTGGCTGTTGAGAGCCATCTAGATGCTCACAACTCTTAAATGTTCCCCACAGTGGTGAGGAGCAGACTCAGCCTTTTATTATATTGGATTGGCAAGGATACATTTTACTTTCTACTATAAAAGTAAATAAAATAACTATAAGTTAAAAGGCAATGAACCTAGCTTGAGGCGGTCAATTTAGTTGTTTCTTCATCTGTGTATGCACAGTAAATGACTTTGAAATTTAGGAATAGATGAATTTAATGAACAAAGTCATGCTCTGTGCTGCTTCAGTTGTAACTTAATTAAAATATATCAGAAAGGAAGAAAGCCAACTTTAAGTGATTCTAGTTTTTATAGTCAACTAATATGATTAATGTAATGCCAGCACTAGGCATGGAATGGGTTAAACATCCCAGGCTGTGTGTGTGACCCTTGGGGAGCATGTGACTCGGGGATCCAATAAGGTGCTTGGGAATGGCAGAGTTAGCTAAATATTGGGTCAGGAAAGGGAGGAGTCTTCCTCTCTTTCCTGCTGAAATTTTCCCGCCCTCCCTTCCCTGTTATAATTGGTTTTAAATGGGGGGGGGGGGTTTTCGGGGGGTTTTAATCGCGTTGGCTGATAGGCGGGAAAGAACGTCAGGTTAATAGTTTCTTAGCTTTCATTACCCGTTTATGCAACGTATATAGATTGTTTTCGGTGCGCTCGCCTATTCATTGACTTAGGCCTTTCGCTCAATCTCCCACTCGGGGGCAGCGAGACCACCTGGCTGGGTGGTAGTCAATGTAGTAGGTCGAGTGGATACCACTTGGTAGGGTAGTTTGATTACGTATGCTGAGTTTGGTGGTGGAGTTTAGTTTAGTAGCTGTTCTTTCTTGGCCACCATTTATTTAATTTAGTTTAATCAAATCAAAAACTAGCTTAAATATTCAAATAATAAATCAGCTAACAATTTCTGCCAAACCTATGTCTCCGAGTCTTTATTTCAGGTTTTATGTTAAGATAAGTTAAGTTAAGGTTTAACATGCTAGAGGTACACACACATGAGGTGCTAGGATGTTTAATAACATGAAAATTTTTCTATAAAATACATATTTTTTACAATTCCAATTTTAAATGTAATTGTGATGCAATAATATTGCATTGCATGCCTAATATTAACAAAATAATGTAGCAACATTGAGGTGGCAGGACAGAGCTTGCTAGAAAGCTCTGTCCCAGAGATGTGTCTGCATTAGCCTCCTCTTGCGGTAACATGTTCTGCAAATTCCCAGTATGGAAGTGCAGGGTGTGGAGACCTACTGTAGCATGCAGCCTGAGAGTGATAAGACACTGGTTGCATGCATAAATATAGTAGTTGATTATAATAGAAAAGATATAGAAATAAACTTACAAGCACCCAGTGATCTTTGACCAATATGCTGCTTCAGTAGCTAAATCAATGGATCAGTATGGTCATCTGAGGTTACAACAGCGGTTTGCCAAAAAGAGGACCTGATTCAGCAATAGATGGATTGTGAAGCCACACACAAGCAGCTTTGAAAATGCACATGCACAAGCTGTCAGACCCAGGGATGGCCAGCTGAGTAAGTCTTGCGAGGCCATAAAGAATGCATCCTAACATGCAAACAATGATGGCAACATGCACCCATTTCTGGACACGCCAGATGGCCCTACCCCAACCCATGAGTTCCTGTGCATCTCAATCAGGCAAATGCAAAAGGGGGCTGTGTACAGGCCCTGCCCCAGAGCAGATTGCCGGTAAGTAGGGGATTTTTGTTTCAGCATGTACTGCTGAATCAGGCCCAGAGATCCCTGTGTGTACAGTAGGTCAGTGTATTATATTCATTCAGAATTATAAACATTTATTTTCTTTCTGCGTGCAGCCTGTGGTCTATCAAACACAGGGCCGTCACTAGAAATGTTGTGGCCTGGGACTGACCTTCAGGCCGGGCTCCCAGTTGCACAGTGGCACCCCCTGTGCACCCGCCCGCCCAATCGCACACACCCCGCCTCCCCCTACCCCCCAATAAAATGACAACCCAACACCACACTAAACAATAAAAGGCAGTATCCATGGTATCCAGAGTTCATGTACTTTTATTGTGTAATAATAACTAATTTTAGTAACCATTCTTTGTGCTATCCATCTACAATAACTATGGTAAGAGTTTATGGGGCAGTTCAATCATCACAAGAAAGCTCCGTCCCTGTTAATCTGATTACCACAAAATCATTGTATTTGTTGTGAAAAACACTGAGTGCATCCATGCATCCATGCCGGCTTCCCCCCTCCCAGCATCAACCCCCCACCCCACCCCAGCGATTATATTCACAAGAACAAGAGACAGGTGATGGGTGATCAAGGAAGGCTGCCGATCATCAGATCCTGTGTTCCTGCTGTGCCCCTGTTGCTGTAAAGTGAGTTGAGGCTTAGGGCCTGATTCAGGCCTGCTTGCTAGGTTGTGTATATTTTGCTGCGTGGCGAGCAGGTGAACACCACCTGCTGCCCTGCCGAATCCCCTCAGTAGCATGTGAGCAGATGCATTCGCATACACAAGTGGGTCTGACTGGCTCCCTTACTGTGAGAAGTATTGCGGTGTGTGGTCACACACTCCTTCTCCTGGGCCTGGACATGCTTATATTCATCTGCTAGAAAATGTCCCTAGGTTGGTACCCGGCTAATACCACAGTACTAAGGTACTACTAATTGTGGATATTAACTTTAGTCTTTTTTTGTAAAAAGCCCTTTTAAATAACTAATCAGAGGTTGAGGATGCATATATCGTAGAACAGTGGTTCTCAATCTCTGGGTCCTGACCCCAAAGTGGGTTATGGCCATATCAGTATAGGGTCACGACTCCATGTTGCTGACCATTAGGCAGATTACTTCTCTGATCTCTCAGTCAGAGATCAAAGGAGTCTAAAAAATCAGTTGAATTGTTTGTTATTTCAGACTCCTCGCATCACTAGCTTAGAGATCCGAGGAGTCTTCTGGCAGGCTTTCAGCCATTCTCTGCCTCCCGCTGTCATCCACTGCCTCCCGCTGTCATCCACTGCCTCCAGCTGTAATAATCTGTCTGTCATCCACTAGCATCCCCATAGCCTTCACAGCAGTTATAACATTCACATGAATTTATATAAAAAACATATGTAGGGCAGGGACTCCAAAAGGAGCATGTATCTGCAAGTGTGTACTTCTGTTTTGTGCCTCAGCAATGTTGCCATGCATGTGTGGTCGGCTGACCACATGAATGTCTCAGCCATTCTTCGGTAGATTGCTGGGGTCCTGAAATAATTTTTATTGTCTGATGTGGTGGCAGAGTAAAATAGTTGGAAAACCCCTGTACTAGACTATCACAGCACTGTCTAATTAAGTTGTATGCTGAGTAAACAGAAGTTACTGTAGCTGGTAGCTACTGGCTAATTTATATGATCTGTGTGAGCATCATTAAGCTGCACTATTAAAGAAGACCATAACATCTGCTCCAGGACAAAAACACAATCACTAAATTGCTAGTTTCTAAGAAAGTAAATATATTCTGTTTAAAAATAGCCTGCTGCTTTTAGCGGTTGGGTAAAGGGAGATTAGAGTCATAAGAGTAAGGCTTGATTAAAACAAAAAAATACATTGCGGCTGATTTTTAGTCCCCATTCATTTTCTTACATGTAAGGTATTTTTTTGTTATTGGCAGCTAAAATTGTTTTTTTTTTTAAAACAATGTCATGAAAACCTCTGTTGTCCCCGTACTGAATGAACTATGTGTCAGATTTAACAATCAGTCATATTCTTGTTATTAAACATTATTAATCGTAAATGGTTCTCCAGCTAATCAGTACTGTCATGTATTGGAGAACCAATGGAGAACCATTGATTTTAGTAACAAGCAATGGCGACTTAACAAGAATATCATTGTTAAATCTGTCCATATGTTTAAGGGGAAAGTATACCTATTTATTTCAACTATACAGTATATCATTCACCATAGTTGACTTTCATCTACTAACCATCTTTATTGTTGATAAATATGCACTGCAGTTTTCATATATTGTTTTACTACTGTAAATCAAACATTGACTGAATGCATTTCAAAACATTGCTGCAAACACAACAGACATTGGGGGAAATTTACTAAGATGGTAATTCTATTTTGCATGGGATGTTGCTAGGGGCAACCGATCAAATATGATCTATTAACTTTTAGAAGGTGATAAATAAATAAGAATAGATTCTGATTGGTTACCCATAATAACATTCCATTTGAAATATAACTCCTGTCTTAGTAAATTCCCCCATTGTACTGGGTATCTGCAGAGAATTTAATAAAATGTGTTAAATAAACTTGAAGTTGCTTTAGTAATTTTAATACACTTTCTGTAGTAGTTTCTGTATGAGCATATAAACACAATGCTCCTTAGAGGGAATGAATGCACTTTACAGGGCACCTTAAAATTTTGCCTAGGGCACCAAGTAGGTTATGGTTCTTGAAGGTACAAAATAAAATATTTAACAAAATAAGGTCCATGACTATTCTCTTCACAAAGCATATTACTGTAACAAAGTAATTTGTCTGATCCAAAAAAAAAAAAAAAACAGATGGAAAACAGTTAAATGGCTTTAATGCTATTCTAGGTTGCTATGTGTGTTCTGTGCCCCGGTAGCTCACGCAGCCCCATCTTCCAGCTATGCCCCCCCGCCAGCCTCCACTAGTGCTATGGATATGCGCACTGGCGGGCTGGCTGATATAACTCCTGATGATGGGCTGGCTGATATAACTCCTGATGACAGTCCCCAGTGGATAGAAACATTGATTATCTTTCATTATGTATATAATGGACTTTATTGGGGCAAGTGCAATCATTTTTGTCTCATTATATATATATATATATATATATATATATATATATATATATATATATATATATGCTGGTGAGTCGGTCGGCACTCTAGCTTGGATAGAAACGTACCGTGGTGCCTTCCGGGGGTAATGGGTATTTGTAGAAAAGAATTGGCGTCACTCACGGATTTGATGATCAAAGTAATGTGTATTAAAAATACAACATGGTGTCACAACAAATGCCCTATTTGTTGTGACACCATGTTGTATTTTTAATACACATTACTTTGATCATCAAATCCATGAGTGACGCCAATTCTTTTCTACAAATATATATATATATATATATATATATATATATATATATATATACACATATATATATTTCCACAGAACCACATATATTTATTATACATAGTGTACGATTTTGGCTATGTAAAAATATGCACATGGATGATTTTGACTATACAATGCACAAGATTGTACACTTTCTAGCCAAATTAAGCTACCAGCACTGTCTATTTTTGCTTGTGATATGGACCTTGCAGTGGAGCGCATCGGCATTGTAAACTGTATACAAATGGAATGATCATTTCTATGTTTTCTACCGATATGGACTATATACACTGTACAGTAGTTCATATTGCACCCTGTGTATGCCCCTTTACAGAAGCAGAATAAACACAACAAAAAACATTTATAATGGCAGTTAATATACAGTTAAAATACCATAAACAGACTAAAAGGTCATATGAGCAAAAAATGTACAGAACAAGACAATTTATTTTAATCTACCCCTTTTTTAATTATATACAGTAATTTCATTCATGCCCCACAGCTCTATTTGTCCTGTTCATTCATTGCTATGAAACCAGCACTCATTTACATACAGAAAATAATGCAATCAATTCATCCAGTTTCTAAAATCAGTTTTCCATGGATAATCGGACCAATTATAGTGCATGACGAAGTCAATCAGTATGGATCAACAGATGACACATATTTATAACTTGAATTAATGGTCATTGTCAGACTTTTCCACATCTTCGCTTTCACCCTTTATTATTCATTCAGTAAAAGTATAATTCCAAAATCCAATGTGCTGTATCTGTACTTATCGTCCCATAAAGATGTTTAACTATCAAAATAATACATTATTATCTAGCTTATTAGTAGATTGTTTGTACAATATATTTAGAAGGGAAAAGAATATGACTCCATTTTACTTTAGTGCAATTAGCTTATAATGTCAACTCCACTTCCATTGTTAATGCCTCCCCAAACTATCAACGGCAATCGATTTAAACGCATACATCGCAGTCAACGAATTGCACGCATCGTACCTTACTATACTACTGTTTTTCATACGATACATACGATTTAAAAAACGAAATCGCACGTATCGCACAGATTGTATGCCTTATAAAAATGTACACGATTAATGCGATGGGCGGCGTGCTAGGAAAGCAGTACCGATACTAGTGTATAACACTAAGTGACACAGACAACATGACAACACGACAATGGCCATGCATAGTATAGTAGGGTCAGTGGAGGGCAACAAAGTTTCAGAAATGTTTAACCCCTTACCGCCGCAGCCTGTTTTTGCCTTCCTGAAAGAGCCCTTTTTTTCAAATCTGACATGTATCACTTTATGTGGGGATAACTTTTTATTGCTTTTACTTATCCCAGTGATTTTGAGAATGTTTTCTCGTGACACATTGTACTTTAAGTTAGTGGTAAATTTTGGTCGATACAGTCTGTGTTTTTTTGTGAAAAATACCAAAATGTCGTAAAAAAATTGAAAATTTTGCAATTTGCTAAATGTTAAATTTTCTGCTTGTGAGACAAATAATCATACCACTCAAAATAGTTAATAACTAACAAAGACCATATGTCTACTTTATGTTGCCATCATTATTTCAACCTCCTTTTAATTTTTTTGGACACTAGGAGGCTTAAAATATGAATAGCAAATTCTCAAATTTTCAAGAAAATTTCAAACACTGATTTTTTTAGGGACCAGTTCAGTTCTGATGTGACTTTGAGGGACTTGTATGTGAGACACCCCCATAAATGATGCCATTTCAAAAACTGCACCCCTCACAGTATTCAAAACAGCATTTTGGAAGTTTGTTAACCCTTTAGGTGTTTCACAGGAATTAAAACAAAGTGTAGGTGACATTTCAAAATTTCATTTTTTTTGCAGATTTTCAATTTTAATACATTTTTCTAAGGAACACAGTAGATTTTACTAGAGAAATGTGACTAAAAATTGATTCCCCCAATTCTTTTGTTTTCATAAATATCCTATATGTGGCCCTAGTGTGCACGTTGACCAAACCACAGGCTTCATAATAGAAGGAGCACCTACTTGATTTTGGAGCCTCCTTTTTATGAGATTATTTTTTAGGCACCATGTAGGATTCTAGGCACCATAAGATGCTAAAAATTAGGAACCCCCCCACAAGTGACCCCATTTTGCAAACTACACCCCTCAGGAAATTCATCTAGGGGTATAATGTACATTTCAAACCCCCAGGGGTTTCACCAATTTTGGTACAACTGGGCTGTGAAAATGAAAAATTACATTTTTTTACACAAAAATGCAGTTCTGGCTCAAAATTTTTAATTTTCACAAGGAATGAAGGAGACAAAGCACCCCAAAATCTGTGCCGCAATTTCTCCCGAGTACGGCAATGCCTCATATGTGACCAAAAAATACCATTTGGGTGCATGGCAGGACTCAGAAGGGAAGGAGTGATATTTGGATTTTGCAGCACAGATTCTGGTGGAATGAATGGTGGGTGCTATGTCGCATTAGCAAGACCCCCGAAGCACCAATACAGTGGAACCCCCCCACAAGTGACCCCATTTTGCAAACTACACCCCTCAGGGAATTCATCTAGGGGTATAGTGTACATTTCAAACCCCCAGGGGTTTCACCAATTTTGGTACAACTGGGCTGTGAAAATGAAAAATTAAATTTTTTTACACAAAAATGCAGTTCTGGCTCAAAATTTTTCATTGACCGGCCTGACTTTGAATAGCCGGTCAAAGGTGGGATCATCTCTGGGTGGGCACTGTGCAATATCGTTGTAATGCAAAAATTTAAGGATCGTCTCAAAACGAGTCCGGGTCATGGCCATATGATGAAGTGGGGTGCTGTACAGAACATCTGTACTCCAATATTGTCTAATTTCTGGCTTTTTAACTATGCCCATATGTAACACCAGACCCCAAAACGTCATCATCTCTACTGCATCTACAGGGGTCCACCTAGCAAATGATGACGTGGGGTTTTGAGCAATAAACTGCTGGGCATATAAATTACTTTGGTCCACCATTAAATTTATAAAATCATCAGAGAAAAATACTTTGAAAAAGTCAATTTCTTTGAGGCCTGTAGTATCAAATTGGATTCCTGTGTTGGCCAAAAACTCAGGAACCTGGGGCTCAAAATTGTCTGGTGGTGGGGTCCATACGGGATCAATCATTTGGGGGGGGTCTCAGCTGCTCTACGGGGGGGCGTCTTTGAGGGGGTCCCTCATCACTAGAGGAGGAAGAGGAGCTTAAGACGAATGCAAATTCATCGCTTACTTCACTGGCTGTGTCAGTGTCAGAGGCAATAAGGGCATATGCCTCCTCCGCTGAAAACAGTCTTTGGGATGATTGGGACATTTTTATTATTTTTGTGTTTGTGTAAGTGTAGTGTTTCAACACGTGTATAGTGTAGGGGGGGTACAAACTTTATTTCAACACGGGGGGTATGTAGTGTGTATGTAGTGCTTTAACAGGTGTAAGTGCACTTAAGGGGCAGCAGCTTCAAGGCAGCTTTTGGTACAACCTTGAAGGGGTTAAAAGAAAAAAAAAAAAGCTCCTGCGCCAAAAATTGAGCACAGATGTTGGTCAGTAACGTCCGTCACTGATCAGCGCTCAGCGGCCACAGGACACCCACAAAATCACAGTGGGTGTAAAAAAATTTAAAAAAAAAGACCCCACAGCACCCTCAAAAAAAAAAAAAAAAAACTGCTGATCAGTCAAAGGCAACAGGAATTTGATCCAAAAAAAAAAATTTGATCAACCCTGTGCCAAAAATGCTGATCAGTGATGTACGTCACTGATCAGCACTCAGCGGCCACAGGACACCCACAAAATCACCGTGGGTGTAAAAAAAATAAAAAAAAAGACCCCACAGCACCCTCCAAAAAAATAAAAATAAAAAAAACTGCTGATCAGTGATGCAACACTGATTAGCAGTGAGGGGCAGCAGGCACACAACTTTTGGTGCAACCTGACGGGGTATATATATAAAAAAAAAAACCTGCACCCCAAAAAAGTTGCTGATCAGTTAATTTATACTGATCAGCACAAAAGGGGGGCAGCAGGGGGCAGCAGAGACAAAATTATATTACACAATGACGCTGCAGCAGCAGCAGCACAAAATTATATTACACAATGACGCTGCAGCAGCAGCACAACAACCAGGAAGCACCAGGAAGCACCAGCAGCATGCAGCACGGATGCCACCACACCACCAACGCTGATCAGGTCAGTATAAGAGGACAGATGGGCACGGAGACCGCTCTGCACGCTGTTCCTGACCGGAATGGCGGCTGCAGGGCTGTCTCCGTTATTTTCTCTGAGGTGTAATGGCTGTGATTGGTCCGTCGGTCCGACGGACCAATCACAGCCTTGGGGGCAGGTGGGGTGAGGTGGGGTGACCACCAGTGACCCCTTTACACCCGGTGGTGATTGGTGCTGTACTTAACAGCACCAATCACCACCGATCCCTGTGTTACCGAGCGCCGTTATTCGCCGGTACACAGAAAACGCTGCAATTGGCTGTTCACATTTGAACAGCCAATCGCAGCGATCGCCGATGGGGGGGGCATCGCTGCCCCCCCTGGGCAATGAGGGAAGATGTCTGCTGTCAGGGACAGCAGCCATCTCCCCTCTGTCACCGCGTCTATAGACGCGGTGACACTTTAAATTCATGACGTACATTTATGCCATGCGTCGGGAAGTACATCCCGACCATGACGTAAATGTACGTCAAATGTCGGGAAGGGGTTAAACCAACAAAAGCCCTGTAAAATTAGTGAGTAGTTCCAACACTAAAAATTAATCAGATCATTCTACAGTAAATCTGGGGTGATGATGATGATTAAGCTCATTGTTTTGGGCTAGATCTGAGAATGATGACAATTGTAAAGTCTAATGCTAAAAGCTGCAGATCAAAAGTAGGTCATCTGCCTTGGACGTCACATACAATGTAAAACATACATTTCCCTTCTGGCTTCAACTAGAGCAGATTTAGTTCCACATTCAATATTTATGTGTTATAACACTATCATTACTTTCTGACTATGTTAGTGTGAGATAACCATTTTACAGGAATGTATTTTAATAATGTGTATCTAGCAATTTCTCAATAAACACGAGATTTAGTAAACACTGACAGAAAGGATAGGAACGTTATTGCAAAGTGTGATTTCACACATTGAGGCTAGCAGGAAGCAGGCACTATAAAGAAACATCACAATTGATTAGAAAATACTGAATGTATTAGCTCCATTGTAAGCTAAAGTTTAGTTTTTTGACTGTAGTTTGTTTAATCAATGCATGTTTGAATGTTCTGCACTATGAGGGGACATGGCATTTGAAATTACTGTATCATTTAAAAACTGTACTTTGATACACAGATTGAACACAGATTCTAGTCTGGTGCAGTAAGAAACTTGCTGCTGAGCCAGACTAGAGAAAACTCCTCCAGGCTTGGAGGTGACCTACAGTAGGAGCCCATCTCATCTATCTTCCTTAGGCCATGGCTCAGGATGGCTAGCCATGGCTATCCTATTGTTCTCAGCTGCAATACAAGACATAGAACAATACAGTAAGGGATTAGGAGAGTAATCCAATTACTCACTTAATCCTATTAAAGAGATAGATGGCAGTGGCTCCATCTGTATTGAGCGCTTATAGAAATTGCCTTACTATTGAAATACTGGAGCAGGTGATATCATTGGGTCAGTTAATGCCATTTTCTGTAGGATCATATGAATAGGCCTGGTGCCCTTTCTTAGAGAAAATATTTTTTACTTAATCTTTCCTAGATTATCATAAAGAATCAAGCCATATATCTACACCTATTGTCTTTTCGATATTACACAGTAAAAAATAATTAAAAGGATCCCAGCATGGAATTTAATAAGCTTATTTTATAAGCTTATAGAGCATATTCCAGTTTAAAGCTTGGCTATCCAGGTCTCTGGATCTATTATAAATATTTGTATCTATCCTGCCAAAATGTTTAAGCTAAGAAGCCCCTTAACGGGTGAAACGAGCTGGGTGATAAAACAAATTTTTATCACTTTACAACAAATATCTTCAATGAATACCTTTTATTGAAAAAAGACTTTTCATAAAAAAAGAAAAATAGATACGGACTATGGTTAAGATTTAATAGGATGAGAGATTCAGAAAGTGAGAGATTTGGTAAAAAATCTCCAGTTTTTTAAAGCGGCAATCATTTACACTGCAAAAACACTTTGACTTTGCAGTGCAAATGATTGCAGCTTTAAAAAAACCCTGAAGATTTCTTACCAAATCTCTCACTTTCTGAATCGCTGATCCTATTAAATCTTACCATTTGGGTTAAATAACATTGGTAACATGAGTAAGTGTTTAAGGGACATTCATTCTAGGGCACCACTTCACAGCTGCTTGCATATATCTCTATATCTCTCTTTCTTTCTCTCTCTTTCTCTCTCTCTCTCTCTCTCTCTCTCTCTCTCTCTCTCTCTCTCTCTCTCTCTCTCTCTATATATATATATATATATATTTATATATATATATATATATATATCTATATACTATAGATATATATATATATATATATATATATATATACTGTATATAGATATATAGATCTATATTTAGATATAGATCTATATATAGATATATATCTATAAATATCGATTCATACATACATACATACATACATACATACATACATACATAATTACTACTTATATGCTTTTTTAATATAACAAAAGTCAGTGCTGGAATTTTGAATCCATTTATGAATTTAAAATATGTTCCATATTTTCATATTTTCCTGTATTGTCTGTAAAGTAATACACATGTCAGTCTGTGCATAGGCGAATCTAGGGGGTGGTCCGGGGGTGCACAGGACCACCTATTAGCCCATTTTGTAGCTGAGGGATGGGGCTTTCCAACAAGCTCAGCCCCGTGTCTCTAGCCCCCTGGGAACCGGAGATATACGGCCAGGCAAAGCTGGAATGTTTTCCCTATAGGATAACATGGGACCCGCTAATTCCGACCCCCACCCAGTTCAATGGCTGCCAGTTCCCCCTTCGGCATCACTGAAGCTCGAGGTTGATCTCAGACGAACCTAAATCGCTGGGCCTTCAATCTGATACCAGGCTGGATCCATATGGGTTAATTGGTTCCAGGGATATTGAGGTTAAACCATTTTTTTTTTTTTTCTTAAATGTAATTTCATGACTGTTTATGTTCTTTGAGGGCAGATTTCTCTGGAACCAAACAGCCCTGTTTCACGGGACCAAAATCATTCTAAGCCAACTCAAAAGTTCTTCAATATGATATTACTTATGTAAATGGGTCAGTTGGTTCCGAAGATATAGCTGGTTGGTTAAAGGGGGGTATGGAGAGGGGAGTGGTTGTCTCTCCCCCTCACACCAGAAAATGCAGGGACTAGGCTGGTGTATAAGGGGTCAGCCTGGGAATGTCCCTGCATGATCCTGGGACCATATTCCCGGGTAAATCCCTGCATTTTCTGTTGTAAAAGGGGTATTATTTCAAACAGCCGTGACCTGCAGTGCTCTGAATACAGCCGGGCAGCCCCCTGCTCACTGCCCAGCTGTCAATGACTGTCACCCCTGCAGCTTCCGCTACAATTCTTCTTGCCGCTTTCACCTCAGCCCGCCCCCCCTTTAATCATGTAATGCTGGCGCCCGGCGTGCTCCCCCGACGTCACGCACAACAACAGTGCGCACAATATTTAAAATGTCCACTCAGCTAGAGGGGACACCAGGAGGGGAGTGGGAGCGTGCTCTGCGCTGCAGTCTGCTCCTCTCCCCATAGAAGCAGCTGCACCGCTCTCCATCTCTCCCTGCAGCAGCAGCAAAGGCTCATATAAAGATTTACAGTAAGTGGCACTTTTGGGCGCATTGCTAAAGGGACGCTACAAGTGGCGGTATGTGGGGGCATTACGCATAATGTGTCGCTTAATTTGTAAGGGGCATTACGGTGTGCAGCATCATGTGTAAGCGTCATTATGTGTGCAGCATCATGTGTAAGGGACATTATGTGTGCAGCATCCTGTGTAATGGGTACTATGGTGTGCGGCATCATGTGTAATGGGTACTATGGTGTGCGACATCATGTGTAATGGGTACTATGGTGCCATCAAGCAAGAACCCCCTAGCAAGAACCCCCTAGCAATGAGCACGTAGGTAAGCAACACTTATGTGGCAAATATACGATGGGCATTACGGGTTGTTATATAGTATGTAATGGGCGCAATGTGTAATGAGCATTATGGTGTGTGGCCTTATGTGTAATTGGCATTACGGTGTGTGGCTTTATGTGTAATGGGTATTACAGAGTTTGCTAAAATGTGTAATGGGCATTACTGTGTATGGTCTAAAGTGTAATACCACACCCCTTGTTGTGATGCCACGCCTCCTTCCCATGAGACCACGCCCCCTTTTTGCAGCACGGCTATGCCGCGCAAAGTTCCCCGCTGTTATTTCTAGATCTGGGACCACCCATTACCATAAATCTAGATTCGCCTATGAGTCTGTGGTATGTTGGAATTTGAGCCCAGTGAATATAAGTTTTAGGAGACTAGTAAGATATATGTAAGTATCCTTGTGGTGATATTTTTAGGAGTTGGACAATTGTGAACTGCAAAGTATCAGCTTTTATTGTACAAAATCCGGTATTGCTGTTTAATACTTGAACTAATATTAAAATGCTAACCCCATTCAAGAACTCAAACAAATGATTTATTCATATCAACAACAAACAAGAAACAAGCTAGTGTAGTTCCATTGTTTTGAATTATTATTAAAATATATAATATGCATATTGCAGAATACAAAGGCGGTGGCTATACAACATTTTCTTTTTATGAGATTTAAATTGACTTAAAATAGGGTTAATATATGAACTGTGCTGTTAACCACTCTTTACAATGATGGCAAAAGGCAATATTTAGAGTTCAGTATAATTCAGGATATTCTCAGCTACAGTATGATTTATATCTATCTAAAGAGCATGTACTGTAGATGCATCCCGAACAAAAACTTTAAGACATCATTGTATGGCAAACTTGCAATGGCCTTGAGATGTAAATAGATACAGTATGTCTCATAAAAGGCATACAGTAGCTTACAGACAGGACTAAGAGGATGATTCATGTTCATGCATTTCTGCGATCCGCTGCTGTATCCAAGGATGCAGCATCTAATCATAAGTATGACCATTTGAGTAACCCTAAGGTTATTAAGGATGTTGGGTTATTTTATGCTGCAGAGGCAAGGTGCAGACCCTGCCCTCGGCATGTCATAAAAACAGAGCTAACAGGCTCCCATTTTGTAAAACACTCCCCATTTGTCGCACCCATCCTCAGAAGCCCAGGGCGCTGTTTTCAATGTTGCAGAATGACATCTGCACATGCACAGATCTCATATCATCGGACATGTGCACCAACATCAAAATAACATCTATCTCTGAATCAGGTCCTAAGACAAAACAGGAACATGATTTGGGGTATAGGATCATGGGGTATAGGATCACCCATAACAATAGGAAGAATTAGAATATAAGAAATGAAACAAATATGAAATGCAGGATTATGTGTTACACAATGTTAGATTAAAAACAAAGGTACTTGTTTCCTAGCACGGCCACAATCTTATGGATCGTGTACCTTTAAGTTAAGGTACACGATCCATACGATGGACCCGATTTCCTTTGAAATCAGGTCCATTTTGCCGGCTAGGACACAATATCGGGGGCATCGCGTTGGTCGGGACCATTAACAATGGTCCCGACGCGACCGACGCGATGCCCCCGATTTTTACATAGGCTTCAATGTTAAAAAATATTTTAACATTGAAATCGTGTCGGGAAAGGTAAAATATCGGGGGCATCGCGTCGGTCGGGACCATTAACATTGGTCCCGACGCGATGCCCCCGATTTTTCCATAGGCTTCAATGTTAAAATATTTTTTAACATTGAAATCGTGAGAAAATGTGAAAAATGTGAAATGGGCCAATATGACCCATTTCACATTATAGATGTCCCCGTCGTCACCCCACGATAGACGCCAACCCGAAGCGTGGCGAGCGCAGCGGTGCGCGTCCTCCGACCTTTTCATTCCCCTACTATCCACGTCGGCGTGGAGAATAGAATAGTGTGGCGAGCGCAGCGAGGCGAGCGCAGCGAGCCCCGCGAGGGGACGCGTATAACTTCACGCTTCGGGCTCGGTGGCTCGCTGCGCTCGCCACACTATTTTATTCTCAACTCCACGCCGACGTGGATAGTAGGGGAATGAAAAGGTCGGAGGACGCGCACCGCCGCCCCTCGCGGGCTCGCTGCGCTCGCCACGCTTCGGGTTGGCGTCTATCGTGGGGTGGTGGTTTACGTCGTTAAATTTGGGGGGGGTTGGGAATATTTTACATTGAATCCAATGTAAAATCGGGTCCCAGGGACCCGATTTACATTTCATTCAATGAAAAAATCGGGTAGAAAATCGGTCGGTCGCGTCGATCGCATCGCATGCGACCAAATCGCATGCGATGCGATCGACCCGATTTTTCCGACACGACCACCCCGATGTAAATCGGGGTGGCCATGCTAGGAAACAAGTACCAAAACAAATAATTAAAAAATATATATACCTTAAGGCATCTAGCTTACTTGAAATTATATTCATTCTGTTAAATGATTATTAAAAAAGTCTTATTTTGGGTTACAGATCATTGCAGATAATCAGAATCTTCATTATGTTTTTTTCCAGAGCAAGATGTCTTCAAGGCTGAAAAATCTGCTGTGGAACAAAAGTCATGTACGTAACTTCCTCATGAATACATACTATTTTACATATCAAATACTGTATATTCAGTGCCTAAAATGTATTGCTTTTCTCAAACAATAGAACATTTTTCTTTGGTAAAATACAATATGTAGATGCAAAGATTTTTATGTACAGTGTTTTCTACAAAATGATTCTACTGTACTGTACATTAACTTTCACTTAGTAAAATCTTGTCTATTGTTGTTTTGATATTACACCAAATTAATTGTTTTACAGTGCAAATTAGATTTCAGTTTGAACACATCCCACCCAAATGTACCTCTCTGCACATGATACATCTCTAGTACCTTGCAGCTTATTTTTTTTTCTATTTTTTTTATCTGTTTTATGGGGGAGGTCTTTAGTTGTCTATATAAACCATAGCCTGAGGTGATCACTTTCTCTGAACTGTTTTCTGTGGATCCCAACCACCTGTCTTGGAAGATCCATTTTAAATTTTTGTCCTGAGAAATGTGGTTGGAATGTTTAGAAGATATTTTATTTATTCCAGCATGACAGGCCACAGCAGACGGAGAACAGGGCTCTTCAAAATCTGAATTTATAGCACAAGTTTTGACTATCATTTTCCCTTAAAGAAAGGCACTACCTTAGGGGAGGACCAGGTCTCCATCTAATGGATGGGCTAGATCTCTGCCAGTTAAGGGGAAATGGTTTATACCCTACACGGTTGTGCAGGGGGTGGTTATACCACTCCCATTTTGTTAATGAATCACACTATTTGCGGGTCATAGCAGAGGAGCACTGATCATGTTACCACTGTGGCATAATTACAATTATTATAACTTTAATAAATTGGGCTGTGACTTTTCTTTTCCAATTCTTCTTGGTTGTCCATGTTTTTATTTATTACTTTGGTGAAATAATTAAAACAAATGGGTGACTTATTAGAACTGCTTGCCTATTTACAGAATCAATGCCCAATGCTGGTAATAACTATCACCAGCAATAGCCATCATACAGGCACCCTGCATTACCCTATATTACTTCCACATGCTTTGTCTCCTTAACATGTATAATGGCAATACTTATTATACCTCTGATTGCTATAACAGGGATGCCTACAGTATATAAAAAAAATATTTATTATAAGAATTCATTTTTCTTTTTTCTTTATTTATCTTATTATCTTATTTTGATTCTATACATTTTTAATTTCAACAAACTTTGCTGCCAGGTATTTAGCCCATGGCTTGCGAAAATCGAGTCAATTAAACAGCCTTTTTCTCACATCCAAAATCAGGGATCATCCCATAGTAACCCTCTGATTCCATGTAAACTTTGAAATGAATGTATTTTGCTCATGCTTGAACCCCTGATATTGCCACTATCTTATGGACTTTACCGCACTACTCATGAAGCTGCAAAATAATCCCCCATCTGGGCTTCATGCGTGGGGTAATCTCCATTAATTGAATAGGTTGAGTGTGGCAATTAGCATAACAGCAAATTTAAATCCCCGTTTATTTTGGGTTTTCTATTGCATTTGTAACTGGAAGCCCAAATTACAGTAGGCATGTAGCCAGCTCAAGCATATGTTGACTTCTGACTGGCCTTACAAGTGGGAACACTACCGTTAACACTGGTGACCAGTGTTAACAGTAAGCTTTATCAGTCTTGGAATTTGTTTGAATAAATAACACAATTTATTTTAGTTGGGTTTCAATAACTTTTTAGCTAAATGGGTTATTGTTAAATAACACAATTGCCTTATCACTTGTGTTTATGGTAGAGTAGACATGGAAAAAACATGAAAGTAATGTTACACCAACATTATTTGTTTTTCACTTGTTATCAAATATGCGATCATTGAGAGAATTGTAATTCTCTAATTGGAAATATCTTTTCATGTATTGGTATTTTTACAGTTTTTACCATTTTGAAAACAAATGTTGCTGTAATGATAAAGCAGCTACATCATTAACTTTGTGTAGCTTTAATATCAGTTATTGCAAGTTAATGTGAATAGTATTTAGTAAAGTTTCAGATATGATTGGATAATTATGTTAATGAGTTTTGTGTGAAGACAAAATGTTTAGCATGATATCTTGTGTACTTTAAATGTGTGTTCTGCTTAAGTGCTGTACTGTAACATAAGTATTTGTATAAAGGTACAATCCCTTCAGGCAATGCTGTTAAAACACTGTAAATTAGAATACTAACCACTAGACTTTTTTTCGCTTTGTAAAGTCATACACCTTTATATTTAAACCTAAATATATTGTGCTATTAATATAAAAATGCTTTCATATGCTGCTCTGTGACCATCTTTAATCATATTGGTATTTGACGTGATTGTGTAATTGCTGTGAAAAAAGCTTGTGCTACGCAAATAATTATGTAAATGTATAAATTCTGCAAGCTTTACTGCCTTATAATCATATACTGTTATTAAACTTGTTTTGTTAGAAAACAGCAGTATGGCTATTATTTGTATAACATTTTTCTTCAATCATTGCTCATACTGATACAGTATTTAGGTTGCATTTAGATGGTTACTGTAAGAAGTTGAGTAAATATAAGGCAGATTGTGCAATTGTGTTCCTGTACTGCTGCCAAAGAGCCATTCAAATAGTACCTTAGAGTCTATCATTAAATGGCTAATGGGATTTTTACCTGTTCTAGTTAGAATTGTGCATGGAATATAAAACAACATATAACGGCTTATTAGGGGCTTAGCTTAACAACAGCAGTTGAAGATTTGTTTTTGCCTGCCATTTTATATATATTACTTTATATAACACTTTATTTTCTTTCTACCATTAAGCAAGACATTTATCTAACTAATCAGTGTAGTTTTGATTCTTTTGAATATGAGACAAAGCAACATCCAGTGGTTGGGGGTTCTGTTCTTCATAGCAGTGCCCACTTCTGTCTTCTTCATGAGATTTAAATCTATGAAGAACATTGATGGTTTACACTATTGACATCACCAGCGCTCTGAACAAACTATTTACATAAAAGAGAAGCAATGTGAGCTTCTGTTGTGTAATGAAGTGCAGTGACTTCTTCTCCCATGGACAGCATAGCAGGGTAAAAACTGCTAGTAAGTACATTCATAGATCTAGCATGATGCTGTACACCTGGTGATAGCGGCCCATGCTCTTGAGTCTATGTCAAGAGTGATCCAATACCATCCATTATGCTTACTGTATGCTGCATCGTCTATGGGAAAAACAGGACACTATTTTCATGAAAAGATTTGCCTAGGAGATCCGGACACTCCACCTGACCACTGTACATTACACGCCCCATTTGCCAGAGCTTGTATTGTACTACACTGTAAGTAACAAGACATTGGTTCCCCCGGCACACTGAATAGTTTTAGCAACCAATCTTGAACACTACATGATAATAGAATTCAGAGATATTGGTTACATATACCTGCGCAGGTGTATGACATGTGACACATGACATATGTAACCAATATCTCTGAATTCTATTATCATGTAGTGTTCAAGATTGGCTGCTAATACTATTCAGTGTGCCGGGGGAACCAATGTCTTGTTACTTACTAAGTATTAACCCCTCCCTTGCATGCACCTGAAAAGTTTTACTGAACTAATTTGAGCATCTAACACTATCTGTATATCTGATTGTACTACACTGTACAGATGGAACTGCAGCACCATTCACGAGCATCTCACATGCAAGCACGTCCCATTCTCAGCTCCATCTGTATATCAATCTACCACTAGATTAGTGGAGCATTATCCCCACAGTGAGATGTACATTGTATGCATATTGTATTACATGCCTCAAAGCACCTCAAAGCATCAAGCATACGAAGTGGTGCGTCAAAACCCTCACCTAGGCACACTGGCAAAATGGATGAGCGTGGCTCCATCTGTATCTTCTAACAGTTTAACAAATTATCTTGTCCCACCTAAAAGAGGAGAATTGGTTGACAACACTCAACTTTTCTTGCAGCTTATATTACCTGATTGGTGTATACAGATTTGATGCACTTTTCCAGACACTTTAATATTGAGGCTGGTTTGGAAAAGAGATGGGAACTATTTACCTCATGGAAAGATTAATACTGCCTCCCCTATTTACCCCCAACATTAAATTAGAACCACTTCCAATGTAATAAATATACCTCCTTCCTGTCACCTAGCTTTGTTTTTATTTAGTACCAATATTTAAAATACTGACCTCATCCTGCAATCTTAGGCCTATTCATAACACATTATTTACCCCTACAATAATAAACTTACAGCCCCCTTAGAGTCCAAAATACATTACCATCCACACACACAACTTTACATCACATACACATTGTAATAACACTATATACACATACACTATATACACATAATAATACATAAATATACATTATAATACACATTATAATACTACTATAACACACATATGCACACACATTAAATCAATACTACTAACCCCACACAGATGGATCTTAAACTAAAATGTCATGCTCCCTTGTTATATTGACACCATCACTAACACACATATCATATTAACACCATTCAACCCATATATTACATTAATACCATCCCAAATATTGATTTAACACCAGCAGATACACACATACAAGTTACATTATTTTCATCATAAACACAATTAATTAATACCATCAAACATACAGACTGCATTAAAGTATATGAACCCCTTGAGTAGTGGGTTTTACTGGGGCATGACAAACCTACCAGGGCAGGTTTGTACTGCCCCTGAAATACTCACCACTGAAGGGCAGCCACTGCAGCCACTGCCTTCTGCAGCAGCCCCTGCTCCCCTGGGGTTGCTGTAGAAGGCTTTGGCTGTTTACGGAAGTTTGGTGACCACTGGGTGGGTTCTGTTGTCGGGCGTGCTCAGGTGATTGGGCACTTGTGTGTTCAATCGCCCGAAACATGAACACCTCACAAGTGCTCACAAGCGGCCCTGAACTTCCATGTGCGGAGATGGGGAGTACTCGGCAGCTGTGGAAGGCAGCAGAGGGGAGTAATTATTGATGGTGGGGAGTGCCTGGCAGCGGTGGTGGGGAGTGCCTAGCGTATTACTGTTGGGGTGGACGGGTGAGCAATGCAGGGGGTTACATCTAGATGGTGGCTAGTGCCCTGGCATGAATCTACATATCGTGGCATGAGATTTTCCTGGACAGGCCGCTGCGGCAGCGCATACCACCAAAGCTGTTAACACCAGCACATGTGCACATTATAGTAAGACTGGAGCACACACACATTAGGACTTTGTAATTTTAGAATATTTTTCAGACACATATTTAGGCCGATTTCCTGTTACCCACAATGGCTGATCATGGGTGATAGACTTGCTCTGGGCTAATTAACCACAATTACCTGGCACGAGCCAGGTAATAATCCCCAAATGCAGCCCCTTTCTCAGCAAAAATTGGGCTATGGCTTGGTGAAAACACACAGGTTTCACTGATCCTGTGTGTTTTCATGCGAAGCAGCAATTAGAATTGGGTGATATAATAGTATAGTGCAACCAACAAAATCAGCGAAACATCGAAAAAAATTGAAAAATTGAAAAATGTTAGTTATTTGCTCCCAAGGTTTTATTAGCAGTAATATGATGCCCCCTCACCCATTAGACCTCTGATAGCACTCTTTTTTTTGTATGGGGAACACATTAATTATGTAAGTGTAGTCATGATATCATGTAATATAATTTCATCTTATAGATAAAGGAAGTGTACCAGCGCTGGCTGAGAAAAATAAAATTAGTATACAGAACGGTATCCTTTACAATGTATTTATTTGTTAATAAGATGTTATTTAAAAAGCTGTATCATTTATAAATTTATAAAATTGTGTGTAAAATAAGGGGGGGTTACAATAAAATATGTGGACATTCAATGTGCATCACAATTACAATATGAAGCAGGCATAAAGATATGCATATTACCACCATTTCATCTGATAGTCAGTTCTAGATCAGTGGTTCTCAACCTCGGTCCTCAAGTACCCCCAACAGTTCATGTTTTCCAGGTCTCCACACAGAGTTACAAGTGAAATAATTAGCTTCACCTGAGGATCTTTTAAAATGTGAAAGTGAATAATGAGTGCACCTGTGTACCTGCCATGTGATGTGTAAAACATGAACTGTAGGGGGTCCTTGAGGACCGAGGTTGAGAACCACTGTTCTAGATGACTGCTTGCGATAAATGAAGCCGTTATTTACACAAGGCATTCGACATATACATTCTAACATGGCTCTAATAGAGAGTACTATTGTATTGATTTCTGCTTCCAGTGAGGCTTTACAATATCTCCTGCTTAAAAAAAGTTTTATCTATTTTAATTCCTTGAGACCTTAGATCAGGGCTAACCAACTCCGGTCCTCAAGAGCTACCAACAGTTCATGTTTTCCAGACCACCTAGCAGGTGCACTCTTTACTCACTGCCAAATTACAAAAGATCCACAGGTAGAGGTAAAGACTTAACTTGTGATTCTGTGAGGAGACCTGGAAAATGTTAACTGTTGGTAGCTCTCAAGGACTGGATTTGGCTATCCCTGCCTTAGATAAAATATCAATATTAGGTACCAAGCAGTGTTCCCTCTAAGTAAGCTGTGCGCGCGCACACACCTTGAGGAGCGTGCGCACAGACATTACAACTGAGCGCACAAAGCAGAAGTGGTCCCTTTTTGCAGTTGTGGACTCAATTAATGTGTGTTTCACCCATTAACTACTGTACTGTATTTTGAATGTTTAAATGTTTAATATAATTTTAAAGTAAAGTTAACACAAATGCTGAATGTCATTTTCCAGTTATATATAAGTGACGCACAAAATTTTTAATTTCATTCCAAAATTGCACAGCCAAAATCTTTAGCCGCACACAGCCTTCGGAAAATTAGAGGGAACATTGGTACCAAGATACAATTTTAATTGTTAATTTATTAATAATGATAATAATAGTAATAATCTGGTATTAAAAACAATGCAGTGAAAGTATATTCTGAATAAAAAATATACATAGTAAAATCATAAAAAAATAGGTTAAACTAAGATACTTTAGAAAATATGTTTAATTTTAAAAAAAATAACAGAAGGTCCACTGTAATGAAATAATTATGCTAGGGGGGAAATTACCTTGTGAAATAGAGGGGCAGATTTATTAAGCTCAGTGAAGTGATAAAGTGTCTGGTTTTTATCACCAGCCAATCAGCTCCTAACTGTGATACCAGTACCAAGTGGAGTGCCACAAGGATCAGTACTAGGGCTTAATCTGCCTATTCAGCTGTGATATCACCATTTCTCCATCTGCTAAAACTTTTTGAATATCACTCTTTATGCTTGTACTTGCACTGTCCGTTTTGAAAATGCCCAGCTGTACCTCTTATGACTTTACCTCTCTTGCTGTTCCATTGAGAGTAGGTGTCCCTGTACTTGCACTGTCCGTTTTGAAAATGCCCAGCTGTACCTCTTATGACTTTACCTCTCTTGCTGTTCCATTGAGAGTAGGTGTCCCTGATTATTTTATTCTTGGCCCTCTTCTCTATCTCTACATGTCCTCTCTGGGTGAACTTATTTGCTCACTCGATTTCCACTATGCCGAAAATACAAAAATCTACCCCTCGTTTCCTGATCGTTCTCCTTCCATCCTAACTCATATCTCCAACTGTCTCTCTGCTGTCTACTCTTGGATGACCCAGCTCTTTTTTAGACTTAAAATATCAAACACTAAGCTGACCTCTTCCGACCCTCCTGCATAAAACCTGACCATCTCTCATCCTAACCTGTTTATGCACACCTCTCCCCCTTCTGTGTTACCCCTGTCTGTCTAACCCTCCCCTTTAAAAATGTAAGCTCTCACGGGCAGGGCCCTCTCTCCTCATGTGCCTTTCTTAGAATATATAAACCACTGCCACCCTGATAATTGCTTCAGTGTCCTGTCCCCTGATGCAACTATCTGTATTAATCATGTACTTGTCTTAAACTGTCTTGTAATGTTATTTTGTTTTGTGTTTGCTCATAACTATGCTCTGTACAGCGCTGCGGAATTTGTATGCGCTATATAAGAAACTGTTAATAAATAAATAATAAATAAATAGGGCCCATTTTATTTAACATATTTATTAACGATATTGGGGTGGGAACACTCAGATGAATGGGCAAAAAAGTGGAAAATGAGGTTCAATGTGGATAAATGCAAGGTTATGCACCTGGGGAGACATAACCAATGTGCTAATTATAACCTTAGCGGGGAGGCATTGGGTAATTCAGAACTTGAAAAAGATCTAGGAGTCCAAATAGATAACAAACTGGGGTGTAGTGCTCAATGGCCCTTATTCTGATCGGTGCGGCCCGATCAGAAATATGCGGTGATGTCCGTCTTTGCGAATCCCCGCCTTCCATACGGATCGCCACCTCCGTCCGTATGCGGATATGTGGCGGTCCGCATGAATGTGGACGGGGATACGCCTCCTCCATGGTGGGAGCAGCCCCTGCATTCGATGGTCGCCGAACATCGAATGCAGGGCCGCACGCTCCACCAGGTCCCGCAACACAAGACCACATGGACACTTGTCCGTGTGAAATCTTGTATGGGGGCGGGCAGCTGACATCCGGCGATGTCAGATGCCCGCCCTGTACCCACGCGTCACGGCCTCATTACCATGCATACGCCCCGCGTTTGCATGGGAACGCCCATGAAACGCGGGGCGTATGCATAGGGTAATGAGGATAAGTAGCCCCTCATGCCCCTCTACGCCCCCTGTGCGGCGTATGAAGAATCCATGCGGCGAAATCGCCTGCACATGCGCAGAGTGACCTCTGCACATGCGCAGACGATAAACATCGGCGGCCCGTACGCAAGCGGGAATATCCGCACCGATCAGAGTAAGGGCCAATGTCACATAGCAACAAATAAAGCAAACAGAATACTAGCATGTATAAAAAGGGGTATGGAAACTAGGGACTCATAAGTAATTATGCCACTGTACAAAGCATTAGTTAGACCACATCTTGAATATGGAGCACAATTCTGGGCCCCGCACTATGAAAAGGACATCATAGAACTGGAAAAAATCCAAAGAAGAGCAACAAAGCTAATAAAGGATGAATGGAGAATTTAAGCTAACAGGACAGATTGAACAAATTGGGATTATTTACGCTAGAAAAGAGAGGTTTAAGGGGGGACATGCTTAACATGTACAAATATATCAGGGGCCAATATATGGAACTGTCAGGTGCCCTTTTTTACTAAAAGGAAGGAATCTAGGACACGCGGGGAAGAGTTCAGAATAGAAAAAAAAATGTTATTTTAGAAGGAACATTTTTTTCACGGTCAGGGCAGCCAAACTATGGAACTCTCTTCCTGGTGAGGTGGTGTTGGCAGACACAATAAATAAGTTTAAAATAAGGTTAAACAAACATTTATTGGCTAAAACATCCAGGGGCTACAAATAAAAATAACAATCTTTAAAATATCAGTATTCACTACATAAAACAAGGGTTAAGCTAATAAACCAAGGTTGAACTAGATGGACGCAAGTCTTTTTTCAGCCTTAACTACTATGTAACTATGTAAGTTACAGGCTTGGTTTGAAAAATGACAGGTAGGAGCTGTTGGCCGGTGATAAAAAACAGACAATGTATTACTTCACTGATCTTAATAAATCTGCCCCATACAGGGCAGGCGATAGGGGGGGGGGGGTCAAGGGGGACAAGTGTGACTGGCCCCAGCGATCTGAAGGGCCCGAGGGCTTCCATGCCCCATCACGGCCATCGCCTGTACTAGCTGGCCTGTCAGTGACCCTCGCGGCCCGGCCATCTACTGTGCACCATCTGTGTGTGGCTGAGTCTGACTGACTCGCTGTGTGCCACTGCCGTCTACGCAGCGCTCAGAGCCATCTATTCTGTGTGTGCGCACGGCCTGGGGCTGCAGTCTCTGTATCTTGTACTTTTACTGCACATACACGGGTTGTCTGTTCCACACTCTGCGAAAGACCTGCCCTGCCTGCTCGTAGTGCTCAGCGTTCTTTTGTGAAAGTGACAGGCCAGCAGCAGGAGGGAGCCAGCAGGAAGTAGCAGCTAGGAGCCAGGCCAGCAGGAAGCAGCAGCCGGGAGCCAGGCCTGCTGGACTGAGAAAGAGAGAAGTCCACACCTGATGGATTTAGGATTGGGTGGGGGGGGGGGCAGAAATATCATTGTACAGGGCCCCAAGATTTCTGTTGCCGGCCCTGGCCCCATAATAACATAAATGGCATTATGCTGGTCTGCTGAATTTAAAAACTAAACTTAAAAATTACAATAGTTGCATGAAGTCAATAAACTGACACACTAATAAAGGAAGTCTTACAGTACCTGTACCTTTTAATGGTAAAATTCAGCAAAAATGAATCACCATAGCAAAATTACTAAACATTTCATGACATGTGCAGTTCTGTGCTAATGATGTTACATCTCCAACCAGAATAAGGGAATTTGGCTAACCTTCTAGGAGATTTTGATTATCTAGTCAAAATCTCCTGCCATAATCTCACCATGTGAACAACCCATTAGTCTTTAGGTTTTTTGGGGATTTGTACAAATCTTTAACACTAAAAATGGAAATTGTATCTGAATTAATAACTGTTTTATACTGTTTTAGTGAAACTTTCTCTTTTAAATTTTAATATATAACTTTGTCTTAATGTATACTGATAGATATAATATACATTTAAGGATACAACATTGTAAAGTTGCAGTACATTTAAAAGTATTTATGTTTTTCATTTCCTGCTGCTATTGCTTGTTTTGTGCAGCAGGAACAAAAAAGTATATGTGAATAAACACCTTTGCAACTGATGCCTAAATGCCAAGCATGTTTGACTGATGGCCTTGAAAATCCAATTTTGCTTCAACCTTGCACATAGAGAATAAAAGCCTCAAATATGTTTGTTTAATGGTCTTGAAAATGTTACACCATTTAAGTTGCTTTGCTTTGTTTGCTGGGCTATCAGCCATAAAAATGCAGAACATTAACCCATCAATCAACCCTTTCAATACTATACTAAGTGGTTTACAGTTCATCTCTGATAAAAGATAAATACAATTTACCAGCATTAAGCATAAAATTGAACTCAGCAAACAAGCAAAAAATATTGTAAACAGAATCAAGGTAATTTTCTTTTGATCTTTACTTGAATGTTTCTGATTTAAATTTTGTAAGCATATACAGTTGCAAAAGGTAGATAGCACATTTAAAAGGAATATGGCAAAAGTGATCAACCTCATTGGGGGGGTATTCAATTCAATTCAATTCAATAGTGGTGGGTGCCTATTCAATGCTGTCTTGCCTGACAGCATGGAGGAGGCAGATCGACAGTCGGGCCCTTTTTGTCGATTACGGCCATGAATTGTCGCGATTGTGGACGAATATCAACAATCCATGGCCGTTTATGCAGACACCCCCCTTTTCGTCGATCGCAAGCCGGGACATTGAATCCTACATACCTGCGTCATCCATACATGTTTTTTACTTTATTTGCATGTACTGTTACACAGAGTAACTACAAGATTAAAACTGAAATAGGCAGGAGATTATGGTGTGGCTGAGAGACGTTTTATATTGTAGTGAGTGCCAATCAATGATGGTAGTCATGCCCAATTGGTTTAAGATACGATACACCGAATGGGCGGTGATAGACATGTCCAATAGGTGGTGCTAGACATACACCCCTTTGACGGTGCACCCCCTAATAAAATGTGCTGCGCATGCCTATGTTCCTAGATAGCACATATTGTATATTGAGATTGATTGGAGATGCTAGAGTGAAACCAATGGACATTCTCTTTCGGCTACAGATTATACAGTAAGGATGCACTGTGTACAGTAAGGATGAAGATGGTTATAAGGCTGGGCAAGATTTAAACCCGATTCTATTGGGTGTAGATGGAAATTGTGTGCAAATTAATGTTGAAGTGGAATAGAGCTTAGAGTAGCAAAAAAAAGTGGCCAAAAGAAAGAGTTAATTAAGACAATAACATATACAGAAATATATTAGTTTTTCTGCCAAAGGAAACAATTTTTTAGAAGAATTAGGACCAGAACCTCATAAAATGCTGCTAAAGTATGTGGGACAAATGTCTACCAATGTATGTACTGCATCTCTACTTATAGTGTGTTTTCAATATGGAGAACTTTTTGGACAACTATAAAGAACTGGCTGTCACTGCATACTGTAAATACTGTATGAAACCTGACTATAATTTCTAAACAAATTACATTGAAAAACTCAGTAGCGCACGCAGGGGGGGTTTCTGAGTACCCAGAAAACCCCCCAGGAGTCTAAGGGTCCTCTTCTGAAAGCTGATGGTCCCCTCTTTCCATGGGTATAAGAATTGTAAAAATCGGCCCTTGGGAACCAGAGATATCTGACTTCAAAGCAGTGGTCCCCATCCAAGTCTGTTAATTGTTATTCCCAGTCAGATATTTCAGTTTCTGTTTGACAGAGTTTTTCTGAGGGTATATTCCAAAAGCTGGGAATCTCCCCCTTTGACGGACACTAGTAGCTTGTCTCTACTGTTCCCAAAATCAGAGATATCAGCCTTCCAGCAGCTGCTTACTGCTCCAGCTCCACACACCTGGTATGTAGTTTTATATTCTCGTGGGCAGATTGCTCTACATCCTGAACTCTGATCCCCTAGTCCCCAATACCATTTGGTAGGTGGGATTCTCTAGTTTTTCCATTCCAATCTAAGAAATCTATTTCTGGGAACTGGAGATATCTGCAGCCAAGCAAGCTGTCCTCCCACCAGAAAATTATGAATAATAAGCCCACTCCACTTTACACCCCTCCTCTGCATATTAAACATCCTCTACCACCCTGGAAGTTATATATCAGAGCCCCTTCATTCAGCCCAATGCCCTCTTCTCCCACTCTATCTCCCACCATCTGTGCAGTAAATGGGTAATTAGTGGAAATTACTTATCCAGGCCCTACATGCTGAACGGTTGATATAATACCCCCTACCACCCGCAGGACATCAAATCTTCCCCCACCCCTACCGCTGGAGGATCGGTAGGGGCCCCAATACATTGCTATGCCCACGGGTCATACACTGCTGTTGACGCCCCTGTATGTATGTATGTATGTATGTATGTATATGTATATGTATGTATATATATATATTTTATTATTATTATTTATATACATTTGGTCTATCTATAATACTTTAACTGACCCGGCATACACTGGGTCACCAAAGTGTCCATCTCCGTGCTTTGCTCCGCCCCTCTGGAAACCCCCTTCTGAAAATCCTGCGTTTGCCACTGAAACTGTATGTTTGATATGCGTATCTTGCTCTGATTACAAATGGAGAGCCTCTCATTCATTGCCGGGAATCGCCAGAATGTCCCCGCTGGTGATCGCTGGTGGAGAGGCGCTCCATCTGACAGGGATGCATTAGTGCAGTGCTGGGCAATTGCGGCCCTCCAGATGTTGAGGAACTACACATCCCAGGATGCATTGCATTAGTTTTGCTATGTGGCCATGCTGAAACTGCTGCAAGGCATGCTGGGATGTGTAGTTCCTCAACATCTGGAGGGCCGCAATTGCCCAGCCCTGCATTAGTGTCTCACATGCATGTGTGTCCCAGTATTTCGGTGGGCAGAGGGCTGCAAGCACCAACTGGGGGGTGGCATGGAGGTGGCGTCGGGCGTCGGAAGGGGACACGCGAGCATCTCGTGAATGCATGTCCCCTTCCAGCGGCTGGTGGTTGGCGATTCGACTGCCAGCACCCGGCTAGACCACAGGCGCTCCATCTGTACATTAAAGACATTACTTTGGCATTTTGCTTTTCCTGCTGCTTTATCACATGGGGCCTTATTCTGATCTGAGCTCAGTACAAATTTGTTCGGAAAATGGGCAAAACCATGTGCACTGCAGGTGGAGCAGATGTAACCTGTGCAAAGAGAATTAAATTTGGGTGGGGTGTGTTGAATCTGAAATCTAAATTGCAGTGAAAAAATAATGCAGCCAGTATTTACCCTGCACAGAAACAAAATAACTCACACAAACCTAACTCTCTCTATACATGTTACATCTGCCCCACCTGTAGTGCACATGGTTTTGCCCATTTTAAGAACAAATTTGTACTGAGCTCAGATCAGAATAAGGCCCATGGTTCTACATTATATTTAAGAGCATAAAATGATTTTTAACATCTGCTTAAAACTACTGTAGTTGTGAAAAAAACTGTAACTTCAGAAAAGACTGCTTTTGAATAGGTGATTGCTTATCTAATAAATTAATTAAACACATTAGAACATTGCACTTCGTACCAAAATAGTATCTTTCTAAACCAGTATTTTAATCAGAGTCCCATGAAAGTACAGAATTGTTAATGAAGTGAGAAATGTTAGTGTTCAAAGACTATAAGGCAGAGGAATGATTTTACACCACATTTTGGGCCAGGTTCTCTAAGCTCCAAAAGTGATAAAATGGAGAGTGATAAACAGCCAGCCAATCAGCTCCTACCTGCCATGTCACAGACTGTGTTTGAAAAATGTCAGGCAGGAGCTGATTGGTTTTCTGTTTATCACTCTATTTTATCACTTTTGAAACTTAGAGAATCTGGCCCTTTCTGTTTTTTTTTATAATGTATAATCTATATCTTATTAGTAAATGCTAGGATAATGTAAAATCAACTGTTAAAACTGCATTGTCATGAGTAATAAGATAATGCGGTACTTGTTTCCTAGCACGGCCACATATCTTGGCCATCGGGGGTAATTTGAGTGGCCTGCGACGCGACCGACGCGATGCCCCCGATTTTTCCATTGAAATGCATTGAAAACAGTGAAAAATCGGGTCGGTCGCGTCGTGTGCACCTAAAAATGCTTAAATGGTCCAGATGCGATGCCCCCGATTTCCCCATAGGGAACAATGTTAAATGCCTCAATTTACCCGCGATGACCACGATTTCCCATAGGAAACAATGTTAAATGGATCAATTTACCCAAATCAGCATAGGAACAATAGTAAATGGGCCAAAAACACCCCTGAACATTGAAATGTCCCCCCAAAAGTAGTTGACGCCACCCCGCCATCAACGTGAACCCGAAGCGTGGCGAGCGCAGCGAGCCCGCGAGGGGCGGCGGTACGCGTCCTCCGACCTTTTCATGCCCTACTATCCACTAGGGCGTGGAGTGAGAATAGAATAGTGTGGCGAGCGCAGCGAGCCACCGAGCCCGAAGTGTGGCGAGCGCAGCGAGCCCCGCGAGGGGACGGGGATACCTTCACAGTTATACGCGTCCCCTCGCGGGCTTCCCAGGTGTCCATGGCGACGCAGACACCTGGGAAGCCCGCGAAGGGACGCGTTTACCTGTGAAGGTATCCGCGTCCCCTCGCGGGGCTCGCTGCGCTCGTCACGCTTCGGGCTCGGTGGCTCGCTGCGCTTGCCACACTATTCTATTCTCACTCCACGCCCTAGTGGATAGTAGGGCATGAAAAGGTCGGAGGACGCGTACAGCCGCCCCTCGCGGGCTCGCTGCGCTCGCCACGCTTCGGGTTCACGTTGATGGCGGGGTGGCGTCAATAACTTTTGGGGGGACATTTCAATGTTCAGGGGTGTTTTTGGGCCATTTACCATTGTTCCCTATGAAAATTTGGCTAAATTGAGCCATTTCACATTGTTTCCTATGGGAAATCGTGGTCATCGCGGGTAAATTGAGGCATTTAACATTGTTCTCTATGGGGAAATCGCGGGCATCGCGTCTGGCCATCGCACCCGATTTTTTTAGCGGCCGCGATGTCCGCGATGGCCCCGATTTTACCCCCGATGACCGCGATTCTGATCGGTGTGGCCATGCTAGGAAACAAGTACCGATAATGATATTATATTGTTTATTGATAACTACGTACAGTGGCTCTCAAACTCAGTCCACAGGACCCCACAAAGTTCATGTCCTCCAGGTCCCCCTACAGGTGCACTTATCACTCACTGACACATGATAAAAGATCCACAGGTGTAGCTAATTATTTTACTTGATTCTGTGAGAATCACATGCACTGTGTGGGGTCCTGAGGATTGACTTTGAGAACCTGTGCCTTAGTAGATCTTATTAATTTTGTCAATATGCCGTATTCTGAGTATTTCCACACTATAATGCTGATTGTAAGATAGAAAATCTATTTCAAAATTTGGGTGGATCAGATTTCTGAAACACACATCTTCATTTTTATTATCATTCATGACTGTTAAGTATTTAATCTGCTTATTAACTTATTTAAAAAGTACAGAAAATTTTTACATCCACAATGTATGAATTGAAGACCTAGTGGTGCCCATGTGCAGATATTGTATCTAAATCAGAAACATACAATGTGTGTTCAAAAATGCTATGCGCTTGGCCTGCAGGTCTGCAGGTTGTCCATATACAGTATGCACCTAATTTAAACCTGGAAATACCGGAAGCATATACACCAGGGATGTACTTGAAGGTGTGGCTTCAAAGATATTTTACAGTTAAAAAAAAGACATTGCAAAATTCGGTACTTGTTTCCTAGCACGGCGCCCATCGCATCCCATACCATAAGGCATACGATGGTACGCGATGCGATGTTACGCGATGGCAGCTGATGTTATACAATTTTAAATTGTATACCATCAAATTGTATGCCATTGTATGCCATATACAATGGTATACGATTTAAAATTGTATAAGAACATAATGGGTGTTTTCAATGTTAAATGTGCCCCCTATAAGATAAATAATTGTATAAGCACCGTAATGGGTGCTTACAATGTAAAAAGCACCCCCACGCCACCCGTACTATCAACGCCAACCCGAAGCGTGGCGAGCGCAGCGAGCCCGCGAGGGGCGGCGGTACGCGTCCTACGACCTTTTCACACCCCCACTATCCACGTTGGCATGGAGTTGATTTCATATAGTGTGGCAAGCGCAGCGAGCCACCAAGCCCGAAGCGTGGTGAGCGCACGCGGAATACATGTAAAGTAATATGCATCCCCTCGCCACGTTTCGGGCTCGGTGGCTTGCTGCACTGGCCACACTATATAAAATCAACTCCACGCTGACGTGGATAGTGGGGGTATGAAAAGGTTGGAGGATGCGTACCGCCACCCCTCGCGGGCTCGCTGCGCTCAACACGCTTCGGGTTGGCGTTGATAGTGGGGGTGGCGTGGGGGTGCATTTAACCCATTAGGGTGCTTATACAATTAAAAATCGTATAGGGTGCTTATACAATTTAAAATCTTATCGCATCACATGCCGGCATATGGCATGCGATGCGATACGATGCCGTACAACTGAATATCGTGGGCGCCGTGCTAGGAAACAAGTACCCAAAATTCTTATACACTATAGTACCCTGCTTAAAAAAATAAAGGGAACACTTAAACAACACAATGTAACTTCAAGTTAATCACACTTCTGTGAAATCAAACTGTCCATTTAGGAAGCAACACTGTTTGCCAATTTCACATGCTGTTGTGTAAATGGAATAGACAACAGGTGGAAATTATAGGCAATTAGCAAGACACCCCCAGTAAAGGAGTTGTTCTGCAGGTGGTGACCACAGACCACTTTTCAGCTCCTATGCTTTCTGGCTGATGTTTTGGTCACTTTTGAAAGCTTTCACTCTAGTGGTAGCATGAGACGGAGTCTACAACCCACACAAGTGGTTCAGGTAGGGCAGCTCATCCAGGATCAATGCGAGCTGTGGAAAGAAGGTTTGCTGTGTCTGTCAGCGTAGTGTCCAGAGCATGGAGGCTCTACCAGGAGACAGGCCAGTACATCAGGAGACATGTAGGAGGCCATAGGAGAACAACAACCCTGCAGCAGGACCGCTACCTCCGCCTTTGTGCAAGGAGGAACAAGAGGAGCACTGCCAGAGCCCTGCAAAATGACCTACAGCAAGCTGCAAATGTGCACGTGTATACTCAAATGGTCAGAAACAGACTCCATGAGGGTGGTATGACATCCAAAGGTGGGGGTTGTGCTTACAGCCCAACACTGTGCTGGACATTTGGCATTTGCCAGAGAACACCAAGATTGTCAAATTCGCCACTGGCGCCCTGTGTTCTTCACAGATTAAAGCAGGTTCACACTGAGCACATGTGACAGATGTGACAGTCTGGAGAAGCCAAGGAGAACATTCTCCTGCCTGCAACATCCTCCAGCATGACCGGTTTGGCAGTGGGTCAGTAATGGTGTTGGGTGGCATTTTTTTGGGGGGCCACACAGCACTCCATGTGCTCCCCAGAGGTAGCCTGACTGGCATTAGGTACCAAGATGAAATCCTTAGACCCCTTGTGAGACCATATGCTGGTGCAGTTGGCCCTGGGTTCCTCCTAATGCAAGAAAATGCTAGACCTCATGTGACTGGAGTGTGTCGGCAGTTCCTGCAAGATGAAGGCATTTATGCTATGGACTGGCCCACCCATTCCTCAGACCTGAATCAATTGAGCACATCTGGGGCATCATGTCTCGCTCCATCCATTGCACCACAGACTGTCCAGGAGTTGGCGGATGCTTCAGTCCAGGTCTGAGAGGAGATCCTTCAGGAGACCATCCACCACCTCATCAGGAGCATGCCCAGGCATTGTAGGGAGGTCATACAGGCACATGGAGGCCACACACTACTGAGCCTCATTTTGACTTGTTTTAAGGACATTACTTCAAAGTTGGATCAGCTTGTAGTGTGTTTTTACACTTTAATTTTGAGTGTGACTCACAATCCAGACCTCCATGGGTTAATAAATTTGTTTTCCATTGATAATTGTTGTGTGATTTTGTTGTCAACACATTCAACTATGTAAAGAACAAAGTATTTAATAAGAATATTCAATTCATTCAGATCTAGGATATGTTATGTTAGTGTTCCCTTTATTTTTTTGAGCAGTGTATATTGCCATGTAATTAAAACTTTATGAAGTCAGATTCAACATTTTAAGTACAGTAAGATAGAACAAGATGCAAAGATCAAATTATAGTTTTTTTTATTAATTTGACATCAATTCATATATTTTTTGCTTTTACCTTTAATAGATCAAATAGAAATATGCTTTATTACTGCAGACTGAAAATTAATACAGGTCGAGTATCCCGTATCCGAATATCCGTTATCCGAATTATTCCGAAATACGGACATTCCAGAAAGTGAAAAAAAAATTTTTTTTTTGCTAAAAACTCACTGGGGACATTTGTAACAGCACTACTGAGGACATGATATGTAACTGGCACTATATATGTACAAGAAAATGATTGCTTGGCATTCAAATTCAGTGCTGAGATAGTACACACATTTTGTTTCACGTTTTGAAACCTTGTTTTTTGAACAAATAAAATATATTTGTGTGTATTTTATGTGGTAATAAAATATATTTGTGTGTATATTATGTGTTTATACAGCATAAATGCAAGATACTTCAAAATACATCATTGAAATATTAAAATATTCCGAAATACGGAATAATCCGTTATCCAAAATTCTCCTGGTCCCGAGCATTTTGTATACGGGATACTCAACCTGTATAACTGTAATAATGTGAATGTATTGGAGCAGACATGTTACTATATAATTGCCATGAATATATCATCATCATCATCATCATCATCAGTGTGCATTTTGTACTCAGCGTTCCAGCTCTAAACAGGCACTTACTGTATTTGTCTTTCTTGGGGTCAACATGGGATGTCTTATGTGTGAAGATACTCTAATACCCCTTTCAGATCACACCTAATTATCGTGTTCATGCCAATTTCTTGCCAGTTCGACCCTGTAATGGGTGTGATCTGAAAAGGCTAACCGGGTCCAGCGACCCCCATAACAAACGGGTAAAAAAGCGGCGTTCTTACCTGTTCCTTGCTGGACTGTTGTGCAATGTGTACGGGTTAAATGCTTCGAGGAACCCGGTTCCCATTCAGTAGCTGCGACTCCCCCTGCCCACCCCAATGATGCTCTGCTGCTCCGCCCCCACACAACATGAGCGAACTAGCTATATTGCCAGGTCCCTGAAGGGCCCTGAGACAGCAAAATGCAGGGTCAGTTCGGGACTGAACCATTTCAAAGTCCCAGTGTGGCCCTGCATTTTGTGATGTGAAAGCAGTATTAGTGTTTTTTGATCATACTTACAAGGCCCAATCAAATCCAGCTTGGACCATTAACCACAACAGGTCATATATTCAAAATGTATTTTATAATTATGTGCAATTTTTTTTATATGTGCATGCACAGTTGAAAATAAATATTAGGTAACAAATGATAAAGGCATTTACTGTACATCCATATGTACATCAGCCTGTAGATCCTAACACACTTAAAATGTACCAAATATTGTCCAACTTACAAACACCCTAAAAGCATCATTATTATTTAATCAAACTCATTGTTTTCTGTTAAACTACTACTTGGCTTTACCTAATTTATGTTTTTAGTAAAATAATTCCCCTTCTGAAATACAAATATATATGTGTCCAGTGGCGTAACAATGGAGGGTGCAGGGGATGCAGTTGCTATGGGGCCCGGCGGGTGGGGGGGCCCAGGGCCAAGCTAGCAATCTCCTGCACCCTTTTCATTTTTTAAATAGCACTGCTGTCCCAGTGCCCTGTGTCCTGTTCCCCCAGTAAAGTATTCTTTATTAAAATGGAATGAAGTGGCTTGCCCTGCAGAGGCATTAAAACACAGCGGCGCCAGCGCTGGAGGAGGCGGTCCACTCTCTAGTGACCAGCCAGCAGCATAGGCGCGAAATAGAAATGTGCCTGACCTGGCTGGCTGTCCAGCGGCTGGCACTGATGACATTACAACCACCGTGGTGGTGTGCAAGTGGAGACAGGCGCAGCAGTCAGGGGACACGGCGGCATGCAGTGGAGACAGGCTCAGCACTGCGGAGACCCGCCAATATGCACTGTGACAGGCACAGCAGTGCGGGATCTCGGCGTGTGGGGACCCTGAGGTATGGAGCGGAGACCTGGCAGTTTAGGCAGGTACACAGCGGCACCTTTACTATGGGGGGGGGAGTTGAGGAGGTAGTGGTACGCAGCAGCACCTTTACTGGGAGTGAAGTGGGAGGTACAATACATAGCGCCATCTATACCGGGGGGGGGGGGTCTATCCTGCCCTCTCTCTTTTCTCCCCTGCCACCACTTTTTTCTCTCAACCCAATCTCTCACTCCAACTCTGTATCCTCTGTCACCTCTTTATCCTCTCTCTTTCCTCCCTACTTTTCCCCACACCCCCCTTTCCTCCCTCTCTGACAGTTTTCCATCCCTCTCTCTACCTGCGCTGTCTCTCCCTCCTTATGCCTTCTCTGTCTAGCCCTGTCTTTTCAGGACACTCTGACAGTCTTCTCCCCCCCCCTTCTACCTGGCACAAACTCTGTCTCTCTCTCTGCTGTCCTCTATCTTTAGCCCTGACTCACCACGGCAACCTCTCATGCCCCGTCTCTTGCTGACACTCTCCCTCTCCCCATCTCTTGCTGACACTCTCCTCTCCCCGTCTCTCGCTGACACTCTCTCCCTCCCCGTCTCTCGCTGACACTCTCTCCCTCCCTGTCTCTCACTGACACTCTCTCCCTCCCCATCTCTCGCTGACACTCCCCCCCTCCCCATCTCTTTCTGACACACACTCTCTCTCCCCATCTCTCGCTGACACACTCTCTCACTCCTACTCGCGCTCTCTTATTCTCTCTCTTGGAAGGGGGGCCCTTCCAAAATTTTGCTATGGGGCCCACATCCTTCTAGTTACGCCTCTGTATGTGTCCTTCCTGGTACCATGGGAGTTGGTGTGAGCATTGTTGTCTGGTCCCTGCAGCCTCGCCCTACCACCTGGTCACCACCACTGCCCGTGACCCACCTACAAAATGGAACTGACAGGTACTGTACCAACGTATGTGCATACCCCTGGTTTCTATGGACTGCATTGACTGAAGCTCACAGATGCCGGCTAGGGCTAATGATCAGGCAGGGAGTGACTTCCTACTGAGAGCCAGTTCTCTTCTTCTTGCAGCCCAGTTTGGAAGTCCTGGAGGGAGAAAGCACCTTTAAATGGGATTGCCTGTCATATGGATGACTGGCAGGTAGGATTTCCAATAGACAGTCACTGCCAGTCACAGTGAACCAGTGCAGTCTCATGGACTGTCTCTGGCTCACTGACATGAGCTGAGGTGGTGGATTTTACTGATATTCTGCAATCTTGCAGCCCAAAGGTAAAATCCACCAACGTTTAGGTGGTATCTTGCAGTTGAGACAGCATCTACAGTTGATCTTCCTGGTTGACCTGGCAACAGCTCCAAGAACCAAAAGCTCACTCTTCTAAGAAAAGATGCTTGCCCCATACACACAATAAAATGGCATAATACTGTATAACAGCTTCATAACTAAAATAATGAGATAGATTTAATAAAAAGAGGTGTAAAAGGACATGAGTCCAGAGCAGGTCACTATATGGAGAAAATAATAATCACCATACAAATGACAGCCTATTTAACACAAAAGGAATATTGCAGACAATAGCAGATAGGCAATAGGTAATGACTCTCTTGAATAGTGAAATAGGCACATTTTTCTTAACTGCTGAAGTATGATTTTGGCTATAACTAGGGAAAACTGCTTCTAAGTTCATTCAATATGCTAGCACACAATAACCTTTACAAACCACACTTATAAGGAAACTATCCTAGACTAACAAAGCTCCATAATGAACATTTACATGAAAGTGAACCCCACGTTCTTTCTTTTGAGTACTCTCTTGCTATGTAATCACTGTCCAATCACATGCATGTACGCTGCAAAGGGTGACAGGATTATATACAGTATGCTGGTTTTTCTTCAATCTAAAGAACAAAAAGCTTTGGCTTTCCAATAATATATAATAATAATAATAATCACACTTTCCCTTTTAGTAGTAGTTATCTTTAGCATTCAGCAGTAACAATAGTCCTAAGTGCACTTTATTCAGTTTATAATTACCTTACAAAATGAATTATTTTTAATAACATTATATTTAGTCACTTGTTCAATAATAACTGAAACTGGACATATATCATGCTTTTGGCATTTTTATATCTAGCTGAGTCTTGCAGATATTAAATTTGCTCAGCATTGTGATGCATTTTCACTTGGGGTGATTCAGGTTGATTTGCAGAGCAAACTAATTCTATAATGGACAAAACCATGTGCACTGCAGGTGGGGCTGATGTAACATGTGCAAAGAGTTACATTTCGGTGAGTTATTTTTTTCTGTGCAGAATAAATACTGGCTGCTTAATTTTTGCACTGCAATATTATATTTCAGTTTGAACACATCCAACCTAAATTTAACTCTCTGCACATGTTACATCAGCCCCTCCTGCACATGGTTTTGTGCATTAAAGAAGGAGTTTGCTTTTGCAAACCAACCTGAATCTCCCCCACTGTTTCCGGATTCCTTATTACTGACACTTCTGATGTTGTCCCCTGAACACTTTTAGCTGGATTTCAAAGGCACTTGGCACCATCTCAGCATCATCACTTGCCAAGTCCTGGCTCATGCATTTGTGGTACCTCATCCCCAGTGGTGCAAGTAGAAAAAAAGACTTAGCGGTACTGTGCTGCGTGCCGAAGGCACGTGTCGAAAAATGGGCGTGGTTAGGGCATAGTTAAGGGGCGTGGTCATATGACACGAGGGGGAGTGGCTACATGACAAAACTTTAGAGCACAATGACATTTCTGTTTGGGCTTGTGCATTGCATCCTGAATACAAAATGTAGGGGTCAGGATCAAAGTGTAGGAGCCAGACAAACCATAAATAGGGATATTGCACGCCGAAGGCGCATGGCAAAAATGTACACAGGACTGCCGGTTACACGTCACACACCCAATACATATTACCCATGCCATAATGCCCATTACACATGCCACACACCGTAATACCTATTACAAATAATACCACACACCGTAATACCCATTACACGTTATATACCAAACACCATTATGCCACGCACTGTAATGCCCATTACATATAATACCACACACCGTAATACCCATTACATACATTACACACGCTGTAATGCTCACTACATAATATGCCACGTAAGTGCCGCTTACCTACATGCTCGTTGCTTTGAGTTTCATGCTCAATGCCAGGGGTTTCAATGTTTCATGCTTACACCCCTGCATATTACCCATGCCATAACGCCATACCACAATACTTGCACCACTGTGGTGAGAAGGGGCAAAGTGGCGGGCTGCGGTTAGAAGGGGCGGGCTGAGGCGAGAAGGGGCGAGGTGGCGGGCTGAGGCGAGAAAGGGAGAGATGATGGGCTGAGGCGAGAAGGGGCGAGGTGGTGGGCTGAGGCGAGAAGGGGCGAGGTGGCGGGCTGAGGCGAGAAGGGGCGAGGTGGCGGGCTGAGGCGAGAAGGGGTGAGGTGGCGGGCTGCGGTGAGAAGGGGCGAGGTGGCGGGATGCGGCGAGAAGGGGCGAGGTGGCGGGCTGCGGTGAGAAAGGGAGATATGATGGGCTGAGGTAAGGGGTGAGGTGGTGGGATGAGGCGAGAAGGGGCGAGGGGGTGGTATATAGTGGTATAAAGAGAGGTGCTAGGATGAAGTGACAAGGGGCGAGGTGGTGGGATGAGGCAAGAGGGGTGAGGGGCATGCTGACAGGGGGTGAGGTCACATTGACTTGGTGAAAGGGGAAGAGGTGGCAGAGGGTGAGGTAAGAGGGGGTACAAGAGAAAGTAGATCTGTTCTTACTAACATTGGGTGGCTCACAGGGGCCGGCCTCTGCTGGCTGCCACTGCTGCTCACCTGATATGGCACTGCCGCTGATCATCTGCTGCCGCCAGTGTCCAGACACCAGCCCCCTCCCCCTGCTCCTCTCACTGTACCTGGCCGCCACTGCTACAGTAGTCTCCTGCTCCCAGCGCCGCTATTGAGGCACAGGCTGCCGGAAGTTACAGTGACAGGCAGCCTTCCCCTTGCTTCCCCCTGCGGCTCTGTCGGCAGGAGTGTGATGAGAGTCTGAGCCGCTCGTGCTGCCACCGTGCCTCTGCTTGATGTCACTGCGCAAACCTGCGCATGCGCAGTGACATGCGTGCCGGGATTTTATGGCGGTACGGGGTACCGGCGGAATATGTTATAGCGGTACGCCGTACCACCCCGTACCGCCACACTTTCACCACTGCTCATCCAATTCTCTAGTTCTACTCCTTGGCATCTATCAGTCTTCACTGTGGATTTACATCCTATTCACTTTTGTTTGTAACATTTGGCTGTCTGCTGTTCACTTAGGGCCTTATTCTAGTTCACTCTTTCTGACAAAATCCTTCTTAGATGGACAAAACCATGTGCACTGCAGGTGGGGCAGACGTGACTTGTGCAGAGAGAATTAGTTGCGGTTGGAAACCCAGATGTCTCAGAGCAGGTCCATCTGTCCGTGGTGTGGCTATTTCAAATGACTTGCCGACTCACAAGCTAATCGGTGCTCACGGCACGGCAGCTCCTGATTTGTTGCCATCCCGCGAGCTCTGATTCGCTCACGAGTCGTGAGTTGGCGCATCATTTAAAAATAGCTGCAACAAGGATGGATGTACCTGCTCTGAGTAATCCGTTTTCCCATCGCTCTGCCCGGCTATCACCTTTATCGATGCGGACAATGGTGCCCATAATATATACATTGCTGGCCTGTGCCATTACAAGCTAATATATAATCATTGGTGTCCAGTGGTGCCAGTAATATATACATTACTGGCTTAAATGTAACATTGGTGGCCAGTGGTGCCAGTAATATATACATTGCTGGCTTAATTGTAACATTGGTGGCCAGTGGTGCCAGTAATATATACATTGCTGGCATGTGCCAACAAGTATATATTACTGGCTTGTGAGTAACATTGGTGGGCAGTGATGCCAGCAAAATATACATTGCTGGCATTGCTGGCATGTACTGGCTAATTTATAATTCATGTGGGTAGCAAGCTAATTAATAATCGTTGGTGCCCAGTTGTGCCAATCATATATACTGTACATTGCTGGCCTGTGCCAGCAATGTATATATTACTGGCTTATAAGTAACATTACATTGGTGGCCAGTGATGCCAGGAATATATACATTGCTGGCATATGCCAGCAATGTATATATTACTGCCTTAAACATTAAACATTGGTGGCCAGCAGACAGTGCTCCCTGCTCTGTGTTAAGCAGACCTGGGGGGCGGGGCCAGCAGAGAGTGTTGCCGGGTGGCCTGAGGGAGAAGTGCTCTGTGGTGAGCAGCGCAGGGGGGCGGGGCAAGCATGCAGGGAGTGTTGCCACTTGCCAGGCGGGGGAGCAGGACTTTGTGTGGAGCCGCGGGGTAGTCCGCCGGGCTGAAAGCGGCTAATATTTCAGCCTGGCAGCATACACACACAGCGATGATGGATGATAAACCATCCATCATCACTACATCTGCTGGTCAGCCATCTCTGGGGCATACACACTAGGCAATTTTTAGCTGAAAATCGGCAAGTGTGTATGGGTCTTAATTGGACTCCCAGGAGCAATATATATTAAAAGTGGTAAGGAAAGTGTGTTCATTTTCCAAATAAGCAGTTATTATTGGTTACCCTGGACAATACAAACTTTTACCTCATTTTTCACCATTCCTTAAATATTTTTAATTAACTGGTGCATTGCTGTGAGTACAGACACTGAATTACATACTGTACAAACACTCAAATATTTAATTTTAGTAACAACCAGCTGCTGATTATATTGGTACATAAAAAAACTTCTATTATTATTCCTTGAATATAATGCACAGGGAAATGGCATGGCATGTGCACATTTCTTCTTAATGTCATGATTAGTCACTGTCTATAATTCTCATTGGGAACTATTTTTAAAATAAACCCCTGAATGAATTCTCAAGACACTGACAGTTTAATTGAAAGTTTGAATTACATGTCTCTAAGCAAAGTGATCAGTTACAGTGTGTTATATTCAGGGCCCGACTGGCCATCTGGCACTTCTGGCCACATAGCAAAACTGTAACAAGGCATGCTGGGATGTGTAGTTCCACAACAATTGGAGGGCCGAAGGTTCCCCATCCCTGAAAGACATAGGAACTATTGCATATTGATGCCTGACATTTCACATAATAGCTCAAATTAGCATATTCTTTACTGAAGTTTATTTTTTAAATGTCAAATGTTCGTATCATTTTTTAACAGCAGCAAAAAATGTTACCAAAGAGAAAATGATAAAGAAGGAAAAAGGTAATATACATATTTTTACTTTTTGCTTTAATTAATATGAATAAATGTGACTGAAAAGAAATCTGCAAAAGAGAACAAAGATATTTTAAAATCATTGACTGTACTATTGTAATGCAGCTTCATGAAGTTCAATTAAACAAATTCAAACAGATGTCACTATATTGTACAGTATATACTGTAAGTTAATACACTCATTTTTGCCTATTTTGTTAAATCCAGTCTCTAAATATTTGCTAAAGTAAAGATAAACATCCCCTCCCTCACAATTTGTAGTGGTAAATGCATTTAAGTTCACATTCAGGTTTGATGTGAACCTCATGCACTTTCTGTGTTTTCCAGTCTCTATAAATTGGATGCATTTTATATAGTCAATTACTTAACTTCAACACAGTAAATTCTGCAGATCTAAAAACTATATCTGAAATGTGATTGTTTTCAAAATTTATATTAAGTATCATAGGCAAATTTTAACGGCAAAATTTTCCAAATCAGTTTTAATGTCTGCTCCTTTTATACACAAATAGAGGTCAAAAGCATTCAATGTATTTTTTTTCTATTTGTGCTAGCCCAGGAGACCTACAGAACTCATGGTTATTGTATTTTAGATCTTCAATGTCTAGCTCTACGGTCATAAGGTCGACCAGTATAGGTCGACAGTCAAAAAATTAACAGGGTCAAAGGGTCGACAGTCATAGGGTCAACTGGGTCAAAAGTTCGACAGGGTCAAAAGGTCGACATGAAAAAGTTTGACATGCGGTTTTCATGTTTTTTTGGTGTCTATAGCGACATAGTTAGGTATGGAAACTGTCTAAGTATACAGCGTCCCCTCACATGGCTTGCTATGCTTGCCATGATTTGGGCGTGGTGCCTTGCTGCGATCGGCACACTATTATATTCTCCCTCCACACCTTAGTGGATGGTGGGGCATGAAATACCACCTTTTGGCATATGTCGGCCCAATTTAAAAAAAAAACAACACATCAACATTTGTCTTGTTGACATTTTCCATGTCAACCTTTTGTTCATGTCGAACTTTTGACCCTATCAACCTTTTGACTATACACTTTCGACCCTTTCAAACTTTTGACCTTGTCGACATTTTGATTGTCAAGCTTTCGACCACGTCGATCGCTTGACTGTCGACCAATAGTGGTCAACCTTATAACTGTTGACCTAGTGTGAATCTATCATGAGTCCGGATACGGAACACATTAATTATTTTGATTTACTGTAGCTTTATATTTTGTTGTTTTAATGCTACATTGTAACATTTGTCCTTTTCTTTACCAACAGCAAAAATAACAGAGAAAAAGGGTTCAGAAAAGAAGATAAAACAAGGTACGGTTACAAATTTCTACTTTACTAGTAATACACCTTTTCTACTGCCAAAGTCTACCCAGGTTAAATTTTGGTGTGAAAGAGTCCTTGAAACATAGCTCAGGTCGAGTGGCCTGGAAATCTGATCCTGGTGCCTACCAGGGTTAGACCCAGGTAACGGTGCAGTGTAAACAGCTCAAACTGGGTTATCTGACTCAGGTTATGCTTAAAAGTACTGATTGGCTGACTATGCAGAGGACTGTCTCAATGGTGTGTCTCTGATTGACAAATGGGGCTGACCCAGGAATAACCTGCTTCCAAGATTCAGTGTAAACAGGGTCAGAACAGGGTTGAAACCATGTCCAGGAACCCAGTACAAACCTGGGTGTTTAGTGGAACAGTGGTATAACAGGGTTTTTATTTTTGTTTTGTAGCTTTGTCTATGCTAACTTTGCTAGCTGTATTGATGTGTTCACTGAGTATTTAATCTGAGCAATTAATTAATGTTCTTTTAAAACATCATCTGTAACATGACAGTGAGTAGCTGATTTGCCGGTGGTTTATCATTCAGCACTGTATCACTTTTTGAAGGTTTATGCTTCAAAAAGTCAATTATATTTTAAAATATATGTCAATATTGTAATCAAGTCTAACTGATTTCTGTGAACATTTTCTTTACTGACTGATGCATTCAGAAGATGAGGACATCATCCCTGAAGAGGAAGGTATGCTCACAGAGAATGTGACCATTGTTTAATATTTATCCTTTTTATTTTATTAATTCAAACTGCTTGTTGCTTTCCACAGTGATCTAGAATTCCAAATATTTGTGTTACCATTAACCATGGGAATGCATAGCATTTTGCACTAATTTGGGATGGGGGCTGTAACACAAGTATACTCAGTCATTTTAAGAAGTTTCCCCACATGCTGCATAAGCTAGATAAGCTAAAATGGCTTTAAACTGTATTTTGGAAAATGGATTATTAGTTCATTTCTCTTAGGCAAGGGGGGGGGCGGTAATAGACTACAATTTTGGTGAGTTTTTAAGTGAATTTCAAGATTCCATATGTAATAGGTAGTACAGGTCGAGTATCCCGTATCCGAATATCCGTTATCCGAATTATTCCGAAATACGGACATTCCAGAAAGTGAAAAAACATTTTTTTTTTGCTAAAAACTCACTGGGGACATATGTAACAGCATCACTGGGGACATGATATGTAACTGGCACTATATATGTGCAAGACAATGATTGCTTGGCATTCAAATTCAGTGCTGAGATAGTACACACATTTTGTTTCACGTTTTGAAACCTTGTTTTTTGAACAATTAAAATATGTTTGTGTGTATTTTATGTGGTAATAAAATATATTTGTGTGTATATTATGTGTTTATACAGCATAAATGCAAGATACTTCAAAATACATCATTGAAATATTAAAATATTCCGAAATACGGAATAATCCGTTATCCAAAATTCTCCTGGTCCCGAGCATATTGGATACGGGATACTCAACCTGTACTCAAAGTCACCAAAAGCAATCTTTACTGGAAAGAAAGTCACCATCCTGATTTTTGGTATTGTCAAACATAAAAGTCATCAGATGTAATAGCATACAACTTGTAAACTCATCAGAATTGTGCCAAAAAAAACCCTGAGAATTAAGGGCTCCCATTGGCTGGTGAGATTACTTGAATTGCTTGCTTTTAGGACTATGGGCCTTATTCTGCTCGATACAGTGGGACCGTAAACGGGCAGATCGGGTTTTTTTTTCATCTGCACATGCGTAGCTTTCGCAATGTGCAGGTGCGGCGACCCCACACCGCTCACGGACGGGTCTCTCCATGCGAAAAAACCTGTCCGCAAGAGTACGGACATTGTGGGCGGCATGGTGGCGTTTTTAGGGGAGCGGCCGGAATAATGAGGGAAATGGGGCGTAAACATGGGCGTACATGGGGGTGTGCACCAAAAAATGTACGGTGCTACAACCGCTCGATCGGCGAACGTACCGTGCATTTTGGGCCAAAAACAGGCAGACTCCAAAGATAGCTCCAGACCACCCCTAGAGATACCGCATGAGAGTGGATGCCTGGGTCTGCTAATTAACCCTGATTACTACACCTGAATGCAGGGGCGGATTGGGTTGGAAAACCAGCCCGGGAAATTTTTGGAAGCAGCCCTAATAGGGGGCGGGGTCTGCTGAGAGGCGGGGTCTGCTGAGAGGCGGGGTCTGTTGACAGGGAAGGATGCTCTCTTCTCAGAGCTGTATCAAAAGGGAAACGTCGTTTTCCTGAAATTTTACAGTGCATAATCAGTGCTTACATAAATACCACCTCCACCACAGCTATCAGAGGCCCTTTCCATCACCAAACTTCCCAATCTCAGCAGGCGTGTTCATTCGGTGACATCATCAGACCTCACCAAAAGTGGACGGCATCACAGACTCTGTTACTTGGCAACCACCAGAAAAACGGACATGACATAATAAACAGCTACATTGCACTAATACGGTGGTCTCCAACCTTAATTGAGCGTGAGCTACTCGAGACAAAAAAAAAACTCCTGGAGAGCTACTAAAATTTGTCCAATTCCCTTGATACTATGCCGCACACCGTGATGCCCCTGCACAATATGCTGCACACTGTAATTCCTGACACATTATGCCACAGACCGCAATTCCTCTGACACATAGGGGGAAATTTACTAAAGGAAATTTGTAAAAAAAAATAGGTGTATTTGTATCCAGAAATACACTTATTTTTCACATTTACTATCCCAAAAATACGGCAATTCGTATTCGTATTGATGTGCTATCAATACGAATAGCCGTAGTTCGGGATAGTAAATGTCAAAAATAAGTGTATTTCTGGATACAAATACACCTATTTTTTTTTACAAATTTCCTTTAGTAAATTTCCCCCATAATGCCAAACACCACAATGCCTATGATACTGATACTATGCTGCTGCACACTGTAATGCCCCTGACACATTATGGCACACATTGCAATGCCCCTCACACCTAATGCATACCTCACAACTTTGGCAGCGGTGAAAGGAATATATGCGCGTTTTGTCGGTGTGAGGGCATGGCCTTCAATGTTCCAAGGCCTCGCTGTCAGAACACGGTGATGATTCCCTGGAATAGCGAGGTTTGTCGCAAATGTAGCAAGCCCACTGCATTTTGTGGCGAGCTCTGCCTTTTTGATGGCCGCACTCACCATTTCCACCTCACTGAAAAGAATCAGCGAGGTGGAAACGGCGAGTGAAGGGGGTTGGTTAAATACTGGGGGCGAGCCTGAGCCATGACGGTGAGCTATCGGCACTGCTCTCTGTCATAGTTTGCACTAAGGGCATTGAATACACTTCATAAGAACACTTGCTGTAAAGCACACATATAATCCTCACCTGCGACATTGCCTCATTACCATGAAAACGCGCATGAAACATTCTGTGTTTGCATATGGTAATGGGGCTGCCCGACACTCCCTGTCATTCTCCAACCCCGCCCACTGTCCTTGGTGTGTGCACCCGGCAAACAGAATGTTCACCATGGGTGCACGCACCCTGGGCATTATTCTAGTTCACTCTTTCTGACAAAATCCTTCTTAGATGGACAAAACCATGTGCACTGCAGGTGGGGCAGATGTTATTTGTGCATAGAGAATTAGATTTGGGTGGGGTTTTACTTCAAGGTGAGATCTATATTGCAGTGTAAAAATAAAGTGGCCAGTATTTACCCTGCACAGAAACAAAATAACTCACCAAATCTAATTCTCTCTGCACATGTTACATCTGCCCCCCTGCAGTGCACATGGTTTTGTCCATCTAAGAAGGATTTTGTCAGAAAGAGTGAATTAGAATAGGGCCCCCTGTGTCTGCAAACACGCAGACGCACACCATCGGTCCCCCGTGCGAACACGCGGGGGACCGAATCAATCAAAAAAGGTCCTATATCAAAGGCATACTGTAAATATATATAAATATATATATTTATTTCTTAACAGTTTCTTATATAGCGCACACATATTCCAAAGTGCTTTACAGAGAATATTTGAACATTCACATCAGTCCCTGCCCAGTGGAGCTTACAATCTATATTCTCTACCATATATACACACACATACATTCTAGGGTTCATTTTTTTGAGAGCCAAATAACTTACCAGTATATTTTTGGATTGTGGGAGGAAACCGGAGTACCCGGAGGAAACCCACGCAAGCATGGGGAGAATATACAAACTCCGCACAGTTAGGGCCATGGTGGGAAATGAACCCGAATTACCTCATCGCTGTGAGACAGTAATGTTAACCATTGCACCATCCGTACTGCCCCATATAAAGCTATATAAATATATCTTTATATCTATATAAATACAGAGGAAGAGATCCGACACTCAATGTCATAGATGATAAGTGCCCTGGGTGCCTTCAATAGTTATCAGATAAGAAGTAAGAATACAGCGTCACTCCTGGGGACTTGTTTTAGTTTTTTAGTAGTACAGCAGGTAACATGAAATATGTCAACGTTTCGGTGCTCCTGGCACCGTCCACAAGACTGTATGCAACCTGACAAATAGACAAACACCCGCACGGCGGCGGTGATACTCAATATATACTTACCCACCCGCTTGTACAGCCCGGCTGCCGAGTGCAGCATGCTTCCTGGGCACCGTACTGGACCCGGCGCACGCTGCTGACGTCATCCCCCAGCCGCTGCTAAGCAACGCAGCGTGTGTGGACGCCGTCCCCGGCACCCGTGCTGTACAACCTAAGTGAGGGACACAAAGTGGTGCATCTGAGAACCACAACATAACTAATGTACATCATGCAAACTATGCACCATAACACCTTTCTAAAGATATCACTGAGCATGTTGATTAGTTTACAGCAAAGGAGATACATCAGGGCTGGGCAATTGCGGCCCTCCAGATGTTTGTGAACTACACATCCCAGGATGCTTTACATTAGTTTTGCTATGTGGCCATGCTGAAACTGATGCAAGGCATGCTGGGATGTGTGTTCATCAACATCTGGAGGGCCGCAATTGCCCAGCCCTGAGATACATCATGGGTAGTACAACTGTCATCAAGATGAAATAAATGGTATGTAACCAACTAGAGAAAATTAAGCTTGAACTTAACCATAAGGAGTAATAAAAATAATAATAATAAAAATAAATTGTGAATAAATATAGATGAAAACTGTGAGAAAAAAAAGATAAAGAATAAATATAAACTAAGAAGATGTGAAGAAATAAAGAAATAAAATAATAATAAAAATAGAAACACAAATTGATGACATCAAAAGAGTACACGTGTGATAATATGTTAGCACCATATACATATGGTGTTTTGATAAAAGCCGCAAGGCTAAACGTCAACTTCAAGTTTGGCTACGGTTGTCTTATTTCTACTCTGTCCTGAGTGCCGCGCTATTCTCCACCTTATATATATATATATATATATATATGGAGAAAAAGAAGAAATAGAGTGCGCCCCTAATGTAAATTCCACCACCAGAATACAACCAGAATATCAATAGTAATTCCAGCATAAAAATCACAGTTTTTGATTTAATACAACATTTATTAAAAACATGTAGTTTTCATCTGTGCAGTATAATTCATACAGAAACATGGAACATGGAAATAAACCCAACGCGTTTCGTCGATACGACTTCCTCAGGGGTAAAATTTCCGTATGTTGGTGGGTAGTGAGAGTAATCACTCCCGGTATGTAAACCTTCTAAAAAAATGGATCCTATGCGGATAATTAATAAATAGTGCTCAGCTGCATCAAATTCCAACTTTATTTTGGATAGTGGATCAAAAATGTAGCAATCCTTCTAGAGGGTCGAATCCTGTAGAGGATCTTAATATTTAAGATTTTAAAGCACCACTGCATCCAAATTCAATCTGACAACATTTGAGGGTCCTAGGAGATGAAGAATGTGGACTCCTCTGGGCAAGGGACACAGCTATCCAATAATGAACCAACTGCAGGTTGGTTCATTATTGGATAGCTGTGTCCCTTGCCCAGAGGAGTCCACATTCTTCATCTCCTAGGACCCTCAAATGTTGTCAGATTGAATTTGGATGCAGTGGTGCTTTAAAATCTTAAATATTAAGATCCTCTACAGGATTCGACCCTCTAGAAGGATTGCTACATTTTTGATCCACTATCCAAAATAAAGTTGGAATTTGATGCAGCTGAGCACTATTTATTAATTATCCGCATAGGATCCATTTTTTTAGAAGGTTTACATACCGGGAGTGATTACTCTCACTACCCACCAACATACGGAAATTTTACCCCTGAGGAAGTCGTATCGACGAAACGCGTTGGTTTTATTTCCATGTTCCATGTTTCTGTATGAATTATACTGCACAGATGAAAACTACATGTTTTTAATAAATGTTGTATTAAATCAAAAACTGTGATTTTTATGCTGGAATTACTATTGATATTCTGGTTGTATTCTGGTGGTGGAATTTACATTAGGGGCGCACTCTATTTCTTCTTTTTCTCCATTTCTTCCACTTCCCCCACTAACAGGGGGGACTAATAGAGCTGCTGCCCCGATAGACTAATTCTAGCGCATTGAAAGGGTATTACTTCTTTTATATATATATATATATATATATATATATATATATATATATATATATATATATATATATATATGTAAATGTGTTGTGGCCGGCTCTCCAACCTAAATTCAGCTGCAAGTGATACCTGGGTGCACACTGAGAGAACGCGCTGGTGCTCTTAAGGTACATATACAGTGGAGAAGTGGCACTCCACACAATTGCGGTTATGCAATTTTCATCAGGACAACCAGAAACATAGCAAATACACAATTTATACTTACATGTCAGATGGACAAACAAACACATGATCCCCGGCCAGCTCCCACGCCGACGCGTCCTCCGGGCCGCCTTAAGATGATGTCACATAGTGACTGGGGTGTGCGTCACTGGCATGCGCCAGGACGCTGCCTCGTTGCTGGGCTGCACGTCAAGCTCAGGCATAGACGCCAGGCGTTACTATGGTAACGTCGGCTGACAGTAGCAGGAGGCGGAAATGTATTGGCCGTAACTTCACTGCGGAGTACAGCGCATAATGTTAAGACTGCCGTGGCAGAGATAGTCAAGGCGACTAGAAATAGTCGTTATAGTTCAACTCGTTTTACTCTGTGTAATATATTTTATTATTCTCTGTGCACTGTGTACCATTATAATTATTATGTTGTTGAGATATTTCTCCCTTCCAGCTCCCCCCAATGCCGCAATTACCCCCTCCGCCTTGACTATCTCTGCCACGGCAGACTTAACATTATGCGCTGTACTCCGGCCAATACATTTCCGCCTCCTGCTACTGTCAGCCGGCGTTACCATAGTAACGCCCGGCGTCTATGCCTGAACTTGACGTGCAGCCCAGCAACGAGGCAGCGTCCTGGCGCATGCCAGTGACGCACACCCCAGTCACTATGTGACGTCATCCTAAGGCGGCCTGGAGGACGCGTCGGCGTGGGAGCTGGCCGGGGATCGTGTGTTTGTTTGTTCTTCTGACATGTAAGTATAAATTGTGTATTTTCTAAGTTTCTGGTTGTCCTGATGAAATATATATATATATATATATATATATATATATATAGATAGATAGATAGATAGATAGATAGATATATCTAGATATATAGATATAGATATATAGATATCTATATATAGATATATATATAAATATGCATATAGATATATCTATATATATATATAGATATATCTATATATAGATATATATATAAATATGCATATAGATATATCTATATATATATATAGATATATCTATATATATATTTTTATATATATATATATATATATATATATATATATAGCTATATATATAGATATATCTATATATATATTTATATAGCTATATATATATATATATATATATATATATATATACGGAGGCAGGCTGTATTATTTATTATTAGTAGTAGTGGCACTTTACCTGCCACCTGTGGCTGCCCCTCAGAGTCAGTCAGTCAGTCGGGTGCTGGCTGCCTGCTACTGCCGCCGCTGCCCGTCAGATGATGATCCGGCTCCCCAGCCCAGCGCACGAAACATTCCTGCGCGCTGCTGCTGCTGGGGAGCATCACGTGGGCAGGCAGCGCTGCCATAGTTCCTCCAGACCGCGGGAGCGGCTGTGTGCGCTCGCGCATGCGCACCAGCCCTCCCGCGGCCATTTTAACTTTGGGAGCCGCCGAGGATGGCCGCGGCCATCTTTAATTAGGGCATAGTGCTGAGGCTGCGGCCGCGGCCGCGGCCCAGCACGGAGATAGGGACTGGTGAGCGGCCACTTATGTCTAAAATATGCCGGCCCACCGGGAAAAGTCCCGGTTTCCCGGTGGGCCAATCCGCCCCTGCCTGAATGTAATAAGCAATGCTGCAGCCTATTAAGTGAAAACCATGATTTCACTACCTGCAAGCCACACACAGCCCTCAAACACATTGGAAGCTTATCTTTCTACACTTCTCTACATGTAAAGGTTGTTTTAATTTTAGGTAAGATTCATTCTAAGACCTGCTTACATATGTGAAGGTATTTATTTTATAACCATCTACACCCATTCAGTAAGTGTTTTTGTAATCTTTAAAAAGCAGGACACTCAATTCACAGAAGTCGACATGTGTCAACTTTTTCACTGTAACACCAACTTAACTTTATTTAAAAGAAAAACCAATGTGGGGACACATAGATAGTGATTAAAATGCTACATTAGAACATAATAAATATACATGTAATAAGGGTTAAAATGTGTTTTATTAGGGTGTTTATTAAGGTAGACAATTGAGTTAATAGAAAACAATTATTGAATAACAAGTACAATAATTAATTAATTGTCTTAATTATAGTTGAAAGGCAAGATTTGCAGTGCCATATATGTGAAGGGTATGCCACCGTGCACGGACGTACGCTCACTCTCAAGATCGGTGACATACGCTGAGTTTTCCATTGAAAAAAGGCGAGACCCGTCCATGCACTGTGGCGTACGCTCAGATATACGGAAGATGTTTGTGTGAAAATGGACGAGACCCGTCCGTATATGGTGACGTACCCTCTGTTGTACGCCAGTTAACGGTGTCTAAGAGGAGACCCGTCCGTATACGGTGGCGCACGCTCAATTGTACGCCACTCCCCATTGTCGGTGTTTGTGACCGTCCATATGCGGATGTTTTGTGGGTGGACTTACGCTCACCGTCCGCGTACGGGAAACGTGCTGTGAAACAGACCGTAAGTACGGTGCACTGACCGAATCAGAATAAGGCCCTATGTATCAGGTAAGGACATATAAATGGCCATAGTATAGAAGTACTTCCTTGTTGGTAGTTGAAGTGCCCGAGTATGTAATTATATTGATATTTCTAATATTTATAAATGTGGCACAGATGGTGTAAAATGGACGGTGTAATGGTTAACATTACTGCCTCCCAGCACTGAGGTTATGGATTCAATTCCCACCATGGTCCTAACTGTGCAGAGTTTGTATATTCTCCCTGTGCTTGCATGGATTTCCTCCGGGTACTCCGGTTTCCTCCCATAATCCATAAATATACTGGTAGGTTAAATCGCTTCTATAAAATTAACCCTAGAATGAATATGTGTGTGTATAAATGTGGTAGGGAATGTAGATTGTAAGCTCCACTGGGATAGGGAATGTTTTGTTCAACTATTCTTAGTAAATCGCTGTAGAAAGTGTGTGCGCTATATAATTAATTGCTATTAAAGAAAGAAAAGCATGTGTTGTGAGCAATCTTTCTGAACACAGACATTTTATTTCAAGTTTGTCTCTCTCGCCTTTTTTTTACTAATCTTCAAAAAAAATATATTATATCTGTCATATTTGAGGAGAAAATCCCTAGCAACCTGCCATTAAGCATTAAAAATAGAAGATGAATTAGTTAGGTTGAAGTGGAAGTCTAAAATATACCCGAGTTTAAGTTATTGTCCACTGTTATCATGAATGCTGCCCAGTGCTTTATTGATTATCTTACTACTCATATATTAAACACTTGTAATGATGTTATTTTAGGTCTTCTTCACTACATCCAGAGCACCATTTATGATGGTCTAAACACACTTACCCAGTTTGGAGAAGGTAAGATTATGATACTATTCAGCAACACTGTAACAGTGTAACATAAAGCAGTACACGACTTTAAAGTTGCTACTGGATCCAAAACAATTCAATTCTACACCCCCCCCTCCCCTCCCAAAAAAACAACATTGATCACCTGCTTAGAGAATGGCTGAGAATGTATATCCATGCAATGATATGAAGTGAAAATGTAACAATGACATACGATTACATATGCATAACACTTGTGTCTCCATTTGTTTAGGTGTTATTCAGAACTTACAGAGTCTCTTCTATGATGGTCTTAATAGGCTCAGTTTGTTTAAACAAGGTAAGATATTTTTACACTATAATAATGGAAACTTTCAATGTTATTTCAGAAAGTGCATTTCCTCCAAAAACCTTCCTCATCCTCATTAAACAATAATTGGTAAAAAAAAAAAAATTATCCATTCAACACAAACAACAGTGCTTTGATAACTTATGGCTAAGTAAAGTGAATATAAAAGTAATAGAGATGAGTGCTTTGCAGATTGACTGCCAGGTTCTAGCAGATATAATATATACTAATTAATTAGCATTGTGGTTGTCATTAGTTAGTTAATTTATTACATTAATTGATGACAGGCTGTTCAAATTACTGTTTTGATATTTCCATGCAAACTTCTGCAGGAAAGACAAGTCCTGTTTAATTTAGCAGTAATAAACAATGGATGAGGAGGTGTTGTACATCTATTATCTTCTAGAAGGTTCTAAATAAATAAGAAGTAAATTCTGATTGGTTGCCCATAGCAACATCCAATCAGAATCTACTTCTTATTTATTTAGCACCTAGCCTAGAAAAAACATAAAAAATAATTAGTTATAAAAATATATGTAATATTCATACCAATCAGTCTAAAAAATGCAATGTGTAACAACCAAATACAAAGTACAGTATTCCACAAATCTGCAACAAATGAAGAAACATACTGTATATTGTAAATGATTGTATATATAGCATTCTCCTTTTGATAAATATTTAAAGTATCAGAGAAGAACCAATAACTGTAGAAAACATCAAATATACACTTACAGTATACTTCTAAATACTGAAAATAATAATAAGAAATACAAAGTATCAGAAACCATAATTAAAATCTTTTGCTGGCTCATATCTACGGCCTTGCTTTCAGTTAAAGTCAGAAATACTAAATCTAATTTAATACCTTAACAATGCTTATAAATGTATATTAAATGTAAAGATTATAAAAGACCACATTATATACAAGAAATAATCTTAATTGTGGTACTTGTCAATTTCCATATATATTCGCTCCCAGGATTTGCTATATCTAATGATTGAAATAAGCAACTACTTTCTCAACTTCAAATATACACAGTAAATATATCAGATGAAGACTATCAACATAAAATACTGTATCAAACATTCACAGTTTTAATATAAATCCCTTTCTTAGATAAAATTAGATTTTCCATATGATTGTTGTAATTGTTGATTAAGACTGACTCTGAATTTAAATAATTTTTATCATCAAACACATTTTATCTGCTAAGGGCATTGTAAAAATTAATGATTATGAAACGTGTTACGAGCAGTAAAAAAAAAAAAAGAATAAACTAGCAGCACATGTTGTTGCAATTATGAAGATGCAAAGACCACAATAAATCAAATTTTTATAATGACCAGGGATATAAATAAACTCAATTCATTAAACAAATTTAAAGCACTAAATATAAACATACAAAGCAACTTCCTGGACACCAGAGTCAAATTAACACTTGATAGAGTGTATCATAATACCATAATATGCCTTACAGTATAAAACTATTCGGTACTTGTTTCCTATCTGGGCGCCCATCGCGGGCATCGCGGGTACATCGTATGCCATTATAATGACATGCGATGCGACCGACGCGATTACCGCGATTTTACATAGGGACCAATGTTAAATGTCCCAATTGACCCGCGATGACCGCGATTTACCATAGGAAACAATGTTAAATGGATCAATTTCCCCAAATTATCATAGGGAACAATGGGAAATGGGGCAAAAACACCCCTGAACATAAAAATGTCCCCCCAAAAGTAGTTGACGCCACCCCGCCATCAACGTGAACCCGAAGCGTGGCGAGCGCAGCGAGCCCGCGAGGGGCGGCGGTACGCGTCCTCCGACCTTTTCATGCCCTACTATCCACTAGGGCGTGGAGTGAGAATAGAATAGTGTGGCGAGCGCAGCGAGCCACCGAGCCCGAAGCGTGGCGAGCGGACGCAGATACCTTCACAGTTATACGCGTCCCCTCGCGGGCTTCCCAGGTGTCCATGGCGACGCGGACACCTGGGAAGCCCGCGAAGGGACGCGTTTACCTGTGAAGGTATCCGCGTCCCCTCGCGGGGCGCGCTGCGCTCGCCACGCTTCGGGCTCGGTGGCTCGCTGCGCTCGCCACACTATTCTATTCTCACTCCACGCCCTAGTGGATAGTAGGGCATGAAAAGGTCGGAGGACGCGTACCGCCGCCCCTCGCGGGCTCGCTGCGCTCGCCACGCTTCGGGTTCACGTTGATGGCGGGGTGGCGTCAACTACTTTTGGGGGGACATTTTTATGTTCAGGGGTGTTTTTGCCCCATTTCCCATTGTTCCCTATGATAATTTGGGGAAATTGATCCATTTAACATTGTTTCCTATGGTAAATCGCGGTCATCGCGGGTAAATTGAGGCATTTAACATTGTTCTCTATGGGAAAATCGCGGGCATCGCGTCTGGCCCATCACAGTCGATTTTTTATCGGCCGCGATGCCCGCGATGGCCCCGATTTTACCCCCGATGCCTGCGATTAAAATCGTGGGCGCCCAGATAGGAAACAAGTACCAACTATTCAGCAAAGGAGCTGCATAAAAAAGCATGTGTCATACAGAAATAGTAGGTGCAATGTTAATGGCAAATAGCATCAAATGGGTCTACAAGCACTATACAGTACAAAAATGTTCAGTCCTCATAGCCACATACAATTCAATCCAGAGTTTAATCTAGAGAATAATGATTTCAACTTTTGGGGCTTACCATCATTAAAAGTGGTGACTTAAATTCTGTGACTGGTAATTGGAAATTAATTTAAATGGCTGTTGAATAACTAATATTATAGTATGTATTTATGTATAAGATATGTACGTACATATGAGTACATCTTGATATATTGCAGCAGTTGTGATATGACTTAGCAAACATATTTACTGTATGGTTTAAGAAATGTTTTAACAGAAGAGAACAGAAGCACTATAAACAAGACCTTCTAAGTCAGAGTAGTGACTGATTTCAATTTATTAAAACAAAAACTTGTTGCTTTCCCTTAGATTTTGTTCACTTCATTCAAAATATCTTCTCTGATGGAGTTAATAAAATTACTCAACTTGGAGAAGGTAATATTATTTATATGATTTACAATAAATTTGTCATATTGTATACTTCCCAACATTCCAGCTTTGTAAGTTTGTACTCTTGTGCTGCAAAGATGCACTGGTGCCTGCAAAGGGGCGTTGCCTCTATAAAATAGATTTATGGGATGATTCTCCCGTGATTCACGCCTCACATTTGTCATCACTGTGGGGGCATACCCAGTGCTCTATTATTCACTACTGCTCTGCTAGGGAGAGCTGCAAGTGATAGGGGGACTGACACCGCCTCATCCGCATGGGACACTGCTACCCGCGGGTTCAACAGTGGTTCAGTCCCAAAAACAGTGGGACTATCCTATGAAAATTGTGACAGTTGGAAGGTATGATGATGTATTGTGTGAATGTGTGTTTGAATATATTTGTTTAAGCAGATGCCTCTTGACAGCTTTTCTGAGCCTCTGCTGCCTCCAAAGACACAACACCAGATCATATGCATGAAAATGTGTCTCATTAGTCCTCAGGTTATGCAGGATGACAGGAAGTGGTGGCCTCAGAGGTGGGTAGCAGCGCAGTTCAAAATTCAAAAAGGGGATACACTAACTGCCAGTAAGTCAGTTTGGAGTTGCTACCCTATTTGAATTTTGGACTTTTCTGCAGCCCCACCTCTCTAGCCCCACCTTTGAAGTCTAAACTGATGACAGATGTTTTCACAGCCTCATTTCTAATAGCGCTAGCTCTTGCCGTCCTTTGTTTATGGGCACTGCAACAGTCAACACAGAAACAGTTCTGCACATGTGCAGATTGCTAACATCTGAGATTTGCATAAACCACTGGGTTTTCATATATCTCTGAATTTGTGCCTCAGACCTATTGTGACATAGTTCAATATTGTATCTTATGTTGAAGAATTGTTTATTCCCCAAAACATTTACTGTGTATTTTCTCCTTTCATTGGAAACCCTTGAAACAGAGTTTTGTGTATAGTTCATTTTTTTTACAAATGAAACATCTATTTTAACAGATTAAGTTTCACAACGACACTGGTTGTACATACAGTATATAACACTATATTCAAATATATTTATTCTAATTACAGTGATGCCATATCATGTGTCCAATTTAATCTCTCTCCTTTCAGGTTATCTCCAGTACTTCCAGGGTATTTTCTCTGATGGACTTAATAGGTTTAACCATTTAAAAGAAGGTAATAATAAAAACCATTAAAACAATCTGGGTACTGTACATTGACAGAAAATATTTTCTTACTTAAATTATCAGGCGTCAACTTTAACAAAAAAACATAAAGCACTCAGTGTTCAGCATTCAATAGATATTGCACACCAGTTCTCTTAAAACATAAAGTAAACTCACTGCATTACAGATACAGGAGGTAAAGCTGCTCCCTCTTGTATCAAGGAAAATATATTATTACTACAATCATTCTGTTTTTTATAACATCATCTGATCTGCTCCACTGAATCAATCTCCATAGTACAAAATGGAAGTTGAAAATTGGTAACACAAATGCGCTCTGTACCAGCTGGTGGAATGAACACTAAAATGGTGTCCCCACACCGTATACACAGGCAACAAAATAATTTTGTGTTGAAAACACAAAAGTTGTATCCCTTCCACCAGCGCTTTCAGAAATACTATAAACTATAACATCCCTATTAGCGGATGATCGTCTCCTCTAGTATAATACTGGTTTAATGAATAAAATTCACATATAAACAAACAAATGGGTACATAAATGCTTAAAAACAAGTTCCCCAATGGGAAAGAGAAATTACCGGAAACAGTGGAGACCTAGATAGAAATAGTTCTCAAAAGCGCTTATAATGTCTGTCCCTGTTACTGTAATTAGATAAGGGCATTCAGAATCCCAGCAAAATGTCTCCCCCAGCGGGGTCTAGTGGTAGGTAAGATCTTATGCGTTTCGACCCGTACTTGGGTCTTTATCAAGGAAGTACTTTTTTGATAAAGGCCTAGGTATGGGTCAAAACATGATATGTATATGTTTATAGATAAATATGGAGCTGGTGTCCGGCACTTGTAGATAATAAATGTTCAACTTGCTCTGGTGTCCACTTGCGTTTAGGAAAATATATAGTCGTTGCTGGCTGGCACTTAAAGAGAGTTTCATCCAATAAGACACTATCATACCTCCCAACTGTCCCGCTTAACGCGGGAAAGTACTGGTTTTTGTGGATGTTCCCGCATCCTGCCCGGGGCCACCATTGTCCTGTGGTGGGGGGGCAGTTGGGAGTCCCCCCCAGTCTGAAGAGAATAGATTCTGTGCCCATGCGCACAGTGTCTATTCAGTGCCGCAGAGTGACGGAAAACAGGGGGGTGCAGCTTTAGGATGCAGCATCCCACGAGGCCATGCCCCCTTTCCCACATGCCATGCCCCTTTCCGGGCACGCCTGCGTCTTTTCTGTGCAGGTGTCCTGATACACAATAAACAAAAGTTGGGAGGTATGTACTATACAAGTGTAAGTTTGAAATAAATTAAATGAAACGTTGCCTTCAAACTTACACTTGTATACTGTAGTGTCTTATTTGATGAAAGTCTCTTTGAGTGCCAGCCAGCAACAACTATATATTTTTCTAACAACAGACGGACACCAGAGCAAGTTGAGCATTTATTATCTATGAGTATTTATATATTATTGAAAGCTTATACAATTAGGTCATCATAAAATATTATTACATATGCATAACACTTGTGTCTCCACTTGTTTAGGTGTTATTCAGAACTTACAGAGTCTCTTCTATGATGGTCTTAATAGGCTCAGTTTGTTTACACAAGGTAATATATTTTTACACTATAATAATGAAAACTTGCAATGCTATTTAAGAAAGTGCATTTCCTCCCAAAGCAAAAAACTTCCTCATTGTCATTAAACAATAATTGGTTAAAAAAAAAAATATATATATATATATATATACATTCAACACATACAAGAGTGCTTTGCTAACTTATGGCTAAGTAAAGTGAATATAAAAGTAGTAGAGATGAGTGCTTTGCAGATTGACTGCCTGGTTCTAGCAAAAATACGATATACTCATTCATTAGCATTCTGGTTGTCATTAGTTAGTTAATTTATTATATTAATTGATGACAAACTGTTCAAAATACTTTTTTGTTAGTCCCATGCAAACTTCTGCAGGAAAGTCAAATCCTGTTTAATTTACCATTAATAAACAATGGATGAGGAGGTGTTCTACATCTATTATCTTCTAGAAGGTGCTAAATAAATAAGAAGTAGATACTGATTGGTTGCCCATAGCAACATCCAATGTGAAATAGAACTCCCATCTTAGTGAATTCCCCCCCCCCCCCCAGGAGGAAATTTTACCTCCTTCCAGTATAAGTGATGCATAGAAGATAGTAATTGGGTAGTTACAGAGAGACAATGGGGGAGTGTTTTGGTGCTGGGTAAACAGAGAAAGGGAGAGAAGAGAGAGATGGCGAGAAAATGCTGAGGTGGGGGGGGGGGGGGGTTGAAGTGGGGAAAAGAAAACCAGGAATGAAAACCAATAGTGAATATAATTGTTATTTATGTATTTTACTATAATATATACATTGTGTTTCCTTTTCTTCAGATTATCTTCATTGTTTTCTGCATTGTTTCTAGTGTAGAGTAGCTGATTTTAGCCTATTAAAACTAAACTGGAATATACTCTATTGAATCAGTGATGCTTAGTTTGAAAACAGCTTTTTAAACCAGTTAACTAATAATATTTATTAGCAATCTTTTTTTTTTTTTTTTTGCAATAACTGTACTGAAGTAGTAGTTTACTCAGTACACAGATTTCCAATATATAATTGTTTTCTTTTTCAGATGTTTCTCACTACCTACAAAATCTCTTCCATAATAGTCTAAATTGGTTTAAGCAATTCAGAGAAGGTAATATTAGAGAATGATGCTTACATTTATCTATCATCTCCTGAATTCACTATCTATGTTTGCCATGTCCTTAAATGTCTTTCTACCATTTAAGTTTAGATTTTATCTTACAACCTCAAACAAACATTCAAATACAGACTTAATAATTTTACCACCAAAATAAGTTATTGATATAATTTTTTTAACATTTTTGTTGAAAATAAGACAGTAATCCCTACCTACCTCTCACTCTTGCTGCCTAGGTGGTGGCAAAATCCTTTGCTCATTAGATTCATACAGGGACATTTGCCATACTCATAGCTTGCGGGACAGCAACAACCAGCTTGATGTATGAAGAGCTGTTGGCAGGTTCTTTTTCACGTCAGCAAATTTATAAAATGAAATTGAATCTGATAAAAATGATGTCATTATTTTAGCTCTGGTCCCTCCCAAAAATAGGATTGGTGAATTAGGGAGAGTGATTTTTTTGATGAGAGAGAGAGAGAATTGTTAAAGTGTTTGATTGGAAAAGAATAAACAGTGAAATGGAGAGAAGTGAGATGTGGTGAGAACGTGCTGAGGAGGCAGGGAGAGTTGGGGGACAGAAAAGGTGAGAGATGGGTAGTGGGTTGAGACAGAAAGAAAGAAACAATAATAATAATAATAATAATATTAATAATAATAATAATAATAAATGAATCAATCCATCAAGAAATAAATAGATACAAACCATGTAACACCTGGAATTACAGGCAATAGTCAATATAAATTATCTTTCTGTACTCTACTATAAAATATGATTTTTTTTTTTCTCTTTAGATTTTCTTCAATGTTTCTAATATAGAGAATCTAAAGTCAGCCTGCAGTGGAACTGCACTGGAATATACTGCATTGAATCCGCTACGCGTAGCTTAAATACAAATAACAAATAAGTCAAACATTTATATTTATAATCAGTAGTTTATGTAAGAACTATAGTGCAGTAGTAGTGAATTCCGTACTCAGATTACCAATATACTATTGTTTTCTTTTTCAGATGTTTCTCAATACCTACAGGATCTCTTCCATAATAGTCTAAATTGGTTTAAGCAATTCAGAGAAGGTAATATTTAGTGGATGATGCATACATTTATCTATCCTCTCTCGAATTTCCGGATCATTGTTTGTCCAAGTTGCTATATTGATTTTTAACATTTCAGCTGGAATTTAATTTTACAATCTTAAACTCAATATTTCAAAAACGTATTTCCACCAACCAAAATAAGTTGTTGATCTCTCTTTTTTCATGTCTGCTGAAAAGAAGACAAAAACCCTGCCTACCTCTCATCCCCATTGCTTAGGTGCCATCTGGACTGAACTGTGTTTTGAACCCTACACACAATATGTATATACATTATATTACATACTTTAAACAATTATCTCTAGAATACCCACATATCTCACAAAAGACATTGTAAAACATTTAAAAAAACTTCTTACAAGACTTCCCTTAAGTCTACATTCTCCCATACAATATATTGTGAATGCAGAAGTCAGCTTATGTTCCTAAAAACATTATTCTACTGATGCTGTGATTTGTATACTTTACTTTACTAAATCCAATATAAAACATTTATGTTGGCATTTAAGACTATCAATCAAACTATATAAAAATATTTTCTTTGGTTTAATTCACAAACAGCCTCCATTCAAGATTACAGGACTTTCTTTTTACTTCCCCACTATGACTTACCTCAAACAAGACTACTAGGGAGAGATGTGTCACGCCTGTGACAGAGATAAAGTAAAGATGTCTATAATATTCAATCATTTTCTAGCTGTCATTTTATAGACTATGCTACATAATGATAGCTAGAAGCTGATTGGCTAATACATACATACATACATACATACATACATACATACAACTAGTCATGAAATATCCAAGCATTCTCTGAAAATGTACTTCTTCATGCAAACTAAAGGTCTTGCTCCACTCATGTAACATCCAGACTCTTTTACTCTTGAAATCTGGCTGGACCAATTTTAAATAGGTTTCTTTCATTATCGTGTATCAATATCCTACTTGATTATAAATTTAAGCATGGAAGCAGGGCCCTTTACTTTCTTACAGATGTTGTTTTATTAATGTTTTGTTCCTACTTGTGGATTGCAATGAATTATGCTCGCACTATATGATGTAACTAAATGCTATTAGTAATACCGTAAAGCTAAGCTTAGCATAGTCATCATTCCTTTTAGCTATGAAATGACTAGTAAGCTCTGCAATATTCCCATGTGGTCTATAGTTTACAAGCCAGTTTGGTGTATGATAGTAGACTCAGCAATTTGATCATACATTTTCTTTGAATACACTGCTTTGTTTCAACATTGAATTTACTAGTTAAATAATGTCTTATCGTATAACTGGTTATTCTGAAAAAAGGAAAGGGTTATAAAGAGAACAGATCAGGTAACAGGTAATGATGAAAGCCTTATTTATATGTAAGGCTTGATCTAATGAAGTCTGAGTTCCACACACATGTGGGATGCTGGCCATCCTCTGAAGGTTTTTTTTAAAAGGGGCAATTAATTCAAGGCAAAACCATGCATTATACATTATAGCCCCTTTAAAAAACTGCATGAGTTCAGCTAAAATCCTGCACAGCCCCACAACCTTATTAGTGGCTATGTTGATGAACATGATCAATGTTAATTTTTGCTTAGCACAGACTACAAGTTACCAAGTTGGACCATTTCAATTTGCGTGGATCACAGATCATTCGGATTTGCCAATATTGCCTACACTGGGGCCTCTAAATGTACATGGAGGATGACCACATACATAGGTCAACAGTAATAATATTCTAACTATTTACCAACATCCCAATAATAGTTCACTTTACAATTATAATATTATTATTGGTCAGGCTTGATTTGGGAAAGCAGACATTGCAATATAAATAGCTATAGCTAGCAAACAATCTAAAAAAAGTGTTGTCTCCTTTGCCTCAGGTCTCTTTCAAAATATCCAGGATCTATTCTATGGGTGCCTTGACAGACTCACCAACTTTGGAAAAGGTAAAGTTAATTTAAACTATATCTATATAGAGAAGTCATGCTTTGCCAAAGTGATATTTCCAAATCAGTAATAATATCCAACTAAGCTTATGGTGTGTCGAAAATGTGTAGTTGAATATAATGATCTAAAGTGCTTTTCTTAACCTTGGTACATCTATTGTTTTGTTTTCCCAGATGTTTTTCACTACCTCCAGAATCTCTTCTATGATTGGCTAGACAAGGCTAATCAGTTCCGAAAAGGTAACCTCATTTTACATTAGAGCTACAGAGGAACATAAACAGCCATCCTTTATCTAAGTATTTCTTACACTTCAGTCAAAATTGGCCACTAATGTAGATGGGGAAGGGGGGGGGGGGGTAGGAAGCAAATGCTCCTCCTAACATATAAATTATCCTTGGTGGCACCTTGCTCAGTAGGAAACAAGCAAGTGCAATTTAAGGAGCAGGTACCATGCTACTCCAATCATCATGAACAATATTCAGGGGAGCCAAGGACTCCTCTTCTCCTTCCTAAAGTGTTGTGTATATCAACTCATAACATCCAAACACTGTTATTGGAGAGTAGCCATGAGTCAGCAAAATAAGTAGCAGTCTAAGATACTAAAGACCGCTGTAGATGCCAGTCTGAAAGCCATGACAGCAGCACTAAGCCCTATGCTAAACACATTTTATATCTATAGAATATGAGTCCATTAGCAAATATAGCTCACTAACAATATTGAATTTCGTCATTGAAAATATAATGAGTTTCATATTTATGTAGGTTTTTTAAAAGAGTTTATTAACTAATGACCATAATTCAATTATTTTTCCCACTTATATAAATATAGAAAATCTCCTTTAATGCTTTACCTATTTTATTAATAGATCATTTGCTCATATAAATCACTGACACATGTTTTATATTATATTTTATTTTTTTATGATTAATATTTAATTGTATCTTGATCATTTAACAGGTGATGCCTAGGTGGGAGGTGGTGCTGATGGTAGGGAAGTGAAGAGAAAGAAAACATGTACTGTAACATAAGGGTAACAAAGGAGTGAGAAAGTGCAGAAAACCAAAACATTGAACCAGAAAGACTAAACAGTAGAGAAGGCATTGCCAATCCAGGTCCTCAAGGCACACTAACAGTGCAGGTTTTATTGAAATTCAGGCTTGAGCACAGGTGACTTAATTAGAACCTGAGTGTTTCTTATTAGACCATCTGTACTCAAGCCTGGATATCATAAAACCTGCACCGTTGTTGTGCCTTGATGACCATGGTTGGGAATGTCTGCAGTAGAGAATGAAGAAAAAAAAAATAGAGCCAGGGAGAGATAGTGGAGAATGTAAAAAAAACTGAGTCTGTAAGCTAGTCTTTGACTAATGATATCGACATGGAATCTATTTTAAAAGCATATGCCCCTCTGTTTCAATTTTGTTTTCCCATATATGGAATACACCAAAATTGTAAAATATATAAAGTCCACACTGAGTTAAAAACTATTTGCATCAGACAGTTAGTTTTAATTATTAGTGGTGAATAAACATTTATATTAGTGTGCTATACACTAAAATCTAGAAGGAGTGTAAAAAATATATAAATTTAATTTCATGCTCAGTTTTCAGGTGCCCGGACATTCATTTTAAGTTCTCATGCTAGACCACTTACTGTACTTCTACACGTTTACCACTGAACTGCTTAAACGATAAGTACAATATTACCATCGCCAACATACTGTTATTCATCACATAAGTTATTAGGACAATCTATATGAATTTATTTTATGTATAGCTATTCTAGAGTGTGCAAATTCTTTTTTGTAAATTGTCATTATAAATGACCTTCTAAGCTACTACAATGGTATCATTAATATATTATAAGCATGTCCCTAAGTAGTGCATATCCTTTCTGTGGATTTTTTTTTAATGTATGGTGGTGCTGAAAATTCCTCCAGTTAATGCCTATTGTTACCCTTTGCTCCCCTCCCCTCAAAATCTGGTCAATTGTACTGTACATAAACTGGGTCATACAAACTGTTGTACTATAGTTACGAATAAATACAATGATTTAAGCTTTAGTATTGGACAGTATTTTTCTCTATTGCTCTGTTCCAGATCTTCTTCACTACCTCCAGAATGTATTCTATGATTGGCTAGACAAGTTAAATCAGTTCCGAAAAGGTAGTTCTATACCACATTATAAATGACACATTGTAACACAGAACAGCAATCGTTCACCTTAGTTTGTATCTCTAAAAATAGCCAATATACTGCAACCCTTGCTATGTCAAACAAACTGCTATACCCATGAAATATGATTTTAAATGTTTTTTTTTTATCATTAGTACTAGACAGTATGTTTTTCTGTTTTTTATATTCCAGATCTACTTGACTACCTCCATGATTTTCTAGACAAGTTCTATCAATTTCAAACAGGTGCATGTTTTTTTTCATATTAAAGCCCTAGTAAAATTCATACAAAATCACAAGCTGTTAAAACAAAACATAATTATCTAAAAAATTTATATTATTTCAGATGTTGGTAATTACTTGCAAAAGGTCTTCCATGATGGTGTAAATAAACTTACTGGAATTCGAGAAGGTAACACTAATTAAATTTTAATGATGCTAGATTCTTTACATTGGAATGTAAATTTTTCATATATCTTAATACTGTATTTGTCTACATGCTGAAGAAAATAATTAAAACATTTTTTTATAATATTTAAATTATTTTTTTAGCTTAACTAATTATGTTTACCCTGTTACTGTATCTATCAATTATATAAAGCAGACATTTAAAAAAAAAAAAACTTACATGGAGGTTGGCTTTGCATCATTCAGAATAGTGGAAAGACAGAATTAGTTCTCACCACATAGGCCCGGGCATGAATCCCGGGCTTGAGTGGAGAGTGCAGAGTGATGGATTTAAATGATGACTCAGGACCAATGCTGCCACAGTCTGTAGCAGAGCTACAGTATAGCATGTTTAAATGTGCCCTATGTTGACCCTGCCCAGCACAATGCACAACAATGTGTAATGCTTAAGGAAACTCTACAATGGCTCTACAAGCTGCAGACAGCATGCAGAGAGCATCCTATGGACATTACAGGTGGCTCAAGACTGGCTTTATGGGCTTTAGAGTGCCATTCCAGATATACTGTAAACCAAATTCAGGTGCCATGGGACTATGATAGGGCTGTCCCTAGGGTCTGTGCATTGAGTGGCAGAACAGCTCCACACCCCCAGGGCTATGGTGTACATAACTGATCAGCTTTGTTTTATGATATAAGTTTTACTTATATTAAATATTTTTATATACTTACCGTCAGCAACTGAGTCATTGTTTATAGCTATGATGGTTAATTAACATTATAGTTTCATATATTATTATTATTTTAAGTTTATGGTCATCTAATACCTAAATGCAATTACAATGTATACTTTTATTTCCACAGATATTTTTCTCTATATCCAAAGTCTTTTCTACCATGGACTTAACAAACTTACGGAGATTAAAGATGGTAAATCTTAACCTGCCCTACATCTATGCTTAAACACAATATACTGTACCCATTAGTAGGTTTTAGATTTATTTCTAAGGATAAAGAAAATCTGGTTCATGCCATTTTCTTGTATACTTATCAGTAAGTAGTATTATTTATTTTAAGAAATCTTAGGTACAGTACATGTAACTCTTGTTGGACTATGTGTGTGAAGGTTGAGTTGAAATGGGTGTAGGTACAAACCAGCAGTTGGGTTATTTATTTAGTAGTGATGTGAAGTGTACAGCCATACTCACACTTATGTTTCTACAAATTATTATGCTTGGAGAGAAGTATACGTGTCACCATCCTGTATCACAGTGTTGGTGCAGATTACCAGAGGTATCAGTATGTGGAACTATATTTAAAAAAAAAGGTAAATTAAGGGTCTTTTTAAACTGATTGGAAGATATTACATTCCCACTGTGGTGATCTAACACTGTGTATAGTTGGTGGCCATCTTGGTTGGGGATTTAGAACCCTCTCTTTAAGAACAAACATTGAGTATGCATAGTAGCATTCTCCAACAAAAATCAACTGTTATAGTGTCAGTGAATAATGGGTGCACATGTGCACCTGCCAAGTGTCCTGGGAAATGTGCACTGTTGGGGGTACTTGAGGTCAGAGGTTGAGAACCACTGAAATACAGTACTGTATATAGCACTTGTATAATTTTTTGAGTTTCTCATCATTAATTTGTCTCTAACCCAGAATTTAATTTTTACCAAGTGTTTTTGGTACTACAGTAGCTCTGACTGTGTTTGTAGTTAATATGGCTGCGTTTGTGTCGCAAACTTGACTTGGTTCATGTTTTCTAGTTTCCCTGTGTCTCCAGGCTTGTTTGTGCCCATGCTGCTGCTGCAGCTGCTTTGCATTTCAGGCTAATAAAACACCTGTGAGGATTTCTCATACTCTGATTTCAGCACAGGTCACATAATCCAGGTTTATCCAGGAAGCTCCATTTCCTGGTTCTGACCTTATTGTTGCTGCGACCAGTAGCCAATCACCAGCTACCTTGGGGGGGTAAAGGTCAGGCCTCTAGCACTTCCTCCTGGCCTTCAAAAATTAGTCTGAACCCTGAGTGACTCCCAGAAGTCAGTGTTCTAGGCTCCAGATTCCTTGTTCCAGAGTTACCTGTATAGTGTACCTGTGATCTGCTGCTGCTGCCAAACAGCTCCCTGGTTCACCCTTCATCTGCCAGACTATCTTCCAGCTACTACCATCTACAGCTCTGCCTTCCAGTTATCACCAGCAGAGATCACTACTGGCTCCCAAGCCATCTAACTCACCGTCAACTCCTTAGTTGATACAGGCATCTACTCCCAAGTCAACACAGTCCACGGCTCCCAGGCCAATACCATCCATGGCTCCCAGGCCTTTACCACCTCGGATCCCAGGCCAACACAGTCCTTTGGTTCCCAGACCACAGTCCTTTGGTTCCCAGACAGTGATATCCAAGACTGTCTATCACCAGTGTCACCCACCATCTATACTTATTCCCAGTGTGTAAATACTCTCAGTCTTTACTCACTGGGAATAGTCAGTGGGGTTAGACTCTGTGCCAATGATCAGCTCACCTAGTTGTGTTCACAGTGCCCTGTGTCATTGGAATTGTCAATAACTCCCCAGTATTCTAGTTCCCAGACTGACTGTACCAACGGCTCCTCGGCCATGCCCCCAATTTCCAGACAGTGATACCCAAGACTGTCTATCACCAGTGTCACCCACCAGCTATACGTATTCCCAGTGAGTAAAGACTCTTTGTCACACAATTGGGATCAGGGGACCAAAGCCCCTAGCAGGGTTCCCTGGCAAAGACCACCAGTGGGTTAGACCCTTTGCCTTTGCTCCTGGTATTACTCAATACCCTGCCCCAGTTGTGTCCTTGTGTTCAGTTCACCATGCTGTCCTGAGTATATATCCACTGGACCACCACGGTCACAGCCAGGAACACACGCAACCCCGGATCCTGACAGTTTGCTTCAAACACTAGAATAGAAAGCCAGACAAAGTTGTTAAATTTGCTAGCATCACTTCTACAGACAATATAAATAAGTAGTTCACCTGGGTGAAAGAATTTACTTATTGTACATTTCTCCTTTAATTAAAATTTGGTTTATTTAAAAAATTCTAATATAAATTACATTTTGCCTCTCTTCATTCAGGAACTTTTAGTTACTGTCAGAGTCTCTTCTATGATGGACTTAATAGACTCATTGAGTTAAAAGAAGGTAAGCATATCCTAATATAAATTATATCCTCAGTAGAAGAACTACACTTTTACATCATCATAACAGCTGCTTTGATATGCATAACACTTGTACATCAATTAGTAAATGTATGTGTAATGATCTGAAATAATTACTCTTCATGTTCATACATCAATGCTCGGAAACATCTGTAACAACATTGGTTTTTTTCAGGTCTTCCAGGCTTCTTTAAAAATCTTTTTCTCAATGCACTTGATGGACTTAAACAGCTGGGAGAAGGTAATACTTTTTATTCTACCCATTTGTGACTTTATATTTATTTATTTAAATTAAAGCACAATACCATCCTGCAGAGATAATAGAATAGTCCATGCATAGTTCTATACAATACCCTTAATTCATAATTGACTATAGAGCATAAAGATTAATGTATTTGCTCCAAAAACTCGCATTTTTGGGGAGTACCCACAAATTTTAACAACCCCCTGATTTCCTGGACTGTAGGAAGGACTGCATCTGTTACCAGATATATTTGCTGCTATCCACCAATTTTTTGGTATCACAAATGCAGCACCTATACTGTTTTCTATGAGGGTTGCCTTAATGCCAGGTTGAGTTGCATGCAGTAGCCTATATGGCTACATCTTGCAGATATTACTGGATGAGAGATCCGTAGGACCCTCTGTGGCAATGGCCACTTACGCTTGCATTGTCTGCGCACATGTGCAGTAACACACTCAAAAGCAAAAAAAAAAATGTGCGCATTCTCAATCACTCTAAAGGTGCCCATACATGCACCAATTTTACTGTGCTATGCGTTTTTGACTGTACAATGGTTCTATACAATTTTCCTGCCAGAATGCGATGCGATGTGTATTTTGATGCGTGCGATGCGATTAACCCATTTTTATACTGTTCATTTTCTGATGTAGTCTAAAAAGTACATGCTGCGCATACAATATCGGATTCCCGGGAACGCGCATCACGTCGCATCGCTTCCGCCCATAAACACGCTACAATTATTGTATATGCTATGCGTTTTGTACTTTAAAAGTACAAAACGCATTCGATAATTGGTGCGTGTATGCGCACCTTTAGGAAGGCTCCTTGTTAACACCCAAGAATCTGATATCAAATTAAAAAAATAATATATTATGTTCTGTGTTGAATTCTCCACAGGTGCAGTAATGGGTTTGTATTATATACTACATATAAATATTATATACTACATATAAATATTTCTGGAAATACTGTAAGCTTACCAGCTGCACAGACACCTTGGAATACTCTAGGGAATTCCACTGTTGTTACTGACACTGTGTTTTGTTGTAATATTTTCCATGTGGAGAGTTTTGTATATAAAATAACTGTTCATTAACAGTCCTCATACAATCATACTTGTTAACCTTATAGCTGTTCCCCCTGAGACCGGGCAGCCTGGTTAGCATAACAGGGCAACATGCATATAGAAAGGGCAGTCCAGGGGCATGGAGATGCAACTGCATCATCGAGGCCAAAGCACTTGTTATATAATGACCATATTTCGGCATGGTAGAGCAGGGGTGTGACTAGAATCGCGTCATCCCCTGTCCACTTTTTCATTGGGAGTGAGCGGGGGCGTGTGTGGGGAATGTGGTCCAGGTGCAATAGCCTTTCCCACTTTTTCTGGTGGCCGGGAGTACCACTTCAATTTTAGTAACCTTCCGGCCATTTCAGGAGAGTAATCAAGTATGATAATCAATATATAAATAAAGTTGTTAAACTTATACACAAATATTTTGTTTTGCAGAAAAACTGGTATGGTATCCTATTTCTATGTTCACTTGCACAATTTGCAGTATAGTGCCTATAACTATTGAACCATTTTGAAGTTGTTTTTTTCCTAAATGGGAAGATTCTAGAAATTTCCACATTGTTTTCACGTTTTTTCCACAATGCTGATTATATAAAGAAGAGACCTAAATTAAAATATCTGTAATATACAACTCTCACACAGAGAAACATATTGTGACATACAGTAGGGGGTAATTTACTAAGATGGGAGTTCTATTTTACATAGGATGTTGCTATGGGTAACAAATCAGATACTATCTATTATCTTCTAGAAGGTGATAAATAAATAAGAAGCAGATTGTGATTGGTTGCATATAGCAACATCCCATGTGAAATAGAAATTTGTCAAAAAAAGTGTGAAAATTGCCCCCCATTTTTTTATTCACCATATTGACCTTGGGATGCAGTTAATATCCCGGCGGTCGGGATCCCGGCGTTCAGAATCCCGACGCCGGAATCCCGACCGCCGAAATACCGACACATTCTCCCTCCGTGGGTGTCCACGACACCCCTGGAGGGAGAATAAATTAGTGTGCCGAGCGTAGCGAGGCACCGGGCCCGCTGCGTGGCGAGCGCAGCAAGCCCGCAAGGGGGGGGGGCGATCCACGTCCCCCCCTTGTCGGCATTTCGGCTGTCGGGATTCCGGCGTCGGGATTCTGAACGCCGGGATCCCGACCGCCGGGATTCAGTACTGAATCCATTGACCTGTAATGTTTACCCTATATAGGAAATATAATATTTTTTTTGCACAACATTTTTTATTTGAATTTATGGTACTTGTTCCCTAGCAGGGCGCCCACGATTTTGATCGTGGGCATCGTTAGTAAAAAAAAAATCGCGTCGGTCGCGTCGCGTGCTGACAAAAAATCGCATGCGAGCGGACGCGGACACCTGTGAAGCCCGCAAGGGGATGTGGATACCTGTGAAGGTATCCGCGTCCCCTCGCGGGGCTCGCTGCGCTCGCCACGCTTCGGGCTCGGTGGCTCGCTGCGCTCGCCACACTATTCTATTCTCACTCCACGCCCTAGTGGATAGTAGGGGTATGAAAAGGTCGGAGGACGCGTACCGCCGCCCCTCGCGGGCTCGCTGCGCTCGCCACGCTTCGGGTTGACGTTGATCGTGGAGTGGCGTTAACAATTGGGGGGGGGGGGGGCATTTAACATTGTTCCCTATGTGAAATCGGGTCAATTGGGACATTTAACATTGTTCCCTATGTGAAATCGGGTCAATTGGGACATTTAACATTGTTCCCTATGGGAAATCGCGGTAATCGCGTCGGTCGCATCGCATGTCATTATAATGTACATGCGATGCCCGCGATGGGCGCCCTGATAGGAAACAAGTACCGAATTTATATAACAATTGTGAGCAACGCTGGCATTTTTAGTGAATATTTTGAACATCACAGAGATGTTAACACTCAAAGAGTTAAGCTTTGAAGAGTGGCATGCAGGGGTATGAGCTGTAACCAGGTATCACCCGCAGTGGGGTGATACCAAAATGTCAGCTTCTTCTCAGTGCCAGGAATCGGCTACTGTATTGTAACATTACATGCAGAACTTGGATCATATCACAATGAAAGGCCGGCACTGTAGACAATACAGTATCCCACAGCTTAGCATCTTTGGTACCGCTGGAGAGTTGAAAATGTAGGTTGGTCCACATGGCCATGACCCTTTTATGTGCAGTCATGCCCCTTGCTGTGAGGTCATGTCCCTCTTTTTAACAATGAGTGACCTTCAGCATGTGCATCTGGTATTTAACCCATGAAACATGTTGCCAGGCATAGTGACACCCCTGTAGACTGATATAATGAAGAGAAATAAAATTCCAACCAGAGCCTATACTATAAGGCAGCTATAGGCAGGGGCGGACTGGCAACGCAATCCGGCCGGTGAACATTTGTCAAGCCCCCCCCGGGGGGGGTGCACACGCTACTGCCTGGGGGGGATTTGGATGTTGCCGCTACTGGCCAGGGGAGGTTGTGTTAACGCTGCTGCCTGGAGGTTCCACTCTGCAGCTGAAGCCGCTTCCGTCTGCCGCACCACTGCACTGAAGTCCACTTGCAGTTGATGTCATCAGCAGCGGCCACAGCCTGCTTACATTGAAGGGCACCATAGCCCAAAATAAATATGGCCGACAGCGTCCGCCGCATATGGAATGACGCCAGCACCGTCACGGATAGGACCGGCCCTGGCAGCACGATTGGCGGCCCAGCCAAGTGAAAATCTGGACCAGTCCACTGGAAATGGCCCGGTTTCCCAGCTGGCTAATCCGCCCCTGGCTATAGGCAGCTTCTTAGGGCACTAGGATCTGGGGATGCACCACATAGTCTGCCTATAAGAAAATTAAAGAGTTCTGAGGAAGACATCCTTGTTGTACTTAATACAGGTGGCAGTTGTGGAACTTCTAAGACACAACCTCCACACTTCACTTAAGAAGCTGGTATTGGTGGCAATGTGGAGTAGGGGAGTATGTTAAAGTTTTACCCAGGGTGCCGGGAAGCTTTGCACTGGCCCTGCTTCCAACCAACCAGGACCTGTCCTTTTTCAAACACAGGGTCTGGTTCACAGCCTAGCAAACAGGTCAGCCCCCCGAATGGCCCCATCCAATCAGACTAGAATCAGGTCCACAGTCTATAACATGGCAATAAGAAACTGATTGGCTGTTACTTTATGTCTGTCCAAATTACGGGTGAGATTTAATAGGATGAGAGATTCAGAAAGTGAGAGATTTTGTGTGAAATCTCCAGTTTTTTTAAAGCAGCAATCATTTACACTGCAAAATCAAACTGGTTTTGCAGTGTAAATGATTGCCGCTTTTAAAAAAACTGGAGATTTCTCACAAAATCTCTCACTTTCTGAACCTCTCATCCTATTAAATCTCACCCTACATTTCTACAGTAAATTAGTTATATGGTACATTTTGTCAATCCAAGGTCAGATATACAGATGAGGCAAATCTAAATAACAATTATGGGATTCCACAAAAATGTATCATGCGTTTAATGTACTTTTAGCAAAAATATGTTTGAATTTACAGACATGTTTGCTTTTTTGTTATATTAGTATTCAATTAACAATTGTTTCTCTTCTCTTACATTAGGGTTTCTTACCTTTTTCCAGAATCTTTTTTATGACGGATTAAACGATTATGGATTTCCCTTCTTCTCAGCCCCAGCCAGTGAGAAACAGCACTCTAGTCATCCACCGGCTGATGAGCCAAAGACAAGAGCGCATGGACACTAGATACACTTACACCAAAATATTTCTTAATGAAATTTTTTACAGAAACTACTGTGAGTGCTCTTGGAACAGGGCACGAGTCAGAGAAGGTTTTTACTTTTGTAAAGGCCATGATAATAAGTAAGGAGAATAACAAATAAGGACAGTCAGTCCTTCATTATGTGACAAAGTGAGAGAGCCTAGATAAGAAGTAATAACTGCAAACTGTGAGACAGAATATTTTATTTTGTCACCAATTAGTGCAGAGAAAATCACCTTGAATCAATGCAACGGACTTCTTGCATAAGATATGAGCTGTATTGCACTAATAGCAGTGGCAGTAAGTAAAATGGTACTGTACTTCTCTAGGCAAACTACTATACTGTTGCTTGACAAACATACCTACAGAACATGTACTGTACAGTACTTTACTTTACATAGACATTTTAAACCATTGAAGTACTGCAACATCAAAATATGGAGCTACTGTACCATAATGCAATGGGTTGCAATATGCAGTGCTTCATATTCAATGAAAGGTGCTAAGCTATTGAACAGTGTTTGGGCCATTCATGTAATGCATTTAACTTGTTCTGACTTGGCAAGCATGGACATATGACCTAAAAATTATCTTGTCATATTATGTATAACAACCAAGCTGCATTAAACATAAAAGGAAAATGTTACAGATTGATTCATGTACTCATTGAAAAACAACTAAATGGACAAATAATGAGAGATGAGTTGCACGTACATGTTATCTGCTAAGCATGCAGATGCGCAACACACACATGCAGACATGCACCGTACAGGCTGTGCAGCTTTCTTGTCATATTCTATTTATTAATATGTTTAATATATGTGTGTATTGAGAAGTACTGATGGTGGTAATGAGCAAATAAGCACATAGATCATCATCATGCACACTTAGACCTTTTACTGATTTAGATTGTTTTAGAGCTTTAAATGTGCATGGCTTTGGTGGATGGTTTCAAATAAGTTTTTCCAATGCTATAGTGTACATATTTCTATATAAATGCCCCTGATATTTAGCCATTGTAGAATTTTGAAGGATAACTGGAGAATGTATATCAGTTGGTCACAGACAGACAGGTGACCTTCTATGAAGCCTACTCACTGTAAATATAGTAAATATATTACAGTAGGTGGCACAGTAAAGCTTCTTGAACCAGTCTTCATTATGTACACTCAGCTTTGTGTGTGTGTGTGTGTGTGTTTGTGTGTGTGTGTGTGTGTGTTGTTAGCATCTACCTGATGGCTACATATTTCAGGTATAGTGAGACAGCTGGAGGGCTACAAACCCTCCAGACTCCTGTGGCATCCTCTTAGTACCAATGCTCAGCAAATTATTGATGGGTCTGGCTATTATTGAATATCTGATACCAGAAACTACATGATTTTTTTATTCTGAGGCACCTAGCTATAATTTTGCATTTAATTTTAACCCATATTATAAAACAAACACACTATTTTATAACAAATATGACAATACCTTGCACTGCTCCTTACTACACATTTTAGCAGGAACTGTATATTAACAGGATATAAATTAAATTGAATGAAAAATTTGCATATATTTGAATTTAACTCCAGTACTGTGTTAATTAACATTTTATATTAACAGGTTTATTTAATTATTCAGAGACTCAATGTATTTTCTTCAGAGAAAGAGGCAGTTGGGAAAACATAATGTCTATTAATGCCGTATAAATGTGCTGGATGAGAGCTATAGAGATGAGTAGAATAGCAGTGTCACCAGCTGGGTCACTGAGTAAAAGTGACTGAGTATTCAGTCATCTGAATCAATGTACTTCAGACAGCTGCTTCATTCCTGACTCTTTGATTGAGCCCCGGTAGAATAAAATGGGAGCACTCTAGAGTATTTGATCATTTTACAATGCAACAAACACTCTTATTACAGTCCAATTAATATACAGACTAGTTATAAAATTATGATATTTAAAATAAAGTAGCTTTAATAAATTGAGGCACAAAAAAAACAACCATAGTGTATGTAAACTTATGATGCTACAGTATGATAATGTATGTTATATTACAGACTCAATATAGATTCTGTGAACTTTGTTTAAACTTCTGTAAGTACTGCAAATGGCCTGTATAATAGTGTTTCCAAAGCAAGATGGGAGTGCTATTAGTATAGTGTGTGGGATGTACACATTTCACAAAGTTCTAATAGAGAAATCAGTGTATATGCTGAGAGTTACCTGTGTTATACAGCCAGAGTAAATAAATGACAGTCATCATCATCAACTTCCATTTTGAAACTCAAATTTAAAGCTATAGTCTACTAAATGTGTGCTAGATCGGACCCCCACACAACTCGCACCCACTACCACACACACACACATGCTCATTCTGTAATCACAAGTAACAAGCACACATGGAAACAAGGAGCCCCCTTCCCCCCAAAATAACCAAATAATATTGGTTACCTCTATTATAAGTTATAAAACCAGGCCCAATCTGGTCTTTCCCTACAGAAAAGCCATGCATTATTTGAAGGTAGTCATGAGTTTCTCAGGCAACCAAGTTTTTCCTTGCATTATTTAGATTATTTATTACAACTCTTAACAGTCTATGTAATGTTGCTTGGCATATTGGCACTATAGATTTGGGATGTCACTGGAATCTCATTGTCACTGTCTTTATAATTCTTTAATGGGGATGTCTGCCTCTTGTTGCCAAGAATTATGTTCTCGAAGCAAAAAATTTTGTGGTATGTTATGGAGTTTTGTCAAGATTTTATATGTAACTTCATAATACATAAGAAAATGGAGAGTGCAACAGGCTGTTTTATCCATTTATAATGAATGACATTATGCGTTTACATAGATGTAAGACACTCAAGAGCATTAAACAGGAGTCTAAAACTGTAACCTTTTCACAATGTCCTGTTTTTAATGTCACAGGACATGAAAACCTTTATTTATCTTAAGTGACCTTATCCATTTTTAAACCTTGTCATATTTAATAAAACATGATTGTATATTGCTATCATTGCAAGTACGCTATATGTTTCTTTGTTTCTTTGCTTCATCGGAGCATAAACAACCATAATGATTTGCGTTTTTCTATTTGAAATAAATGTAAATTATTCTAGAAATTGTATTTTAAGCGCTGTGATGCATTATAATTTCATATCCTGACTGTCGTTTCGTTTTAAGCAGGCTTTGTGAGCCACGTTTACAAACTGTAGTCTTAAAAATAATTGCTGCTGTATTTGAAGATTTATAAATTACTGGGGCTTTTGGAAAAGCAGTGTGTATATACAGTATGTATGAATACATAAAAATAAACTTGAATTGCAGAACTACTTTGTTTTATTTTTCTGTTTAATTGCATTATTTGAATATATTTCATTAATATATAAAATGTATTTAAAATAATAAACAAACGTATAAAATTCATGCCCCCCCCCCCCCCTTTTCCAGGCAAAATCAAACACATTTGTTTATATCTGTATTTTTTTTCTGCTCAACATAACCTTTTTGCACAAGCAAAATTGTACAGTATTCATCTATTTAAGCACAGATTGGCAATCGCATCACTGTAAGTAAACACAGATATATATATATATATATATATATATATATATATATATACACATAAATTTACTGTCAGCTTAGAAGCAAACAGCAAATGCAGTACCAGATAAGTGGAGATCAGAGAGAAACATGCACATTATGCTCCTCTCCTCTAATGGCTTTCCCCATGATAAAAGAGGAATATAGAAGATTGTCATGGTTGGGCATCTGGGATGAGGTTGGGTTAGGCAGAGGTGCCCTTGCAGGAGGTAGCAAACAGTAAAAAATGAAAATGAGAATGGTTCGTTTATAAGCTAATAAGCGAGAGTCTATTAGGGCATAAGGTATATTGCTAAAGGTTTCTCATGGAGTTTCCTACTCAGAAGGTAGTAAAGAAGGAACATAAACTTTGATTTTTTAAGGAAAATGCATGCATCAGGATTGTGCAGGGAAATATTTGTACATTTTTATTGTCACATTCTAAAAAACATTTTAACTTATGGTATTGTTGTGGGGTTTGGTAACTTCTCAGCAGAGGAACATATTTCCTGTGAGTGTTTTTTTTTTTTTTTTTTTTTCAATTTAGCTGATAAAGTGATTGGTTTATCTACCTAGTAAGCAGGAGATATATGAAAAAAAAGCTTTTCAATAAAAAACAAAGCAGACTACCATCAAATAAACATTGTCGATCTATTTTACTAGTTGCCATAAACTTTGTTTCTTTCAGGCAGCAATAAATATGTTAAATTGTACATTTGAGTTGATAAAACAAACAGAAGCTTCAGTCATTTACATTCTACATGCTCCATAAATGTATATTTTTTGACAATGTTTTATTTATAAGGAGACATGAATTGTTTTTAACAGTATATAGAGCACTGGAAACATAAATACAGTGCAGCCAGTGTAACAACTGTACACTAAAGCAATGTCAAACTGGGTCATGAAGAGCCCACCGGGGAATGCAGTGATAAAGGCCTTTCTTTCGGTGTGTGGCAAATCTCCATAGGGGGTGTGGCCAGCTGAATCATAGGTTTGGCTAACCATTCGGGAGTGCATGCCCTGTCTCCCATGATAAATATATATAAATAGTATATATGACTAGTGCATGCATGATTATGTACCAGACTAATAATGGCAATGCACTGTAAGGCCCTGTACAATGGGGCCTACCAGGGGTTTCCCCTCCGGGCCAGTCCAACACTGCACTAAAGGCACTAATACAATATGGCCCCTTTCTACATGATTTTAACCCATCAGAATGATATATTGTATGAAAAATGTCATATCGTATGTATTTTACTTCTGGTGCGTGTTGGATCGGATCCAGAGATTGTCATTGTTGCTACAGGGATACCATATTCTAGGGAAGTGAATGGGATTGCATACTGTATGATACATTGTATGCAAAGTCCCCACATACAATGTACTATATCGTATGTGATCCTAGATGATGGCTCCCCGACTGGTAGTTGCAAGGCTGCAATAGTGTATGTTGGCCTTAAGATCTCCTGAGTGTTCCTGACAGTCATGTTCCTTGGTTTCTTGCAATATTTAGATTGTCAGAAAAGCATTATGTATTATAGTTCTGTATGGGGCACATGGGATGTTAGAGACATCAGTACAGTGTGCCCAGTGCAGTAATCAAACACTGAGTGCAGTTAATAATGATACACCATGTTCACCTGCAATATTGAATCGATAACAGAATAATTATTAATGTACTACAGATGTAGCAAAGTATACTTGTGATATCAAAGGCATTATCACAGTATGACCAGCGCACTGTTAGTAAAGTAAATACAACCACTATAGTGCTCATCTTGGGCGGGATGTATTAAAATACATCGCCGCCCTTCGCGCCCCCCTGCCGCGATGCTGCCGCATATGTACTAACATATGTGGCTGGCATCGCGGTGCGGTGACGGAGGCCCCCCCTCGATACCTGTACTCTGGTGAGCGGGGGGTCATCTCCATGCCGCCACGCTCTCCCCTCACGCCGGGGACAGCATAGCATGCTGACCCGGCGCCTCCTCCTCCCCCCTGCAGCCGGAAGGATGTCCGGCTGCTTCACTAGGGGGAGGAGGGGTTTACCTTCCAGGGTCCAGGAGGACCCTTCAGGAAGGTAAGCCAGAGGGGGGGTCAGCGAGGCGGCGGGTTTGCGTCGGCGGGCGGCGAAAAGAAGCCCATAGGCTTCTATAGGGTATCGCCACCCAAAGGTGGCGATACCCTTCAGTGAATTTACAGAAATCCAAATGGAAAAAAAAAATCCAAAATGTTTGCATTTGTGGAGGTTTAACATTGTACCTACAATGATCAGCAATATTTTGTAAGGGTACAGGATTATTTAAATTAACTGGTAGAGTAGAGTTGGGGAGCCAGTATGCACATATTAACATACATGTAAAGTTGTATGCAATATACTGTATGTGCTGTCTATCTTCAATAAGCCTGCCCCAAACACCTGTGAAACTAACCAATGGGTGTTTGGGGGAGGGCTTATTGAAGTTAGAAAGCTTGAGTACTGTGGCCTGTGCTGCGGCAGCTGCTGATCCACAGTTAAGGAAGCCAGCATATATATCATATACACCTTTACATGTACAGTATGTTGATATGTGCTGATTGGCTACCCCCTGCAAGCTTTGGTTGGCACTGCAGTACAGGGGTAGCAATTGCTGCTAAATGGCACTGATAACTTATACAAAAGTAGGTGAAAATGTTAATTATGTTACCTACTTTTGTATAAATAGGGTGATGATGAATAGATCCTATGTAAGCAATTATTTAGTTAAAAGATGAGTAAATCAATATTTCAAACAACCTTTTTGAATAGACATTGCAATATGTTATATATTTTGCATGCACAAGAGAATGTTTGTGTTAGTCACAGAACATATTCACACACTGCACATCACTGTCCTCAGGCGTCTGTGATCTTCATGCATATGTTAATGAAACAAGCTGTTCGAGGCAAGGCAATGGGAGGGTCTGCTGAAGTGATCTTGAAATAATAAAAACATCTAACAATTATCATACACTGTACAGTAGACGTTGGTTTAGTATGAAATCCTATTGTTAGCCTTTTATAGAGAACAGCATTATCCCAGTTTAATTTCCATTTGTGATAGAGTTTGCAAAATTTTCTTGCAACATTACATTAATGATGTCTATACTAATTCAGTGTATGTGGCTGTCAATTAAAATAAACAATAGAAAGATATGAACATCTTTATGTTTTTTCTATCAGTTGATACCAATTGTACAGCACAAATATGAAACAAAATATGCTGCACTATATAAGAAACTGTAAATAAATAATAATTTGTGGGAAAACAAACATGTCCAACCCAGTGTAGGATGTTGTATAAGTTGAAGGCATCATTGACACCCCCCCCCCCCCCCACCCCCCCTCTTTCTGGCTCAATATGGCAGACTCTCCCCTTTACAAGTCTTTTTTCTTTGTTAGATTTGTTTTTTCTTTATTTCCCCTTGTTGCATCTCTGTCCTGTTCTGTTTCTTGGGACAGGGCTCTGGGATTTTGGAGTATTTTTATTTCTATATTTGTTGTTTTACTATTTTAAATGACAATCAATATTGTAACTTCTAATGTTAAGTGCCTGAAGAGCCCACAAAAGCAGAAAAGGTTATTTCTTTATTTGAACCAGGTGTTGGGTGAATTGGTGTTCCTAAGGGAGACACATTTCCATGGTTGTTCTTAAACTAAACTCCATCCCATGATGTATCCTGTCCTGTTGTCATCCATGCTTGTGATAATTTACATAAGAAAAGGGGAGTAGTGCTTCTGGTGGCTAGCAATCTACAATTGGATAAGAGGGGTAGGTTTCTTATTGTAGTAGATGCATTAAATAACATGGTTCATTTGGTGAATGTTTATGCCCTGAATGTAGTTTAAGACTTTTTTTTACTGCCCAAGAAATCAAACTATACCTTTACCATCAAGGGAATATTATCCTAGTGGGGGATACATGGTCAGTCACCACAAGTATGAGGGTTCCCAACCTCTTCCCAATTTATTGGTCTATACTGATGAATTAAATCCCTGCTTAAATTTACTCTTGGGAAGTACAGGACCCTCTTTTCAAGGAATATACATTATTCTCCCAAATCTATACAAAGTACACTAGAATTGACTTTTGCTGGTAAAAACCATGACCCCAAATGTTAATGGGGTTATCAATCTCCCATTACATAGTATGATCATGCCTGAGTCTCTCTTATTGAGTCTTGTATGTCTTATATGTCTTCTTCACGGGTGTATCTACCAATTGGCCAGAATGGCACTCGCCAGCTGCACTGGCTGAAAAAAGTTATTCCCAGCGGTGTGGGCTGTGGCCAGTGGTTAGAGAATCACAGAGTAGTTAACAGACAGGAGGACACAACCGGTGTCTGGCCACAATCAGCTTGCCCCCCTGCCTGCATTGCCAGTACAAAGTTATTGGCTAGTTAGCCTTCTTTCATGGTATATACAAGGGTATGCACTTTGTAACTCATGTATACTACATGGGTATGAACTATGTATGTATACATATGATAGCCCACTAACCAGGGACTGCAGTAGGAAGCTTGCTAGCATATATATATACATACATGTAAGGTTGAATATAATATATGTGCTGTCTGCTTTATTCAAGGATCAGCAGGTGCACAACCATCAGACAACTTTTTTGGCCTTCTCGGGCAGGTGACCGTAGACTGCTGATTGTTAGGCTTCTCCTGTAGTCCCTGCGTTCGAAGGAGCGAGTTAAGCCTGCTCCAACCCCGATGTAACCAGGTCTTATGGTTGGACAAGTGTATGGCGACCGCCCGAGACAGGTCCAAGAGGAGATATAACTACAGGTGCTAACTGGACAGGACACCCTGGCTAACGGCACCAGACCAAGAATGGGGAGTGTAACCAAGTTACAGGCACCGGACAAAGCAATAATGGGGCGCCATCAAACAAAATACACAACACAAAATAGTACACTTAAAGTAACAGTACCCCAAAACAGGCGTGAACCCACAACCGTGGGTCTCTACGAATCACGGAGAGCTGGACCAGGATAATAATAACTTACAATACAGGGCCACTTGCCCGCAGAAATAAAGAATAAGGAACCAGGCTCTACTGGAGCACTTACATGACCAGACCGAACCCACCGGCAGTAGAGGATGGTAACGTGCACGCCGGAAGCGACTTGGTAGGACTGGATAGTGCCGTGCTGACCAAGAAGGGACCGGATCAAGACTGGACCAAGACCGGACCAAGACGGGACCGGAACCGGACCAAGACTGGACTGAGACCGGACCAGGACTGGACCCAGACCCCAGCTGGACAACGGCTGAACCATGGCTGGACAACAACTGAACCACAACCGGACCGAGACGGGCCCGAGACAGGACCAGATCAGGACAAGACATGGATAAGATAGAGACTGGACCACGGCTGGACTTTGACTGGACCAGGACAGCAACTGGATGATGACAGGACCCAGACTGAAGCAGGACAAGACTCTGATAGGACCACGACTGGCAGGACCGGGACAGACCAAGACAGGACAGGACAGGAGAAAGCATGGGAAGCTCAGCTCCAGGCAATATCACCGGCGGGGCTGATCAGGGCTGAATCCCTTAAGAGGGATAGCCCAGCCTATCAGCCTTGGCACCCGGCTCACCTGTCCTAATGGCTATCAGGTAGCTGGGCGCGCAATCCCGCCGAGGACTAACAGTAATGTTGCCTGGCTGACGATGACGTGCAGGCCAGGCGGAAGTGACGCGGCGGGGTTGCGCACCACTGGGCGGAAGTCACCGGGGCACCCTTCTGAGGGCGCCCGGACTCCTGCTGCGGTGGTGCAGACACCAGACAAATGTCAGCGCTGCTGACCATAGTACCCAGAACGCCCTTTTAAGGGCGCCAGGGAACCTTTCTGCGGCAGCGCTGCAGCACCACACTTGTCAGCACTGCTGACAATATGTTTTTAGTATATCTTATGATGTCAGTCCTTTAAGACACTAAGGTCTCTTGTATAGTAAGTGCATAATTATGACATATCAGCTTAAAATAAATAGCAGTTACTGTTATAACGGTTTTAAACTGACAGACAGCAAACAAACTACAAACCATCAATACAGAAGAAGGGGATATTCGCAAGGAATGATCAGGTGCTTGTGACAGTAGCTGTGATTCTAGTGAAGCAGCTGCTCAGGTGAGGTGGCAGTCAGTCCCCACTAAAGAAAAACGGTAACTGACGTCATTTATGCTCTCCCTCCATCTCGCCCACCATATATATTTGTAAAAAATTCCCTCAGTGAATCACCTTCCACATTGCCGTCATACCTATGTGACAGCAGTGTGACAGCGGAAGAACCGGTAATGTACACTTACCTTTGACCATCAAAAGTGGTTATTCATTTTTGGGTATATATCCACATTAACAATTTTCCATTCCAGTGGCATGAAAACCTACTCATTTATTTTTATTCTGATTGTTTTATATGAATACCTGGTCATTTTTTTTAGTGAAAGTAAAAACTTAATATATATTTCCAAACACGTGCCATTGTTTTTATATTATAGCGCTGCTCACATGCCTTGTGCGTGATTTCTTCTGTTCATCAATACAGAAGGACTATTACAACCACAAAAGCATGTAGTCTATTTCTCATGCTGCAAAATCACTCTGTATTTGCATGTCATGTATATGTTTATAAACTATGAGAAGTCATCTTTATGCTGCACACTGCAAATTTCAACAAACAATTTTTTCTCATACAAACTAAAATTGTTGATGTGATCACAATGTTTGCCCCAGTTGCCCAGAGGCAAGAGAACTTAGCCGCAGAAGCTATTTTGATGGCTTTCAATAAATGGATTTAAACTCGGAGGAGAGGAGAAGGCTCCCCTTGAGAGCAGGAGCCTGGTAGCAAATGATTCCATTGCCTCCCAGAGTTCTGCCTATGTGTGATGACTTTCTTGTAACTGGTATTGCCTGGTGTTAGTGGTATTCAGTGAATTATAGATATTATCACATGTAGCCTAATGTTTACTTAATTATCTCTTTGATCATTACAGCAGCGCTGATTTGGAAATTAAAAGTTCTTGTAGTTTTATTTAATATCCTTTTATGCAATGATAAAGTAACATGTAGTAATATATAGAAAACAACTGCCGGTATTAAAACATTAAAACATCACACACTTCATAATTTCATAATATATAAATTAAGTAATATAGGGGTCACTCTATTAATTTCCAATGACAAGATTTGCTGTGGCTTCAATAAGTAATGCAAAATAATGAGTTATTATGACTAACAACACTAACCAATTTCTGTCTAAAAAGTCTATCCACTTAATCCAGTTCTCTCACAACTGTTTTCCCATATATTAGTTAGTGAAATCAAATAAGCTATATACTGTATTTAAGTCAAGGCATTTTCCCTTTTTGGGGGGGGGGGGGGGTGAGAGTGGAGGAAAACTCAACAACAATATATTTCACAAAACTATGTAGGATTCACTGCACTTTCGCCGCAATTCTCCCTGCTGGGCGATTCGCCGGGCAGCCGCCCGTTCGCCCTATTCAACGCGTCAGGGGCTCTCTGGCCCTGGCGGCGAATTTTAATCCCCCCCGGCAAATGCCGCCGGGGAGCTGGGGGACGGCTGCAGGCAGGGAGATGGAAGCCTCCCTGCCTGCGCCGGACACTGTGGGGGTGAAGGAGGGCTGTCGGGGACACAGGGAGAGCCCCCCAGAGCTGGCAGGGGGCTGTGCTAGGGAGCCGCTACACTCACTGGTCCCGATCGTGCATATGTAATGATCGGGACCAGTGTGCAGTGAATAAATGAATATTAATGATCGGCTCCCAGCTCCCGCCCCCTGCTGGCGAATGTGTAAAAAAAAATGTTAAAAAAAAAATAATAATTAAAAATATATTCATGTGCTGCACCTTCACAGGAAAAAAAATTGATTTTTTTACACCAAAAAAAAATAAAAAAAAAACGCTTTATTTTAAAAGATCACATTCCAGTTCACCTAAAAAAGATGACGAATGTAAAATGGAGAATCATGGCGAAAATCAATGGAGAAAGCAGTTCTCCATTTGAGCATTGAATACACACTCGGCGAATCCCAGTGAAAACCCCATTGAAATACACCAGCGAATTGCAGCGAGCATGAAACGGAGAACTGTCCGGCATTCACTGTTTGCTTTCGGCGAACAGTGAACATTGAATAGGGTGAATCATATTTTCAGTGAAAAAAATTCACCGCAAGGAGTGAAAACAGCCCGATTCGTCAAAAAATTGGTGAATCGGGAGCATTGAATACTGGCCCAAGAGATAAGAAGATGGGAAGGAGGGAGGGGAGGGGGAAGGAAAGAGAGGAAGGAAAACATTTTGATATAAAAACAGATTATTGTATTGGAGGAGGAAAAATGAAAGAGTAAATATTCCTTAAATATAGACATATGAATTCCCCAGGAAAGAGAATAGATACATCTTGAAAATAAAAGCAATGACTTAGCGTAATGAAAAGCATAGGTGGTAAAAACCTATCGCTACCCTCTGAAAGGAAGTCTCAAGATATAGACACCAATTAAGCTCAAGAGCTAGATATATATGCTGTGGAGAGTGGTGTGTGATATGTTTTGGTATGAATAAATGTTTGTCATAAATGTTAGTGATGTAATGTTGGTTGTTTCAGGATTAGTCCAATTGAAACAAGGTATAAGGAATTTAGAGGGTAAGAAGTGTACCAAAATGGTAAATAAATGATAAAATTATTATCCATTAATATAAAGGGACTGAACATCCCGCAGAAAAGGAAAAGATTGCTTCAGTATTTAATATCCCCAAAATAGAGATATTGCCGACAACAATGTCAGACCATGCATCAGTAATAACCATATGGGAAAATACAATACCAATACATAGACAAAGAATATGGAAGTTACCCAAGTGTCTATTTGAAGAAACAGATTTAAAGTCACAATAGAAGAAGCACTAGATGAATTTTGCAGGAATAATAGGCCTGAAGAAACAAGCCAAGTTAATTACTGGTGTACTCCTAAAGTTGTACTTGGAGGGAATATTATTCAGATTAGTTTTAGAATAAATAAAAGAGGAAGAGAGAAAACAGATAGATTTACAGAACAAGATAAAAACCTTAGAAGGAGAACACAAAAAGACTCCTAAAGACAATAACACTCTGGAAAGGTTAAATAAAGTAAGGGAACAGATAGAAAATAATAATATTAAACAATTAAAAAGAAATATAGGGCAATTTCAACCAAAATTCTATTCAGAGGGAAATAAAGCCCCCTAGACTCTGCAGCCCTGGAGCCCCGGACCCTGCAGCCCTGGAGCCCCAGACCCTGCAGCCCTGGAGTCCCGGACCTGCAGCCCTGGAGCCCGGACCCTTCAGCCCTGGAGCCTCGTACCCTGGACCCAGGACCCCGGACCAAGGGACCTACCTAGGGCTCAAGAAAGGTATGTATGTGTAATGTGTGTATTAAAGTTTTATTTTTCAATGGTGTCAGTGTGTTTATTTTGCTATTTCTTTTACTGTGGTACTACAAGTGCCAGCGGGCCCTATAATGCCCTGCATGCTGGGACTTGTGGTTCTCCAAGTCCCAGCATGTGGGGGAGGCTTGCTGGAACTCATAATTCCACAGTATAAGACAATAGTTTTAATTCTATTTTTTACACTTCAATCAGCTCGATGCACACCGCCCAGGGGCATCGAGGACAGCACCAGGCTTCAGCCTGGACAGTCCTGGACGAGGGGACCCCTTTATTGGGGGGTTCCCACTTCGCCAGGACCCCGGGACAGGCTGACTGGTCAGTAGGGTTAATGCTTGGGCCGGGGGGACTTGTATAAAAAGTCTCCCCCCGGCTGTGACATTACCCAGCTGGCTGGTTGGGCCTTGGGCTGGTTCTTAAAATACAGGGGACCCCTAGTCATTTTGTTCCCCGTATTTTGGGAATCGGCCCTGGAGCCTGTGGCTGGTATTAAAAAATCAGCGAATCCCTATCTGGTTGGTTTCATGATTTTTTAATACCAGCCCCGGCCATGGGGGGACCCCACGACGTTTATTTATTTAGTTCTATCTGACTGATCCGTGCAGGCTGAAGCCAAATATGCCAGGAAAATGAAGTGTATTTTCCTGGCATATTTGGCCAGCAATTAGCAGGCTTATCCCTCAAATTACTGGTCGTATTGAAAATATGGCCGGTTAGGAAATTAGGAATCACCATTCTTTTGAATTCCTGTTGTATTCAATTGATGATGTATTCATTTGTATTTGTAAATACAAATATGAATGTCCCATCAATACGAATACGAATAATCGTATTTTTGGCATAGTAAATGCCAGAAATACAAATATACCAAAAAAAAATTGTATTTTATTATGAAAATATGATTATTTTTTTTACGAATTTAGCTTAGTAAATTTCCCCCAGAAGCTTTACCAATTAATGAAGGATCAGAATAACTATTAAAGATGAAGGAAAAATATAGATTTAACTGGAAAATGAATACAATAAAATACTTAAAATAAAGATAGTAGAAAAAGATGAAAATCTTACAGAATATAGTTATACACCAATTATGGAGAATTTAAGCAATAAAGAAAATTAAGGATTGGATAAATTATTAGGTAAATTGGATGGGAAGAATTGCAGTACTTTAAATATTTTTCCTACCAAAGATAATATACTGTTTTAGGTCAATTCTGAGATTATTACCAACATATTTGATAGACAGGTTTAACGCAACTCTAAATAGATATATATGGAAAAAAAAAATAGCAAAGAATTATTTAGCTGGACCTAAAAAAGCAGGGGCGTGACTCTGCCGGACCTGGAAATATATCAACATGCTTGTATAATTAACCAAATATCATATTGGGTAAAGAAAGAAGGGGAAAAACCCTGGGTAAAACTAGACGATGGACTATTGGACCAATTTGAAACAGAGGAGTTCATTTGGATTCCACCAAATAACAGAATCCTTCCTAATCTAACTCCTAAAGCAGTAAAAGTGACCCTGAAATTATAGGATTCCGTACTAAACACACAAGCTAAATGTATTTCTCCAATAATGCATATGGAAATCTGGACAATAACTAAATATATCCTGGACTTAAACTTAAATTAATGAATAAAAAAAGGCATAAATACAGTAAAAGATATATATTAAGGAAATATACAACTATCATTTATGCAGATACAGACAAAATATGGTTTCCCATGGACAGAGTTTAATAAATACCTCCAGATAAGAAGCTGGCTGAGGGAGTTCCCATTATCCGAAGATGTACTAGAAACCCTCCCAAATAAGATAATAAATAAAATCAATAGTAGAAATCAGAAAGGAGGAATTACATATTGGTATTCGCTCCTGTTGTATAGTAAAATAGAATAGAAAATGTAACCCCAATTTAAATGGAACAGGAACTGGGTATGTCCGTGGATAATATGGAATGGGCCAACCTGTTTAACTCTATACATGGGATGTCTAAATCCATTTCACATATTGAGAAATATATGAAACTTTTCTTTGGGGCATATTTAACTCCAGATAAGATTAACAAATTTTGTCCTACACAACCAAATATATTCTGGCGGTGTATAGAGGAAAGAGGAGACTTGATGCACGTCTTTTAGACATGCAATAAATTAAAAGCTTTGTGGAATGAAATTGAGAAACTAATTTGGCGTTAACAGGATGTGTGATAAGATTGACTCCTCAGTTGGTATTATTACATATGCATATGAAAGAAGTGAAGACAAACTTAATCTTAAGGAGCCCATACACGGTCCGTTGTGTATGGCTCCGTTTTGTACTATGCGATGCACGCTTCCGTACATAGTACGGTACAAAAAGTATGTGCTGCACATACTTTTTGTACTAGCTATACATCGGATCGCAGTGCATGCACAGTGCATGCAATAGGGATGCGATCCGATCCGATGTGTGCTGTTTAAGCACACAACGGATCCGATGAACGGACCATGTATGGGGGGCTTAATGTCTTAAATCATATTTTTATTAAGTGTATAAAGTCATGGCATGCACTGCAATTATGAAGAAATACTTATGCTATTTGTGGAGCTCTGTTAAATTTGGGAAAATTAATCCACCCTGCTTTCCTCTGCTGTCCTCTGCTTTTCAAAAAGTGCAGCCATCTCAAGAGTCTCCACCTGGTCACAGAGTGATACCAGCCAGCATTTTGGGGTCCTTACATATATTGACACATTTTCCCACCTGTAGAGTAAGTCAGTAGCTGTTTTTGGATTTAAATAGCGGTGTTTGCCAGCTTTGCCATGTGTTGTTCCTACTTCTCAGGCCTCTGTTTCATATGGGTCGCATGCAAATGCATACTTTGGTTACGGATGTGTAATGGTGGTGTAATGGTTACTAAACTAAATTTACCCCAAGAAAGCTAAAAGGTGATCATGTGTACAAATTCAGAAGATGATGTGCAAAAGGTCCAGTCAGTTGGTAAAAGCGGCAAACCTTTTTAAAGTATATAAATGAAAGTAGAAAATAAAATGAAGGGATAATAATACTTAAGAAATAGTTTGAGTGTAGTGGAGGGTGTCAAAGCAATAGCAGATCATCTAAATCAGGGGTAGGCAATAAGCGGCACTCCAGCTGTTGATGAACTATACATACCAGCATGCCTTGCATCAGTTTCAGCATGGCCAAATAGCAAAACTAAGACAAGAATTGCTGGGATGTGTAGTTCATCAATAGCTGGAGGGCCACTTATTTGACCATCATTGATCTAAATAAATATTTTTGATCAGTATTCACTAAGGAAAGAGAAGGGAAGGGATAGAGTTAAGTTGTAAGGACATTCATAAAAATAAGGGGGATGAAAATACAGTATGATGTATTTACAGAAAAAAAGGTCCTAACAGAACTCTTACATCTGAAAGTGAATAAATCAATAGGGCCAGATGGGATACATCCAAGGATACTAAAATAGCTTAAAGTGGTACTGGTAGTAACATTATCAAAAACATTTACCACTCACTAGCTAAAGGAGCAATTCCAGAGTACTGAAAAAGCGAGAATGTTGTACCATTGCACAAAAATGGATGCAAGGATTAAGTAAATAATTACAGATTAGTTAAAGTTACATCAATAGTAAGGAAACTAATAGAAACACCATTTAAAAGAGTTGGGGATATCTTAAATCCATCAATTTGCAGGATCCCAATCTTATTGACTGGCTTAGGATGGAACCTAAGTCTAAACACAGAATGCATTTATGTTTCATCTACACCTTACACACATAGGGGGTTATTTTGGTTCACTTGTAAAGGCACAATCAATCTCTAATGGACAAAACCATATGCACTGCAGATGGGGCTGATGTAACATGTGCAGCGAGAGTTAGATTTGGGTGGAGTTTGTACATCAAACTGATATCTATATTGCAGTGTAAAAATAAAGCAGCCAGTATTTACCCTGCACAGAAACAATAAACACCCAAATGTAACTCTCTCTGCACACGTTACATCAGCCCCACGTGCAGTGGATTGGGTTTTGTCCATTAGAGAGTGATTGTGCATTTGCAAGTGAACCAGAATAACCCTCTTAGTTTTATATAAGATTTTGAATAATTTGAAACAAAGGTTAAAACAAAATTTGTGTAACATACATTGAATCATCAGAAAGCAATTGTGTCACTATCTCAGCCGCTGCCAAAATATTCAGGATATTCTGTTATATTCTGGATACAGTATACTTATTTTTACACATGTAAACAGCAGACGAGATGGCACTTATAAAATGTCACAAAGCACTCTCTCTCTCTCTCTCAATCTCCATTTCAGGCACAAATATATATTTATCAGCACAATATTTCTCAAAAATGACACAAAATTATTCATTTTTTTTTCAAAATCAAACAGCATAAACAGTAGCCATTTCAACCAGTAGCGCACGCAGGGGGGGTTTCTGAGTACCCAGAAACCCCCCCAGGAGTCTAATGGCCCTAGACTGAAAGCTGAGGGCCCCCTCTTTCCATGGGTACAAGAATTTTTAAAATCGGCCCTTGGGAACCGGAGATATCTGACTTCAAAGCAGTGGTCCCCATCCAAGCCTGTTAATTGCTTTTCCCAGTCAGATATTTCAGGTTCTGTCTGACTTAGAGTTTTTCAGAGGGTATTCCAAAAGCTGGGACTCTCCCTCTTTGAGGGACACTAGTAGCTTGTCTCTACTGTTCCCAGAACCAGAGATATCAGCCTTCCAGCAGCTGGTTACTGCTCCAGCTCCGCACACCTGGTATGTAGTTTTATGTACTCGTTGGCAGATTGCTCTGCCTCCTGAATTCTGATCCCCTAGTCCCCAATACCATTTGGTAGGTGGGATTCTCTAGTTTTTAATTCCATTAAAGTCTTAGAAATCTATTTTTGAGAACTGGAGATATCTGCAGTCAAGCAAGCTGTCCTCCCACCAGAAAATTATGAATAATAAGCCCACTCCACTATACACCCCTCCTCTGCATATTAAACATCCTCTACCACCCTGGAAGTTAGCCCAATGCCCCCTTCTCCCACCCCATCTCCCACCATCTGTGCAGTAAAGGGGTAATTAGTGGAAATTACTGATCCAGGCCCTACATGCTGAGCGGTTGATATAATACCACCTACCACCTGGGGGACATCAAAGCTTCCCCCACCCCTACAGCTGAAGGATCGGTAGGTGACCCAATGCATTGCTATGCCCAGGGGTCTACTCTGCTGTTGACGCCCCTGTATGTATGTATGTATATATGTGTGTGTGTGTGTGTGTGTGTGTATATATATATATATATATATATATATATATATATATTATTATTATTATTATTATTATTAATATACATTTGGTCTATCTATAATACTTTAACTGACCCGGCATATACTGGGTCACCTAAGTGTCCATCTCCCTTCTTTGCTCCGCCCCTCTGGAAACCCCCTTCTGAAAATCCTGCGTTTGCCACTGATTTCAACATAGTTTAGTATAACAACCAATTTCGGAGACCTATCACAGTATGTCTTTTCTGTAGTACATATTTATATCAGTTTATCCAAAATATATGCAAATTAGTGCAATAATTGACAATGCACTATTTTGGGCTTATATTCTGTATACACTACAGGTGGAAAACATAGGCAATGCTATTGGTTACATGCTTTTGTACATTATTTTTGTTATTATTAACTTGTACAAATAAAACCTTAAAATTGACAAATTACTCATTAATTGGTTACTAGTTGCAGAATACCAGCTGAAACAAATTGCGTTGCAATAGTGTAAGATTGTAGACATATACAACAGCTGCACTTCCCTGCCCCCAGACATGGAGTTCTGATTACATGTCTTCAGCAAGCTTGCACATTAAGAGCCTACAAAACAGAAGATAATTGATTTAATCATGGTCAGATTTGCTTTTACAATTCAAAAGTCTCTGTTATTTTAATTGACTGCAAATTATTCCACATCAGTAAAAGGAAAAAAAAAAATCATAATCTAATACTATTTTAGCTGACATGCAGGAATCAGGTTCTTGAATTTAAACAAATTGCAATTCTTCTAGGACACTGGAGAGCTCTTTTCAAATCCACTTGACATTCGGTTTTGATTCTTCATAATAAAAGTTTGTGCAGAAAGAAAACAGTGAATTTATGCAGCAAAGAAAATAACCTCTGAGACTAAAATACATGTGCACGTATCCATCTTTTATACAACACTACTATTTGGCAGACATTGCTACATTGGGGGACATTTACCAAAATGGATTCGTAGAAAAAAGGTGTATTCGTAGGGAGAAATACACCTTTTTTTTACGAATTTGTATTTTCGGGATTTACAATCCCAAAAATACAACAATTCGTAGTCCTAAAGATGGAACATTCGTATTTGTATTTACAAATACGAATGTCTACACCATCGATAGAATACGACAGAAATCACCATTCAAAAGAATGGTGGTTTCTGATTTACTAAGCAGCCGTACTGATAATACGGCTGCTTAGTGGTGTAAAACACCCACGCAAATACGACAGGAAAATAGAACACCATTTTCATGTCGTATTTGCGTTTTAGCCTGCACAGATCAGTCAGATCCGTGCAGGCTTCAGTGTAAAAAAATCGAAAAATTAAATAAATAAAAAAAAAAAACGGCGTGGGGTCCCCCCCACAGCCGAAACCAGCACCAGGCTGACAGAGGCTGGAGCCGGTAATTAAAAATCAGGGAACCCGACAAATAGGGGTTCCCTGATTTTTAACAACCAGCCCCAGGCTCCTGCTCTGGGGCTGGTTCCCAAAATACGGGGGACAAAATGACTAGGGGTCCCTCGTATTTTAAGAACCAGCCCCAGGCAAAACCAGCCAGCAGGGTAATGCCACAGCCGGGGGGAGACTTTTTATGCAAGTCCCCCCGGCCAAAGCATTAACCCTACCGACCAGTCAGCCTGGCCAGGGGCCCTGGGGGAGTGGGGACCCCCCCAATAAAGGGGTCCCCCCCCTCCAGGACTTACCTGACCAGGCTGAAGCCTGGTGCTGTCCTCGATGCCCCTGGGCGGTGGGCATCGAGCTGATAGCGGTGTAAAAAATAGAAAAAACTATTGTTTTTTACTGTGGCACTACAAGTGCCAGCAAGCCTCCCCAGCAAGCTGGGACTTGGATAACCACAAGTCCCAGCCTGCTGGGCATTAAAGGGCCCGCTGGGTCTTGTAGTGCCACAGTAAAAAAAAATAGTTAAATAAAACACACTGACACCCATTTTAAATAAAAGTTTAATACACACATTACACACATACTGATACTTACCTTTCTTGATCCCGTAGGTAGCCCTGGTCCTGATGTCCGGTGTCGTCCTCCAGGTCCATGTCGGCTGTCTGCGTCGTCCTCCAGGTCCATGTCGACGGTCCGTGTCGTCCTCCAGGTCCATGGCGGTGTCCGGGTCCGAAGAAATCCATGTTGGAGCTGTGGAAGGAAATCCTACTCACCTGGTCCTGCGCTGAAGAAGTCTTCTCTTGATCCGACGTAATCCAGGTAATCTTCACAGCTGTCGGCGCTCCCCGCTGTCTCCGCTGTCTCTGCATCGCGCTGAGGAGAGATGCTGAGATGTTTCATATTCGGCGCCTCTCCTCAGACTGAATTCTATTGGCCGCCTAGCAGGCCAATCAGGAGCCGAGAAAGTCGGCTCCTGATTGGCCTGCTAGGCGGCCAATAGAATTCAGTCTGAGGAGAGGCGCCGAATATGAAACATCTCAGCATCTCTCCGCAGCGCGATGCAGAGACAGCGGAGACAGCGGGGAGCGCCGACAGCTGTGAAGATTACCTGGATTACGTCGGATCAAGAGAAGACTTCTTCAGCGCAGGACCAGATGAGTAGGATTTCCTTCCACAGCTCCAACATGGATTTCTTCGGACCCGGACACCGCCATGGACCTGGAGGACGACACGGACCATCGACATGGACCTGGAGGACGACGCAGACAGCCGACATGGACCTGGAGGACGACACTGGACATCAGGACCAGGGCTACCTACGGGATCAAGAAAGGTAAGTATCAGTATGTGTGTAATGTGTGTATTAAACTTTTATTTAAAATGGGTGTCAGTGTGTTTTATTTAACTATTTTTTTTACTGTGGCACTACAAGACCCAGCGGGCCCTTTAATGCCCAGCAGGCTGGGACTTGTGGTTATCCAAGTCCCAGCTTGCTGGCACTTGTAGTGCCACAGTAAAAAACAATAGTTTTTTCTATTTTTTACACCGCTATCAGCTCGATGCCCACCGCCCAGGGGCATCGAGGACAGCACCAGGCTTCAGCCTGGTCAGGTAAGTCCTGGAGGGGGGGGACCCCTTTATTGGGGGGGTCCCCACTCCCCCAGGGCCCCTGGCCAGGCTGACTGGTCGGTAGGGTTAATGCTTTGGCCGGGGGGACTTGCATAAAAAGTCTCCCCCCGGCTGTGGCATTACCCTGCTGGCTGGTTTTGCCTGGGGCTGGTTCTTAAAATACGGGGGACCCCTAGTCATTTTGTCCCCCGTATTTTGGGAACCAGCCCCAGAGCAGGAGCCTGGGGCTGGTTGTTAAAAATCAGGGAACCCCTATTTGTCGGGTTCCCTGATTTTTAATTACCGGCTCCAGCCTCTGTCAGCCTGGTGCTGGTTTCGGCTGTGGGGGGGACCCCACGCCGGTTATTTATTTATTTATTTAATTTTTTTTTACACCTTGCAGCCTGCACGGATCTGACTGATCCGTGCAGACTGCCTACAAATAATTCGTATTAGCAGCCGTATATACGGCTGCTAATACGAATTCCTACGACATCGGAGGGTTACAAAGCAGCCGTATATGACTGCTTTGTAACTGATCCTCCGGAACACGACTTTGCATACAACTTAAACAGTCGTATGCAGTCGTAGGGAAAATACCAATACGAAAAACTAGGTTTTTCATATTGGTAAATTTCCCCCATTGTGTCTGTTTTAGTTGTGACAAACCAAATAAGAATAGCCACAAACACATTGATCTCCCACTTGTTATTATTACTCCCATGAGGTAAAATGGCAACCGCATCCCAAATTGTACAATCCTAGAAGTGGTTGAGATGAGGTTATTGTTTCCCCACTTTTATCCCTTAATTATATTTCCATAACTCATTAAGCACTGATTGCCCATAGTAGTATATGCAGGGTCGCCAACAGTTATGTACGGCCCTGGGGATGGGAGAAAGTATGGCATATGCAGGGATTTCTGGTCACACCCCTTCCTTAGAAAATACTAAAAGCTATAGGATATGTGCAGAACTGCAGGCCACATGAGAAAAATAAAATCTAAATGGCTTGTTGAATTCATAACTCTTGTGGCTCAACTCGAGATACTCTATAAAAAGTCTGGTGCCACTGAGGATCACCATAAACTTGCAGCAGCCAGAAGGTGAACTCGGTAAAAGTGGAAACATCTCTCAGGTGGCTCAAATAAACTTTTTATGAAAAAGTTGATAAAGCCGATAGATACTGGTGTCCAGACAATGTTCTACATTATCAAGGAATATATTTTTAATGCTCAAGTCATGCTCTGGCAGGCCTATCCAAAATCCTACTTGTTTCAGAGGAATTTAGAAAATTCTTTGCTCAATTACACAATCTCTCTACCCCAAAAAGTATTTTTTAGCGCTCTGCAATCTACTGTATCTCAACCTTCTCCTTTAGCACTAGAGTCACTTTGCGCGAAATAGAAGTTTCCGAAATACTGTATCATCTGCAATCAAGAACCTAAAATCCAACAAGGCCCCTAGTCCTGATGGCTTTACAGTTAACTATCATAAAACATATAGGGCCTTATTCTGGTTAGGTCAGTGAAACGTACGTATGGTGCATTTCAACGTACGTTTCCCGTACGCTCGCTGTGAGCGAAAGTCCGCCCACAGAACAGCCGCACACGAATGGTCGCAAACACCGACAATGGGGAGTGGCGTACACTTGAGCGTACGCCACCGTGCACGGACGGATCTCCCTCTTAGCCACCGATACCTGGCGTACACCAGAGCGTACGCCACCGTGTACGGACGGATGTTGTCAGTTTTCACACCGACACCTTCCGTATATCTGAGTGTACGATACAGTGCAAGTAGAAATTGAGTCCAAAAACATTGTTGCTCTTAGAAGTGGTTTATGTGTATTTTTCTTAAGAAAAAACTGGTATGTTTGTGTTACAGTGAAAAAGTTAACACATGTCGACTTCTGTGAATTGAGTGTCCTGCTTTTTAAAGTATACAAAAACACTTTCTGATTGGGTGTAGATGGTTATAAAATAACTACGTTGACATATATAAGCAGGTCTTAGAATGAATATTACCTAAAATTAAACCAACCTTTACACGCTGAGAAGTGTAGAAAGATAAGGTTCCAATGTGTTTGAGGGCTGTGTGTGGCTTGCAGGTAGTGAAATAATGGTTTTCACTTAATAGCGTGCAGCATTGCTTATTACATTCAGGTGTAGTAATCAGCGTTAATTAGCAGACCCAGGCGTCCGCTCTCATACGGTATCTCTAGGGGTGGTCTGGAGCTATCTTTGGCGTCCGCCTGTTTTTGGGCCAAAATGCACGTTCGCTGATCGAGGTGGTTGTGGCACCGTGCATTTTGTGTGCACACCCCCGTGTACGCCCATGTTTACACCCAGTTTTCCTCATTGTCCTGGCCGCTCCCCTAAAAACGCCCACAATGACCATGCTCTTGGTTTTTTTGCATGGAGAGACCCGTCCGTGAGCGGTGTGAGGTCGCCGCAGGTGCGCATTGTGAAAGCTACGCATGCGCAGATGAAAAAAAAACCCGATCCACCCGTATACGGTCCCACCGTACCAAGCAGAATAACCCTCATAATTCCATTCTCTACTCCCATCTAGTGGAGGTGTTTAATGGTGTGATGTCTGGTAATTCCTTCTCCAAGGAGGCTCTTAAGGCAGAATTATTGTTATACCAAAAGAAGATTCAAACTTTTATCATTTTAGGCCCACCTCCCTGTTTAACACCGATATCAAGTTATATGGGATGTTACCACTAACTGCCTAAATGTGGTACTCCCTGGCTTGATCCACTGTGACCAAATAGGCTTTATACCTGGGAGGCACACCAGCAATAATACTAGGCATGTGATTAGCCTCATTCATTCATTTAACAGTTCCCATACCCCGGCCACAGTGCTTTTATAAGACACTGAGAAAGCGTTTGATAGGATTTGTTGTTCCTTTATGATACATACCCTACGTGTTTTCTGGCTGTGACTTCCTTTGTAAAGTTCAGGCTTTGTACTATTCCCTTTGGCTAGAGTCTTGGTAAATGGGATTCTTTCAACTCTGTTTAGTATAATCACTGGTACCATGCAGGGGTGTCCTTTGTCAGTCCTTATCTTCAGACTAGTAATCGAACCATTTGCTGCCCATATATAGTTTAATGAATATATCAGAGGGGTGCCACTAGCTACTGAAATATATAAAATATCTCTATTCGCAGACGATGTCCTCCTCACATTAACATCTCCCTGCTCTCTTTCAGCCCTTAGATGACTTTATCGCTCTATCAGGTTACAAGATAACCTTCGCTCGCCCATGCTGCGGGCTCGGTGGCTCGCTACGCTCGCCATGCTATTTAAAATCAACTCCATGCCAACATGGATAGTGGAGGTATGAACTATTCATGTTGGCATGGAGTTAAGTTACTTTTTTGGACATATTTCATGGCGAGCGTACACCCTGAAGAAGCATGGCGCCATGCTGGCGCCGTGAAACTACACAAGTACCTAATTTGTTGATTTCTTATCCAGCCTCACTTGAATCACAGTGTTTTATGTTCTATGGAAAGATACACGCATCAGGGTGAGTGGGCACCTTACATTGCATGTGAGCTGCTTATACTGTATATTAAAGCCAGATGCCGGTGACAAAACCTACCAGGATGGTACATACATAATAAGGCAGGAAGGGTAATATTTGAGGAATTGCTTTTCATATAGCTCTGTAATATTGTATTCTTTGTAAATATACTACATATTGTGTCACTCAAATAATGTAAAAGGATAAACTTTGTTAGAATCAGAGGAGGTGTGACTAATGTTGTGAGATTGTGGCAAGTGCCCTATGGATATGTACGCTTGCTACACTATTAGCCCCAAGGTCTTGCAAAATTCATATTTAAAAAATCATAATTTTGTGAGAAAAATCAAAATACATTTTTAGTAATTTAATTACAGCTATCCAAGAGGGCAGATGGTCATAATCAAGCTGCCATAATGAAGGTCCTATTTTTATGTGGAAGTCTTGGACTGTTGTCCTATTTGTCCCATTGTTCATCCAGCCCTGCACATTGCCCTTAATTTGTTTCTCCCCCACCACTCTGGTTAAGGTAAATCCTTAATTTGTTGTTGTAAGATGGGAAGTAACAAGATTGGTAAATGATAAAAAAATTAAGTTATGTGGCTTATTCACAAACTAAAACAAGGTGACGTTCCTGATCCTGTGCATTATTTATCTACCATCTGAAGCTGTGGCCAAGGTTGTTGTGTTTTTAGCTGAAGGGTATGATACAAGTAAGCTTTTGCTGTGGAGACACATTTGTAATGACAGATGTACTGTAGTGTGCAATATGTAGAGGATGCATTTAGCTGTGTGGACACAGACTGGTGCTAATGAAAAGTTCAGTGCAGCTTTACAACAAAAATATAGACAAACACTCAATTTGTGTGATATGTAGATCTGTAGGCATCTAATGTTGCCAGAGATTGTGCATTTTACATGGCATTCATTTTGCTTTCTTTTTGCATAAAATGATGTAGGCTAATATGGACAGGGACAATTTTACATTCTGTGTTATATCTTTGTATGTGATTTTTTTTGGTGTCATACATACTATGGGGGGAAATAAGTTAGCCGCTGGACTTACCATGTGGCTGCAGCTCCCAGGTTAACACCTAAAGCTATTCAATTAGCAGTCTATTTTCTTGTGCAGTAAGTCCCGTGTTTTATGTGCATTAACCCATCATTTCTGTGTAAGGTGCCAGGACCTATGGATTTACCACTTGTAGGCAGCTATGTTAAGCCTGAAATCACTCTCACCATGGATTTCTCTTCACACCTCAAGACAAAATCTCCTCTAGAAAACTACAAATTGAATCACATCACCAGAAAAATTGTTCCTGGTTTTGTATGAAGAAGTACATACAATAGGCTAGTACATTTGTAAACAGCGTGTAACACCTCCGTATTCATCCACCTCCTGCTTTCAATACAGAATATGCTAATTTAGATTATAGAGATTGCTTTTTTGATGTGACAGCATGACATGTAAGAACAGTAAGAAGACATGCTAAAAAGTAAATTGGACATTCGGACACACACAGAATGCTCTCATCATACCAGTCTGTGAATAGTATGAAATTTAGGGTGACCCCAATTTTTGTGTGTGAGAAAAATGTTTTTTTTTTTTTTTTTTTTTAAATTAAGCTGACTATGATTCAAACTATAAAGAAAATTGCTTAAAAAAATCTCAGTTTAAATTCAACGAAAACTATTATTTATATAATAGTTTAGTTTCTTCAATGGAAAATAATAGGGTCAAGATAAGGGATGAAATGTAATAGGGGTGGGGTATTTTGGTTATTATTATTATTATCATTTTATTTATAAGGCGCCACATGTGTTTCGCAGCGCCGTACAAAGGAACAGTACAGGGAGACAATACTTGGCATAACATTGAATAAATAACAAAAATAGAGTACAAATAAAGAGCACCACAGTTCAATACACATTACAGCTTAAATATAAGTAGTGAGGACTCAATCAACATACTATAAGAGGCTTGAGGCCAATGATGGAGATGAGTATGCGGACGATGATGGTCACTGAGTGTTTGAGTATAGGAGAGCTGTGAGTGAAATGTGAAGAGAAGAGGGCTTTAACAACAGGAGGGAAGAGGGCCCTACTCGGAGGAGCTTACAATCTAGTAGGAAGGGGAGACAGACAGGCTACAAGAGGTGCAAGTAATTGGGTGGTGGCTAGATAGCAGGATGTAAACAGGCAAGGGGTCGGAGAACCAGCTAGTTTATGCAGTGGAAGGGTACGCTTTCATGAATAGGTGAGTTTTCAGTGCCCGTTTGAAGCTTTGGTTCACTCTTTCTGACAAATTCCTTCTTAGATGGATAAAAGTATTTGCACTGCAGGGGGGCAGATGTAAAATGTGCAGAGAGAATTAAGGTGGCCATACATCTACAGATCGATTGTCAGATTGGGCTGGTTGGAACAAAAACCTGGTAATGGATAAGAGCAAATGACAGTTGACCATTTGCTTTAACCCCTTCCTGACAGAGCTAGTTTTTGCGTTCCTGACAGAGCCATTTTTTTCAAATCTGACATGTCTCACTTAAGTGGGGATAACTTTTTTTTGCTTTTACTTATCCCAGTGATTTTGAGATTGTTTTTTCGTGACACATTGTACTTCAAATTAGTGGTAAATTTGGGTCGATACAGTCTGTGTTTTTTTGTGAAAAATACCAAAATGTCGTGAAAAAATGGAAAATTTAGCGATTTGCAAAATGTTAAATTTTCTGCTTGTGAGACAAATAATCATACCACTCAAAATAGTTAATAACTAACATAGACCATATGTCTACTTTATGTTTCCATCATTATTTCAACTTACTTTTATATTTTTGGGACACTAGGAGGCTTACAATATGAATAGCAAATTCTCAAATTTTCAAGAAAATTTCAAACACTGATTTTTTTAGGGACCAGTTCAGTTCTGATGTGACTTTGAGGGACTTGTATGTGAGACACCCCCATAAATGATGCCATTTCAAAAACTGCACCCCTCACAGTATTCAAAACAGCATTTTGGAAGTTTGTTAACCCTTTAGGTGTTTCACAGGAATTAAAACAAAGTGTAGGTGAAATTTCAAAATTTCATTTTTTTTGCAGATTTGCAATTTTAATACATTTTTCTAAGGAACACAGTACATTTTACTAGAGAAATGTGACTAAAAATTGATTCCCCCAATTCTTTTGTTTTCAAAAATATCCTATATGTGGCCCTAGTGTGCACGTTGACCAAACCACAGGCTTCATAATAGAAGGAGCACCTACTTGATTTTGGAGCCTCCTTTTTATGAGATTATTTTTTAGGCACCATGTAGGTTTCTAGGCACCATAAGATGCTAAAATTTAGGAACCCCCCCACAAGTTACCCCATTTTGCAAACTACACCCCTCAGGGAATTCATCTAGGGGTATAGTGTACATTTCAAACCCCCAGGGGTTTCACCAATTGTGGTACAACTGGGCAGTGAAAATGAAAAATTACATTTTTTACACAAAAATGCAGTTCTGGCTCAAAATTTTTCATTTTCACAAGGAATGAAGGAGACAAAGCACCCCAAAATCTGTGCCCCAATTTCTCCCGAGTACGGCAATGCCTCACATGTGACCAAAAAATACCAGTTGGGTGCATGGCAGGACTCAGAAGGGAAGGAGTGATTTTTGGATTTTGCAGCTCAGATTCTGGTGGAATTTTGGTGGGTGCTATGTCGCATTAGCAAGACCCCCCAAGCACCAATACAGTGGAACCCCCCCACAAGTGACCCCATTTTGCAAACTACACCCCTCAGGGAATTCATCTAGAGGTATAGTGTACATTTCAAACCCCCAGGGGTTTCACCAATTTTGATACAAGTGGGCAGTGAACATGAAAAATTACATTTTTTTACACAAAAATGCAGTTCTGGCTCAAAATTTTTCATTTTCAGAAGGTATGAAGGAGAAAAAGCACCCCAAAATCTGTGCCCCAATTTCTCCCGAGTACGGCAATGCCTCACATGTGAACAAAAAATACCAGTTGGGTGCATGGCAGGACTCAGAAGGGAAGGAGTGATTTTTGGATTTTGCAGCACAGATTTTGGTGGAATGAATGGTGGGTGCTATGTTGCACCAATACAGTGGAACCCCCCCACAAGTCACCCCATTTTGCAAACTACACCCCTAAGGGAATTCATCTAGGGGTATAGTGTACATTTCAAACCCCCAGGGGTTTCACCAATTTTGATACAAGTGGGCAGTGAACATGAAAAATTACATTTTTTTACACAAAAATGCAGTTCTGGCTCAAAATTTTTCATTTTCAGAAGGTATGAAGGAGAAAAAGCACCCCAAAATCTGTGCCCCAATTTCTCCCGAGTACGGCAATGCCTCACATGTGACCAAAAAATACCAGTTGGGTGCATGGCAGGACTCAGAAGGGAAGGAGTGATTTTTGGATTTTGCAGCTCAGATTCTGGTGGAATTTTGGTGGGTGCTATGTCGCATTAGCAAGACCCCCAAAGCACCAATACAGTGGAACCCCCCCACAAGTGACCCCATTTTGCAAACTACACCCCTCAGGGAATTCATCTAGGGGTATAGTGTACATTTCAAACCCCCAGGGGTTTCACCAATTTTGATACAAGTGGGCAGTGAACATGAAAAATTACATTTTTTTACACAAAAATGCAGTTCTGGCTCAAAATTTTTCATTTTCAGAAGGTATGAAGGAGAAAAAGCACCCCAAAATCTGTGCCCCAATTTCTCCCGAGTACGGCAATGCCTCACATGTGAACAAAAAATACCAGTTGGGTGCATGGCAAGACTCAGAAGGGAAGGAGTGATTTTTGGATTTTGCAGCACAGATTTTGGTGGAATGAATGGTGGGTGCTATGTTGCACCAATACAGTGGAACCCCCCCACAAGTCACCCCATTTTGCAAAGTACACCCCTCAGGGAATTCATCTAGGGGTATAGTGTACATTTCAAACCCCCAGGGGTTTCACCAATTTTGATACAAGTGGGCAGTGAACATGAAAAATTACATTTTTTTACACAAAAATACAGTTCTGGCTCAAAATTTTTCATTTTCAGAAGGTATGAAGGAGAAAAAGCACCCCAAAATCTGTGCCCCAATTTCTCCCGAGTACGGCAATGCCTCACATGTGACCAAAAAATACCAGTTGGGTGCATGGCAGGACTCAAAAGGGAAGGAGTGATTTTTGGATTTTGCAGCTCAGATTCTGGTGGAATTTTGGTGGGTGCTATGTCGCATTAGCAAGACCCCCCAAGCACCAATACAGTGGAACCCCCCCACAAGTGACCCCATTTTGCAAACTACACCCCTCAGGGAATTCATCTAGGGGTATAGTGTACATTTCAAACCCCCAGGGGTTTCACCAATTTTGATACAAGTGGGCAGTGAACATGAAAAATTACATTTTTTTACACAAAAATGCAGTTCTGGCTCAAAATTTTTCATTTTCAGAAGGTATGAAGGAGAAAAAGCACCCCAAAATCTGTGCCCCAATTTCTCCCAAGTACGGCAATGCCTCACATGTGACCAAAAAATACCAGTTGGGTGCATGGCAGGACTCAAAAGGGAAGGAGTGATTTTTGGATTTTGCAGCTCAGATTCTGGTGGAATTTTGGTGGGTGCTATGTCGCATTAGCAAGACCCCCCAAGCACCAATACAGTGGAACCCCCCCACAAGTGACCCCATTTTGCAAACTACACCCCTCAGGGAATTCATCTAGGGGTATAGTGTACATTTCAAACCCCCAGGGGTTTCACCAATTTTGATACAAGTGGGCAGTGAACATGAAAAATTACATTTTTTTACACAAAAATGCAGTTCTGGCTCAAAATTTTTCATTTTCAGAAGGTATGAAGGAGAAAAAGCACCCCAAAATCTGTGCCCCAATTTCTCCCGAGTACGGCAATGCCTCACATGTGAACAAAAAATACCAGTTGGGTGCATGGCAGGACTCAGAAGGGAAGGAGTGATTTTTGGATTTTGCAGCACAGATTTTGGTGGAATGAATGGTGGGTGCTATGTTGCACCAATACAGTGGAACCCCCCCACAAGTCACCCCATTTTGCGAAGTACACCCCTCAGGGAATTCATCTAGGGGTATAGTGTACATTTCAAACCCCCAGGGGTTTCACCAATTTTGATACAAGTGGGCAGTGAAAATGAAAAATTACATTTTTTTACACAAAAATGCAGTTCTGGCTCAAAATTTTTCATTTTCAGAAGGAATGAAGGAGACAAAGCACCCCAAAATCTGTGCCCCAATTTCTCCCGAGTACGGCAATGCCTCATGTGTGACCAAAAAGTGGCAGGACTCAGAAGGGAAGGAGTGATATTTGGATTTTGCAGCACAAATTCTGGTGGAATGATGGTGGGTGCTATGTCGCATTAGCAAGACCCCCAAAGCACCAATACAGTGGAACCCCCCCACATGTGACCCCATTTTGCAAACTACACCCCTCAGGGAATTCATCTAGGGGTATAGTGTACATTTCAAACCCCCAGGGGTTTCACCAATTTTGATAAAACTGGGCAGTGAACATGAAAAATTACATTTTTTTACACAAAAATGCAGTTCTGGCTCAAAATTTTTCATTTTCACAAGGAATGAAGGAGACAAAGCACCCCAAAATCTGTGCCCCAATTTCTCCCGAGTACGGCAATGCCTCACATGTGACCAAAAAATACCAGTTGGGTGCATGGCAGGACTCAGAAGGGAAGGAGTGATTTTTGGATTTTGCGGCTCAGATTCTGGTGGAATGAATGGTGGGTGCTATGTGGCATTAGCAAGACCCCCGAAGCACGGTGAAATTATGAACCTAATATTCCATAGATGTGTGGTATATTTTAAAACACTCCTTTATACATAGGCCGGGTTTGTCGGGGCAAGTGTCACACTGGAAAATAGTTTGCTTTCTTATTCCCTTTTTATAGCAAACTTTGCACCTTTTTTGTGTCCTGCCCTTTTTTCCAGTGGAGGGGATTTCATCAGGAAAATGCTGCCCTGGTACAATACGGGGGCCAGTACTAGAAGTACTGGGGCCCTCTGCCTGCTGGTTCCCAAATATTAGGCCCTTTATGACTTCCTCTTGAAAGTGCATAAATGTCCCCCTCTGGCCGGTAGAACGGAATAGCACGTAAGCGTTATACAGTGCCATCTGGATGATATACACGGCCACCTTCTTGTACCAGATTTTTGTTTTCCGCAGGGCACTGTACGGCTTCAGTACCTGATCTGAAAGATCCACTCCGCCCATGTACCTATTGTAATCCAGGATACAATTAGGTTTTGAGGTGTGGGTACTGGTACCTCGTACAGGGACGGAGGTGGTACTGTCTCCGTGAATTGTTGTCAGTATAAGGACATCCCTCTTGTCCTTATATTTGACCAACAACATATTTTCGTTGCATATTCCCCTGCTTTCACCCCTTCTCATTACTTGGGCAATGTGCGTTTTTGGGAGGCCTCTTTGGTTCTTGCGCACAGTACCGCAAGCTGCTGTACCTCTTGAACCAAGGGCCTTAAACAGGGGGATGCTAGTGTAAAAGTTATCCACATAGAGGTGATAACCTTTATCCAGGAAGGGGTGCACTAAATCCCAGACAATTTTCCCACTAACACCTACGAGGGAGGGGGGGCATTCTGGCGGTTCAATTCTTGAATCCTTCCCTTCATAAACCCTAAACCTGTGGGTGTACCCTGAGGTGCTTTCACACAGTTTATACATTTTTATGCCATACCTTGCCCTCTTACTGGGAAGGTACTGGCGGAATTTAACCCTTCCTTTAAAATGTATAAGGGACTCGTCGATACAAATAAATTTTTCAGGGATGTACACCTCTTCAAATTTGGCACTGAAATGATCAATGACCGGCCTGACTTTGAATAGCCGGTCAAAGGTGGGATCATCTCTGGGTGGGCACTGTGCATTTTCGGTGTAATGTATAAATTTAAGAATTGTCTCAAATCGAGTCCGGGTCATGGCCATACGGTAAAATGGAGTACTGTACAGAACATCTGTACTCCAATATTGCCTAATTTCTGGCTTTTTTACTATGCCCATATGAAACACCAGACCCCAAAACGTCATCATCTCTACTGCATCTACAGGGGTCCACCTAGCAAATGATGACGTGGGGTTTTGAGCAATAAACTGCTGGGCATATAAATTAGTTTGGTCCACCATTAAATTTACAAAATCATCAGAGAAAAATAATTTGAAAAAGTCAATTTCTCTGAGACCTGTGGAATCAAATTGGATTCCTGGCATGGCCAAAAACTCAGGAACCTGGGGCTCAAAATTGTCTGGTGGTGGGGTCCATACGAGATCAATTGTTGGGGGGGGGTCTCAGCTGCTCTACGGGGGCGTCTTTGAGGGGGTCCCTCATCATCAGAGGAGGAAGAGGAGCTTAAGGCGAATCCTTCAAATTCCCCGCTTGCATCACTGGCTGTGTCAGAGTCAGAAGCAAGCAGGGCATATGCCTCCTCCGCTGAATACATTCTTCTGGATGACTGGGATGACATTTGGGAGGACATTTGGGAGGACATTTGGGATGCCATTTTTATTTTTGTGTTACTGGTAGTGAAATGTTTCAACACGTGTATAGTGTAGGGGGGGGTACAAACTTTATTTCAACCCGGGGGATATGTAGTGTGTATGTAGTGCAGAAAAAAAAAATACTTTATACCAATAAAAAAAAAAAAAAATGAAGGGGTTAAAAATAAAAAATTGAAGGGGTTAAAAAAAAAAAAAAAAAAAAAGGTCCTGCGCCAAAAATTGAGCACAGATGTTGGTCAGTAACGTCTGTCACTGAACAGCGCTCAAAGGCAACAGGAATTTGATCAAAAAAAAAAATAAAATAGATCAACCCTGTGCCGAAAAAGCTGATCAGTGATGTACGTCACTGATCAGCGCACAGTGGCCACAGGACACCCACAAAATCACAGTGTGTGTAAAAAAAAAATTAAAAAAAGACCCCACAGCACTCACAAAAAAAAAAAAAGGTGATCAGTGATGCGACACTGATTACCAGTGAGGTGCAGCAGGTGCACAACCTTTGGTGCAACTGACAGTGCAACTGACAGGTATATATATAAAAAAAAAAAAACCTCTGCACCCCCAAAAAAGTTGCTGATCACCTCAGATATAGTGATCAGCACAAAAGGCGGGGGCAGCAGACACAAAATTTAGCACTCTCTGTCACTCTCTATCACTCTCTGTCACTCTCTGTCACTATCTCTCACTATCTCTCACTATCTCTCACTATCTCTCACTATCTATCACTCTAGGACACTAAAAAACCTGCACCCCCAAAAAGGGGGGGTAGCAGACACAAAATATACACTCTCTATCACTCTCTGTCACTATCTCTCTCTATCTCTCACTATCTATCACTATCTATCACTATCTATCACTCTATGACACTACAGCAGCAGCACTGACAGGTATATCTATATATAAAAAAAAACCTGCGCCCCCAAAAAGTTGCTGATCAGTTAATTTATACTGATCAGCACAAAAGGAGGGGGCAGCAGTCAGTTATATAAAAAATATATAGCACAATCTGTCACTATCTCTCTCTATCTCTCTCTCTCTATCTCTCTCTATCTCTCTATAACTATCACACTGCAGCAGCACAAAATATAGCACTCTGTCACTAGGCCTCTCTATCTATCTCTCTCTCTCTATCTCTCTATCTCTCTATCTCTCTCTCTCTATCTATAACTATATCACACTGCAGCAGCACAAAATATAGCACTCTCTGACACTATCTCTCTCTCTATCTCTCTCTATCTCTCTCTATCTCTCTATCTCTCTCTATCTATCTCTCTATCTAGCTATTACACTGCAGCAGCACAATTTCACAGCACAGGAAGGCACAAGTAGCAACAGGATCCAGGAAGCATCCAGCACACTACTAGGCACAGATCAAGCAGTGATCAAGCAGTGATGAAGCAGTGATCAGGTAAGTATGGAGCAAGGTTCTGGTCAGTATATGGCGGCAGGTGGGCACGGTGACCGCACTGCACGCTATTCCAGACCGGAATGGCGTCTGCAGTGCAGTCACCGTTAGTTTAAACCCCCCTCCATGGCTGTGATTGGTCCGTCGGTCCGACGAACCAATCACGGCCTTTGGGGGCGGGAGGGGTGAGGTGGGGTGACACCAGTGTCACCCTTACACCCCGCGGTGATTGGTGCTGTACTTTACAGCACCAATCACCTCCGATCCCGTGTCACCGGCGAACGTTATTCGCCGGTGACAGAGGAAAACGCTGTAATTGGCTGTTCACACTGAACAGCCAATCACAGCGATCGCCGACGGGGGGGCGGCATCGCAGCCCCCCCTGGGCATGCACGGACATGTCTGCTGTCAGGGACAGCAGACATGTTGAAACTGTCACCGCGTCTATAGACGCGGTGACAGTTTAAATCCATGACGTACATTTACGCCATGTGTCGGGAAGTGCTTCCCGACCATGACGTAAATGTACGTCAAATGTCGGGAAGGGGTTAAAAAGCTGGAAACTGCCAAAAATTGTCACTCAGACATTACCAGGGTTTTGTCCTAATTTGACAATCGATTTTTAGATGTATGGCCAGCTTTAGATTGGGGTGAGTTATTTTGTTTCTGTGCAGGGAAAATACAGACTGCTTTATTTTTACACTGCAATATAGATCTCACTTTGAAGTAAAACCCCACCCAAATCTAACTGCACAAGTAACATCTACTCCTCCTGCAGTGCACATGGTTTTGTCCATCTAAGAAGGAATTTGTCAGAAAGAGTGAACCAAAATAACCCCCAGGGTGAGATAATCAGAAAGTGAGAGATTTGATAAGAAATCTCCAGTTTTTTTTACCAAATCTCTCACTTTCTGATTCACCCTACTACATTTCACCCATGATGCATCATCTTTTCTATATTTCAAATTAATTTTGTGGGAATTTAAAAAACATTGATAGATTTTCATAGAATCACCTCAATACAAAAAATGTTTGCATTATAGTTATAATAAAATCTTGTGGATCGCTATTCATGCATATTGGACAATGTGTTTAGAAGCCACTTGCTATCAGTCTGTGTATTTTTTGCCAACTATCAAATTGAAGTCAAAAGTGATCTAGTCATTTAGCCTGAGACCCGAGCAAGCAGAATTTGTACAATTTGACCAACTACATAAAAAGGAGTGTCTCCTTCAGTTTGTTCCTCAAATATGCAGGCTGAGCTGTCAGTTTGGCCCCAAAAAATCCATTGTATAATTTAACCAAATATGTAAGATGGATCAATAAAATTGAATTATAAATGGATTAGCAAATAACTTTGTAGCATTGAAAAGAATATTACTTTAAGAGCCTTCTAATATTGTTCCTTTTTTATTTTCCAGCACATCTTCATGGAATACATACTCATTTATCTAGAAATGCAACATACAGTAGATAAACAATGATGACTAAGAAATATTATTTGCAATTCAAGTTGCAGGAGAGATTTTATTGTGTAGTTTTATTAATGTGCCTTAGATTTGTCACATATGTAGATTTCTTGCTTGGGAATAAAAAAAAGAAGAGCAATTAAAATAAGAGTCTTTGAAATAAGAATTTTACTGATTTGTGCTGCCTATATTAAATTGATGAGGGATATGGTAATTGTACTAAGATATTTAATATAGATACATATATTATGGTAATGTATTGAAGTACATTTGAATGTTTATAGATTTTGCATTTCAGTACCATGATAGAACAGTGACCTTAAATTAATTTAGTATAGGTTTTCATTTCTTTCTTGTTTTATTATAAAAAGTTTACAAATGTAGACTAGTGGTTAGCATTATTGCTCACATTAGTGGAGCTAAGAGTTTGATTCCAACCAAAGACTTATTATTGGAAGCCACAAGCTGACTGCCCCCCTAACGGGAATCATGCCCTGTATGGCACCTACATTGCTGAATGTGGTGAGGTCAGATCTATCTTCACGTGCAAATGATAAAAGCATTGGATACTGAATCCTGCAACCTTAAAGTTACAGGCTGAGGAGCTACAGAGCCCAGCACTACCTCATTTTTTTGGTGGTTGTCTCTCAAAATTCCTGGCATGGCCTATGGTGCTGCCTCTGCACACTAAGGGGATTATTCAATTGGAAAAAACCATGTTGCACTTTAGGTGAGGAAGATGTAACATGGGCAGACAGCTTTAGATTTAGGTGGGATGTGTTGAAACTGAAATCTGATTTGCAGTGTAAAAAAAAAAGCAGCCACTATATGACTTGCACAGAAACAAAATAGCTCACCCCAATCTCTAGACGTTACATTTGCCTAACCTGAAGCGCCACATGGTTTTGTACATTTGAGAGAAAAAAAAAATCAGTTTTAAGATCAGGTCTGAATAACCCCTTAAGTCAACGTAGAGCAGTGATGATGTTTGGAGGCAACTTCTCAGGGTCTGGGCCAGGGCAACTTTTAAAACTAGAACACCCAAGCTCTCTTTAAGCAGCCTCCATAGAGTCTGATAAATCTGATCCCGATACCTGTTTTTCAGTGCCAGGTCTCAAAGGCATAGTGATGATAATAATGACCTGTGTGCGCACTCCTAAAGAGGGCCGTGGCCTTACAAAATGGGGCATGGTTTTGTGGAAATCCTCTGTCCATGTGACTAGACACTGTGCACATGTGCACAGCATCTATTCACTGCTTCTCCGCTAAACAGAGCAGGGAGTGACAAAGGGTGTCCCAACTGCGCCTCAACACCACCGCGGGACACTGCTGCCCACGGGTGGGATGATGGGACAGTCCCCAAAAAATTGCAGTGTCTTGCAAAATGAGGAAGCAGACTGTGAGACTTTGCTACTCTATTCGAGAGACTCTGGAGAGTATGATCACTGCAGCTGGTCTAGTCAAGAAGAAGAAAATTTAGAAGGATATAAAATATAATACAATGAATATAATACAATGTGTATGATGGTAATTATACTTAAATGGGGTGTTCAAAATAAATGAAAATATATTAAAATAGAGGGAGATTGTTTGCCTTAATGAATGAATGCTCATATAAAAGTAATATAATGCACTTTATTAATATGATGGTCTTGTTAAGCAAGACCATCAAGACCACCATATGACAGATCTGGAAAGAGATGTGGTCTTTTACTGCACTAATGATGGGGCAGCACTTCTATTGTGCCTGCTGTTACTGAAAGCACCAAAAGTAGAAATGGAAAGAAGAAGGGATAGATGTGCGCCTTATGTGCGCCAACTGATGTTTACAATGAGGATTTCACAGATGTACATTTGTGAAATCCTCATTAGAAACGTCAGTTGATCATCATATTATTTGTTCAATTGTCTTTTCGAGGTAAAAAAATATTTTAGGGCGCACCTTTATCCCTTCTTCTTTCCATATATATATATATATATATATATATATATATATATATATATATATATATATATATATATATATATATATATATATATATATAGAGAGAGAGAGAGAGAGAGAGAGAGTATATATATATATATATATATATATACACAGTATATATATATATATATATATATATATATATATATATATATATATATATATATATATATAGTCAATGTTGGTATGGCTGGCATTCCGCTAACAGCTGGTAATGGACTGGGTGCCCTCCCGGGAAGTGAAAGCTCACTCCAATATAGCAGCAGGTAGATGGGTGGCACTCCAAAAAAGAACAACTCAGCAACCAAAACTGGTGAACCAACGTTTCAAATGTATTGTCACATTTTTCATCAGGGTGTCTGGGTGCCACCCATCTACCTGCTGCTTTATATATACATGAAGACAAGAGAAGAGAGAAGAATTGCACCGTGGATGCACACCAAAAGAAGAGTATAATATCTTAAAACTTAGCTTTTAATTTTTATTCAAAGTTTAAAAAGAAGTGAGATCTGTTGCCTGTGCAGATTGTTTTATATATAAAATCTCACAGGATGATCTCCCTCTGGAGTTTGTGAAATGTTTAGAGAGTTTAAAAAGACTTTAGACATACAAACATGTAACATGTAACATACATATGTGATGTGCGTTATGCACAAAAAGAAAGAAATAGTGATTTTATAGCGATAAAATTACCACTAAGACTGGCTACAAAGAATGCTGTGAGTGGTTGGTAATGTAGTTCTTTGGATTTAGTTCCTGGGTTAGAGAAGGGGGTGCAGTTGGTATTCTTTGTTAAGGGGTTTTAATTCCCACTTTACAAAGGATTTTTGTAATTTTATCCTATCAGTCAGTACCAGATAGATCATACGGCTATATATGTTTTATCATTACTGATTTCATTATAGGTCACCTCTTATAGGGTCTAATCCGACACTGAGGACATAAAGCGTTTAGTAACCAATAATTGGTTTCCTCGTGTCCCTTTATCCCTTTATTTTTTGGGGTGATTGATACCAGCCGGTGGGTTCAGTATTTGGGATAGCATAGGATATTCTATCCTTTATAATGCTCTGGGGGTTATAATTCCCCTCTGGGTGTATATTTAAGAGATCCTTTATCCAATATTACACCCGGCCCTTTAAATTATTCTGGCTGTCTTTATCCCTTTATTTTTTTGGGATGATTGATACCAGCCGGTGGGTTCAATATTTAGTATAGGATAGGATATTCTATCCTTTATAATGCTCCGGGGGTTATAATTCCCCTCTGGGTGTGTATTTTCAGAGATCCTTATTCAGTATTACACCCGGCCCCTAAAATTATTCTGGCTGTTTTTGGTATCAGGATTTCTACACCTATAAATATCTGGTGTCAAATTTATTTGGATCCCCTCAAACGAAACCAGAGTTTAGGAGTGCCGTTGTTTTGTTTTTTGTAATATAAGGTACTGATTGGTTTGGGTTTAGAAGCCACAAGTCTTTATTAACAGGTTTTAGGTTTTTCCTGTGACTCAGGGATTTAGCATTCTATTCCCAATATTTGATGTAAAAATCGTGCTGATATATCAGGTTAAGTAGAATGGTGTGGGTAGAGCCTGCCTGACTGTATGATATTCTGTCAGGTCTTTGGTAGTTAGCGTTTCTGGCACAAATGAAAAGATAATAATATGCCCTTATTGCCTCTGACACTGACACAGCCAGTAATGCAAGCGATGAATTTGCATTCGCCTTAAGCTCCTCTTCCTCCTCTAGTGATGAGGGACCCCCTCAAAGACGCCCCCGTAGAGCAGCTGAGACCCCCCCCCCCAATGATTGATCTCGTATGGACCCCACCACCAGACAATTTTGAGCGCCAGGTTCCTGAGTTTTTGGCCAACCCAGGAATCCAATTTGATACTACAGGCCTCAAAGAAATTGACTTTTTCAAAGTCTTTTTCTCTGATGATTTTATAAATTTAATGGTGGACCAAAGTAATTTATATGCCCAGCAGTTTATTGCCCAAAACCCCACGTCATCATTTGCTAGGTGGACCCCTGTAGATGCAGTAGAGATGATGACGTTTTGGGGTCTGGTGTTACATATGGGCATAGTTAAAAAGCCAGAAATTAGGCAATATTGGAGTACAGATGTTCTGTACAGCACCCCACTTCATCGTATGGCCATGACCCGGACTCGTTTTGAGACGATCCTTAAATTTTTGCATTACAACGATAATGCACAGTGCCCACCCAGAGATGATCCCACCTTTGACCGGCTATTCAAAGTCAGGCCGGTCATTGATCATTTCAGCGCCAAATTTGCTGAGATGTACATCCCCCAAAAATTCATTTGTGTAGACGAGTCACTTATACATTTTAAAGGAAGGGTTAAATTCCGCCAGTACCTTCCCAATAAGAGGGCAAGGTATGGCATAAAAATGTATAAGCTGTGCGAAAGTACCTCAGGGTACACCCACAGGTTTAGGGTATATGAAGGGAAGGACACAAGAATTGAACCGCCAGAATGCCCCCCCTCCCTCGTAGGTGTTAGTGGAAAGATTGTCTGGGATTTAGTGCACCCCTTCCTGGATAAGGGTTATCACCTCTATGTAGATAACTTTTACACCAGCATCCCCCTGTTTAAGGCCCTTGGTTCAAGAGGTACAGCAGCTTGCGGTACTGTGCGCAAGAACCAAAGAGGCCTCCCAAAAACGCACATTGCCCAATTACTGAGAAGGGGTGAAAGCAGGGGAATATGCACCGAAAATATGTTGTTGGTCAAATATAAGGACAAGAGGGATGTCCTTATACTGACAACAATTCACGGAGACAGTACCACCTCCGTACCTGTACGAGGTACCAGTACCCACACCTCAAAACCTTTTTGTATCCTAGATTACAATAAGTACATGGGCGGAGTGGATCTTTCAGATCAGGTACTGAAGCCGTACAGTGCCCTGCGGAAAACAAAAATATGGTATAAGAAGCTGGCCGTGTATATCATCCAGATGGCACTGTATAACGCTTACGTACTATTCCGTTCTACCAGCCAGACGGGGACATTTATGCACTTTCAAGAGGAAGTCATAAAGGGCCTAATATTTGGGAACCAGCAGGCAGAGGGCCCCAGTACTTCTAGTACTGGCCCTAGTACTTCTAGTACTGGCCCCCGTATTGTATCAGGGCAGCATTTTCCTAACGAAATCCCCTCCACTGGAAAAAAGGGCAGGACACAAAAAAGGTGCAAAGTTTGCTATAAAAAGGGAATACGAAAGCAAACTATTTTCCACTGTGAAACTTGCCCCGACAAACCCGACCTATGTATGAAGGAGTTCTTTAAAATATACCACACATCTAGGGATTATTAGGTTCATCATTTCACCGTGCTTCGGGGGTCTTGCTAATGCGACATAGCACCCACCATTCATTCCACCAGAATCTGTGCTGCAAAATCCAAATATCACTCCTTCCCTTCTGAGTCCTGCCATGCACCCAAATGGTATTTTTTGGTCACATATGAGGCATTGCCGTACTCGGGAGAAATTGGGGCACAGATTTTGGGATGCTTTGTCTCCTTCATTCCTTGTGAAAATGAAAAATTTTGAGCCAGAACTGCATTTTTGTGTAAAAAATGTAATTTTTAATTTTCACAGCCCAGTTGTACCACAATTGGTGAAACCCCTGGGGGTTTGAAATGTACACTATACCCCTAGATGAATTCCCTGAGGGGTGTAGTTTGCAAAATGGGGTCACTTGTGGGGGGGTTCCACTGTATTGGTGCTTCGGGGGTCTTGCTAATGCGACATAGCACCCACCATTCATTCCACCAGAATCTGTGCTGCAAAATCCAAATATCACTCCTTCCCTTCTGAGTCCTGCCATTTTTTGGTCACATATGAGGCATTGCCGTACTCGGGAGAAATTGGGGCACAGATTTTGGGGTGCTTTGTCTCCTTTATTCCTTGTGAAAATGAAAAATTTTGAGCCAGAACTGCATTTTTGTGTAAAAAAATTAAATTTTTCATTTTCACAGCCCAGTTGTACCAAAATTGGTGAAACCCCTGGGGGTTTGAAATGTACACTATACCCCTAGATGAATTCCCTGAGGGGTGTAGTTTGCAAAATGGGGTCACTTGTGGGGGGGTTCCACTGTATTGGTGCTTCGGGCGTCTTGCTAATGCGACATAGCACCCACCATTCATTCCACCAGAATGTGTGCTGCAAAATCCAAATATCACTCCTTCCCTTCTGAGTCCTGCCATTCACCCAAATGGTATTTTTTGGTCACATATGAGGCATTGCCATACTCGGGAGAAATTGGGGCACAGATTTTGGGGTGCTTTGTCTCCTTCAATCCTTGTGAAAATGAAAAATTTTGAGCCAGAACTGCATTTTTGTGTAAAAAATGTAATTTTTCATTTTCACAGCCCAGTTGTACCACAATTGGTGAAACCCCTGGGGGTTTGAAATGTACACTATACCCCTAGATGAATTCCCTGAGGGGTGTAGTTTGCAAAATGGGGTCACTTGTGGGGGGGTTCCACTGTATTGGTGCTTCGGGGGTCTTGCTAATGCGACATAGCACCCACCATTCATTCCACCAGAATCTGTGCTGCAAAATCCAAATATCACTCCTTCCCTTCTGAGTCCTGCCATGCACCCAAATGGTATTTTTTGGTCACATTTGAGGCATTGCCGTACTCGGGAGAAATTGGGGCACAGATTTTGTGGTGCTTTGTCTCCTTCATTCCTTGTGAAAATGAAAAATTTTGAGCCAGAACTGCATTTTTGTGTAAAAAAATGTAATTTTTCATTTTCACAGCCCAGTTGTACCAAAATTGGTGAAACCCCTGGGGGTTTGAAATGTACACTATACCCCTAGATGAATTCCCTGAGGGGTGTAGTTTGCAAAATGGGGTCACTTGTGGGGGGGTTCCACTGTATTGGTGCTTCGGGGGTCTTGCTAATGCGACATAGCACCCACCATTCATTCCACCAGAATCTGTGCTGCAAAATCCAAATATCACTCCTTCCCTTCTGAGTCCTGCCATGCACCCAAATGGTATTTTTTGGTCACATATGAGGCATTGCCGTACTCGGGAGAAATTTGGGGCACAGATTTTGGGGTGCTTTGTCTCCTTCATTCCTTGTGAAAATGGAAAATTTTGAGCCAGAACTGCATTTTTGTGTAAAAAATGTTATTTTTCATTTTCACAGCCCAGTTGTACCACAATTGGTGAAACCCCTGGGGGTTTGAAATGTACACTATACCCCTAGATGAATTCCCTGAGGGGTGTAGTTTGCAAAATGTGGTCACTTGTGGGGGGGTTCCTAACTTTTAGCATCTTATGGTGCCTAGAAACCTACATGGTGCCTAAAAAATAATCTCATAAAAAGGAGGCTCCAAAATCAAGTAGGTGCTCCTTCTATTATGAAGCCTGTGGTTTGGTCAACGTGCACACTAGGGCCACATATAGGATATTTATGAAAACAAAAGAATTGGGGGAATCAATTTTTAGTCACATTTCTCTAGTAAAATCTACTGTGTTCCTTAGAAAAATGTATTAAAATTGAAAATCTGCTAAAAAAATGAAATTTTGAAATTTCACCTACACTTTGTTTTAATTCCTGTGAAACACCTAAAGGATTAACAAACTTCCAAAATTCTGTTTTGAATACTGTGAGGGGTGCAGTTTTTGAAATGGCATCATTTATGGGGGTGTCTCACATACAAGTCCCTCAAAGTCACATCAGAACTGAACTGGTCCCTAAAAAAATCAGTGTTTGAAATTTTCTTGAAAATTTGAGAATTTGCTATTCATATTTTAAGCCTCCTAGTGTCCAAAAAAATTAAAAGGAGGTTGAAATAATGATGGCAACATAAAGTAGACATATGGTCTTTGTTAGTTATTAACTATTTTGAGTGGTATGATTATTTGTCTCACAAGCAGAAAATTTAACATTTTGCAAATTTTCAATTTTCAATTTTTTTACGACATTTTGGTATTTTTCACAAAAAAACACAGACTGTATCGACCAAAATTTACCACTAACTTGAAGTACAATGTGTCACGAGAAAACAATCTCAAAATCACTGGGATAAGTAAAAGCAAAAAAAAGTTATCCCCACTTAAGTGATACATGTCAGATTTGAAAAAAAGGGTCTGTCAGGAAGGCAAAAACAGGCTGCGTCGGTAAGGGGTTAAAAAGCACCGGTCCAAGTACAGATCCCTGGGGTACTCCACTTGTAACCTTTCCCTCCTTTGACTGTACTCCGTTTACTACAACTCTCTGTTTTCTGTCCTGCAACCACGCTCTTATCCATTCAACTGTCTTAGAATCCAATCCTAAGTTTTCAAGTGGACTGATACAGCACACTTAGCAGCACCCCTGGACTAATACAGCACACTTAACATCACCCCTGGACTGATACGGCACGCCTGGCAACACCCCATGAATAATATGGGTACTTGTGTATTATCACAGCGCCTGCGAAATCGGCCGAAAATCGGCCTCAAATCGCATGCAAAAATCGGATGCGATTTTGCAGCCGATTTTCGGCCGATTTTTGACAGATTGCCGGCCGATTTTCGGCCGATTTGCATGCTGTTCCATCATTGCACACCTTGCACACCCCCGATTTCCATCGTAGTGCATCGCGTGCAATATAGCGGCATGCGATGCATGCCATGCGATGCATGTGATGCGATTCGATTTGTAATTGTACAATCACCCTGATGGGTGCTTACAATGTTAAATGCACCCCCATTTTCAATGCCACCCCCATTATCAACACCAACCCGAAGCATGGCGAGCGCAGCGAGCCTGCGAGGGGCGGCGGTACGCGTCCTTTCGACCTTTTCATACCCCCACTATCCACGTCGGCGTGGAGTTGATTTTAGATAGTGTGGCGAGCACAGCGAGCCACCGAGCCCAACGCGTGGCGAGCGGACGCGGAATACATGTAAAGTAATCCGCGTCCGCTCACCACACTATCTAAAATCAACTCCACACCGACGTGGATAGTGGGGGTATGAAAAGGTCGGAGGACGCGTACCGCTGCCCATCGCGTACCGCTGCCCATCGCGGGCTCGCTGCGCTCGCCACACTTCGGGTTGGCATTGATAGTGGGGGTGGCGTTAACAATGGGGGTGCATTTAACATTGCGAATCACATCGCATGCCACTTGCTGGCATTCAATGCTATGCGATATTTAATTGTACAATCAGGGGCATTTTCCCGGAAATCACATCGCATACCATCGCATAGTACCTGGGGGTGTGCAAGGATAGAACAACATGCAAATCGGCAGGAAATGGCCGAGAATCGGAAAAAAAACGGCCAAAAATCGGACACAAATTCGCATCGCAGATCGAATCGGCCAAAGAATCGGCCACAAATCAGCCGCAAATCGGCCGATAAATCGGATGCAATAAATCGCATGCGATATCGTATGCGATTTAGATGAAATTGGGCGCCGTGATAATACACAAGTACCATAAAGATATTCTATGACACACTTGGCTCCCCCCCAGAAATTATATTACACACTTGGCTCTTTATGACATACTTGACTCACCCCAGAAATTATATGAAACACTTGGCTCGCCCAAGAAATTTTTTGACACACTTTGCTCACCCCTGAAATGATGACACATTTGGCTCGCCACAGAAATTATATGAAACACTTGGCTCACCCCAGGAATTATATGTCTGATTTGGCAGCACACATGGAATTATATGGCACAGATGTCCTCACCCCTGGACTGATACGGCACACATTGCGGCACCCCTGTATTAAAAATATAAAGCAATTTTTTTTCTTTTAATAAAGAAAGGGTAGCTCCCCAAGAACTATATGTCTGATTTGACACTTACTGTAGCAGCACCACATGAATTATACAGCAGACTTAGCAGCTCCCCTGAAATGATACAGGACACTAGAAGTAAAAAAAACCAAAAAAAAAAACCCTCTTTTTCCTTTTAATTAAAAAAGGGCAGCACCCCCTGGACTGATACTGTACAGTTAGCACCACACCATGAATTATACCCCTGAACTGGTACAGCACATAGTAAAAAAAAATTTTTTAAAGAGCCGTACAGAAGTCCCCATATAGTAGCCCCCCAGACTCCTTAGAAGTGCCCCTATAATAGTACCCTTTTAGTAATGACCCCTTAGGAGTTTTCCTCCGCTTAGTAGTTGTACCCCATAGTAGTTGTCTCCCTTAGTAGGTTTCCCCATAGTAGGTGCCCCCCATAGTACAGGTATCCACCATAGTAGTAGGGAATTCGGTACTTATGTATTTTCTGGGCTCCCGTTTTTCTTATGAGACCGCGTCCCCTCGTGGGGCTCGCTGCCCTTGCCACGCTTCGGGCACGGTGGCTCGCTGCGCTCACCACACTATATAAAATCAACTCCATGCGTAGTTGGATAGTAGGGGTATGAAAAAATGGGGTGCATTTAACATGGGAGCCCAGATAATACATAAGTACCGGGAATTCTACTAATTAATTATAATTATATTAATGGTTAGCATTACTACTTCACAGCACTGAGGTCATGGGTTTGATTCCCACCATGGCCCTAACTGCGTGGAGTTTGTATATTCTCCCCGTAATTGTGTGGGTTTCCTCCGGGTACTCCGGTTTCCTCCCACATTCCAAAAATATACTGGTAGGTTATTTGGCTCCTAACAAAAATGAAAATGAATATTAATTGTAAACTCCAATGGTGCAGGGACTGATGTGAATGTTCAAATATTCTCTGTAAAGCGCTGCAGAATATGTGTGCGCTATATAAGAAAAGCTGTGTACACATGGCAGTGATAGGGGCTGATATCGCTGGGAATATGGTCGCTGGCGACCATATTGCCAGTGATAGGAGTGTGCCCCGGCGATAAATTGCCGGGTGAGCGCTCCCGTTTTCAGCCCCATTCTAATTGCTGGCCGCAGGAGTTTGCAACCAGCTGATTACCTCGGCGGCACCGCTGGCAGTGGCTTCTTTTCATCAGCGACCATCTCTGGTCGCCGATAAAAAGGGGGCATTGAGCGATAGATCGCTCGGTGATATATCGCCCGGCAATATATCGCCGATCGATATATCGCCCTGTGTGTACACACCTAAACTGTTAATAAATAAATAATAGAAGCCCCATAGTAGCAGCCCCCAAAATAGCCCTCTCTCAGATAACCCAGCATTCTGGGGTAAATAAGTAAGTTTTATATATATAGTGCACTTTCTCTAATAGGATTCAGGGTAAGGTTGCCACGGCAGCTGAGGGGCTGGACAGGTGGGATGAGCTTGAAGCTTCTCATACAGTTGCATCATTCTGTCCACCCCCCCCCCCCCCCCCCGCAGCTGTGCAATACTGGTATTGCAGAGATTGCACAGTGGGGGGGGAGTGCTAGTACAGTATAATTGGCATCATTTGATCCCTGTGGGAGACTGGTGGCATTGTGGGGGACTTGTCCACCTTTTTTTTTTTGGGGGGGGGGTGGGGGTAGGAGATGGACTCTATTTCAGAAGCTCCCAGCCATTCATGCCTATCAGGGCCGTACCTAGGGGTGTGCATAAGTTGCTTCCACATATACTGTATCACAAAGCTCTAAGGACAGCACCATTGCTGCCCCAAAGACCTTGCTTGTGGCTACCAAGGTTTCTGGGATGCAGGGCCATCTTAACAGCATTGCAAATCTTGGGCAAAGCATGACTTGTGGGGCCTTGGACAGCTGCCCAGTGTTTCATGTTAAGATGGCCCTGATGGAACCAAAGGCAGATGGGGCCCTAAGGAAGCTACTGGTTTGTCTCCCTCCTTTTTCAAACAATACATACAGTAGCACTACATTTTTGCTGCTGATTGCAGGCGTGCACAGTCTACCAATAAATGCTCAGATGCGTGAACATTGGCATTGTGTACAATTCTGAATCAGTTCTTTTGGAAGAAGGCTTAATACCTCTGTCATATTTCAAGTAAACAGATTGCCCACATACAGTGGATGATACCATGTTGTGTGTCCAGGCCTTTTTTATCCTAACAAAGAACATCAAAGGGACTTTAGGAGTGTGGGCAGGTCTATGTGATGTCATGCCATAATGTTATAGTAGCGCAATGCTCCTCTTGGAATGTTTTTATGGGGCCTTGTTGGAAATCCATCTCTGGCCGGAACTGTACCCTGCGCCACTGTTTACTGTGGAAATGGCCCCCAGATGCTCTAGGAGGCAGGCTGCAATATTTGCAGTTGCATGGAGCATCCTCGGGATGTACTGAGCATCGCTGCCGATGACCCCACCCCATCTACCCAAATTCTTGGCATCATATGTTCAGGGGCGGGCTGGCACTCTAGAGTCCTGCTGTAGCACATGGGAGTATTAAACATCCTAGCCTCTGATGTGTGACCTTGTGCATGTATACATTTTTCATTTCAACACTTACTTATATAAACCTGAAATAACGACTCGGAGACTTGGGTTTGGCAGAAATTGTTAGCTGAATTTATTTAAAACACTTTAAGCTAATTGCTTGTATTAGAATTCCTTAATTAAATGGTGGCCCAGAAAGAACGGCTAGTGATCTAAGCTCCACCCCACGACTGACGTATGTAATGACGTATTCCCTACACAAGCGGTATGGCTCCACCTACTCCATTGACTGCCAACCCGAGCGGGTGGTCTCGCTGTCCCCCGAGCGGGTGATCTAGCGCAGGCCTATAGTCAATGAAGGTGAGCGCACCGAAAACAACCGATATGATGTATCAACATCGCTTACTGAAGACCTAAATCAATTAATCTGCCGTTCTTTCCCGCCTTTCAGCCAACGCGTTTACAGCCCCCCCTTTATCACCCCCTTACTAAATCGTAATAGGGCGGGTAGGGTGGGAAATTCCACAGGGAAAAGAGGAAGACTCCTCCTTCCCTGTCCCTATTATCCCAGCTAACTCTGCCCTCCCCTGTTTTCCTATTGGCTCCGAGTCACATGCTCCATAGTGTCCACACAGCCTTGGATGTTTAATTCACTCCTTTCCTATGGCAGTCATTACGTTATTCTAAACATCCTAGCCTCTGATGTGTGACCTTGTGCATGTATACATTTTTCATTTCAACACTTACTTATATAAACCTGAAATAACGACTCGGAGACTTGGGTTTGGCAGAAATTGTTAGCTGAATTTATTTAAAACACTTTAAGCTAATTGCTTGTATTAGAATTCCTTAATTAAATGGTGGCCCAGAAAGAACGGCTAGTGATCTAAGCTCCACCCCACGACTGACGTATGTAATGACGTATTCCCTACACAAGCGGTATGGCTCCACCTACTCCATTGACTGCCAACCCGAGCGGGTGGTCTCGCTGTCCCCCGAGCGGGAGATCTAGCACAGGCCTATAGTCAATGAAGGTGAGCGCACCGAAAACAACCGATATGATGTATCAACATCGCTTACTGAAGACCTAAATCAATTAATCTGCCGTTCTTTCCCGCCAAAGCGGGGGTCCTGGTCCCAGGACACCCCCGCCCCGCCACCAGACTAGAGCACCAAAAGGACGCTCCTAGAAATAGATCCTCCACAAATCTGAGCCTCCCTTTCCTTACATAGGGGATTCTAACAGGGAGATACCGATGGTGGCAATGAAACTTCATTTGCCCATGTGTGGCTCCTGCACCTTGGGCAGCCAGGCCCACCGTGCCGCCTTGACCTACCCATAACCTCTCTAACACAAACTGAGGCATGATGCAAGTCCAAATTATGATACGGGCAAGTCATGATGCGCTAATGGCCATCAGACTACTAAAGGTCGAGGCACGCAGTTCTTATGCCGTGCTAATGGCCATTGGACCTCTCCAGGTCGGGGCCCGAATCTTCCCTGCTGCGCTAGTGTGCATCAGACCACTCGAGGTCAGGGCCTGCAGCTTACATGCTGTGCCCTTGGCCAGCTGACCCCTTCTAGGTCGGGGCCCGCAGCTTCCCTGCTGCGCTAATATGCATCAGACCACTCAAGGTCATGGGCCCACAGCTTCCATGCTGTGCCCAATGGCCAACTGACCACTTACAGGTCAGGGCCCGCAGCTTCCCTGCTGTGCTAATGTGCATCAGACCGCTCAAGGTCGTGGGCCCCCAGCTTCCATGCTGTGCCCCTGGCCAACTGACCACTTACAGGTCAGGGCCCGCAGCTTCCCTGCTGCGCTAGTATGCATCAAAACCCCTAAGGTTGGGGCCCATAGCTTCCATGCTGTGCCCATGGCCAACTGACCACTTACAGGTCAGGGCCCGCAGCTTCCCTGCTGCGCTAGTATGCATCCGACCATTTAAGGTTGGGGCCCATGGCTTCCATGCTGTGCCCATGGCCAACTGACCACTTGAAGGTCAGGGCCCGTGGTTACCATCCTGCGCTAGTGGCCAACAGACCACTTGAGGTCAGGGCTTACAGCTTCCCTTTGGACTAAGGTGTGACCTGCCCTCCATACCCCGATACTATCTCTTCCCGACCCCTTATGGGTGGGTACAAGAATTGTGCACTGGTTTGTAAGGCTATGATATGTTAGCATATTTTAGGAGGATCTGCCAAAGAAAATAAAATTTCAGATGCCCAATTTTGGTTGCATATAATTTGGTAAAGTACCAATAGAACGCCCATTTCTGACACAAAGGGGGAAGGGTTCTGGGGAAAGGGGATTACTCGGCCGGAGGACAAAAACGTCTGGACCTGCTGAGGGACTATTGACTATAGAATTCAGTCTGTCATTTCAGGTAAAAAAGCGTGAAAACTCCGGACGCTCTGCCCAACAACAGAGCGTAGTTAATCCCCGAGTAGAATGGGCACAAATGACATACAAACATCCACCCAAGCGCTAGCGCGATCTGGCTGGCGCACTGCCCTCATGGCAGTAGATGCGGGCAGATGTACTTATTGTAACTAGCGGTACGCCATCGGCCTAAGGCCCTAAATTTTTTCGCCGTGCGGCCTGCCCTTGCCGCGATTGTAGCCACCCCTAATCTGTGAGAGTGTGTGCAGAATTCCCTTGAGGAGAGGCCTAACCCTTTAAGGCATCAGCGCAACATCCAGCTGAATGGGTACCCCACTTCTAGGTCAGGGCCTGCAGCTTCCCTGCTGCGCTAATATGCACCCGACCACTCAAGGTAATGGGCCTACAGCTTCCATGCTGTGCCCAATGGCCATCTGACCACTTACAGGTCAGGGCCCACAGCTTCCCTGCTGCGCTAATACGCATTAGACCAGCCAAGGTCGTGGGCCCCCAGCTTCCATGCTGTACCCATGGCCGACTGACCACTTACAGCTCAGGGCCAGCAGCTTCCCTGCTGCGCTAGTATGCATTAGACCCCTTAAGGTCGGCATGTCCCTTTTTTGCCCCACTTACTCCCCTTACTGTAGTTAAGTAAGAGGGCTTGCAATACTACACCGCTGAAGGCTGCTGTAACCGTTGTAAAGGTTGCCCTGGGCTATGAAATATAGCAGTAATTGGCTGTTGTGCCCGCGGCTCTCTTTCAATCCTCGCGGTTCTGCGGAGTAGCCATATTGGACCGCCCCTGGCCAAGCCGCCCTCCTGCCCTTATTGCTGTGTCCTTGCTTGCTCGCCCGCCTACTGGCCTATCTGGCTGGCTGTGCGCTTGGGAGCCCTGATCGTGCTACTTACTCCCGGCCCCTTCCTTTCAAGAGTGGCTTGCGTGAGACCCAGCATGTGCAGAAAAGGAAGAACACCAAAAACATTGTCTCACCACTGGAAGGACCGTCACCTGCTTGCTCTGACTCGGCTGTCCACGTCTCCTCAACACCCTTGTTCGATTTGGGTCTGCTTTCCACCTCCTTCCATGTTTTCTCGAGCAATTTGCCATCTGTGGAGACATGTGATTGGGCCCTGTCCTTCTTCCCTTGCTGTGTGGCTGCTAGCATTAACCCGTCTGCCTGTTGTGCGCCTCCTGCGGCATGCTTCCCTAATGCTGGAGTTATGATAATGCATAGAGTGCGACCAGGTCAATAAGCCCACGCCTCTCACTACTACTTACTAAACCCCCCCTACCGGCTTCAATCTCCCCTATACTAGAATCTAGGCGCTGTGGTGGCGACTCCCAGGAATTCCAGTAGCTTGGCATGTCGGCCTTTGTCTGTGTCGACCTACACCCCCCAGTTTTTTGGAATAAATATATATCCACTAGGTGCTTTCCACCTCCTTGAATGGGTATCAACATGATGCTATGACATTGCCACATATGGCCATATCCGACTAAAGGAAGCTATAGTGTGGAATATAAGTATAATATTCCACACTCATACTTGTAAATTCATTGGGTGCGGACAACAAAATGAGTTTTTAATGGCCATATGCGTCCACATGGAAGGAAATACAGAATGTAAGATCCCGGGGCAGTGAGCTATGGGTAAAAGGTTACCGGTAATGCACTACGTAATATGGGAACAATATGAATCACAGCTAAAACGTAGATAGTAGCAAGTGCAGGAAAACATACATTGGGACTATTGGTTATTAATGTAATGCTAGCTGTTTTAGCTTTACTTATGTTGCTGCTTGTGACCCAATGGCCAAGCCATAGTGAATATCTGAGCGGGAACCTAGCTCTGTCCCTACACATAACCTCTGTGTTCTGCAGCCAATACATGCCATAACTTTGCCGTTGCTCTTAATAATTGTAGATCGGAGTAGCAGATGGCGGCTCCTCTCTCCTTGAATGTAGCTACTTAAACAATTAAAGGTTATTGCTCTTAAATAACTAATTATGCCGTGCCCTGTGCTTCCACTGTCATATTATGTAATCTATTTATTATGCTGTTATAAGTCCCCAATTTCTAGACAAATGCCTGGAGAACGGTGATCCCTGAGCCGAACACCTTTATTAAGAACTGTATACCTAGAGATTGCGGCTGATCTTTTGAGACATAAAACACAAAGGGCCAAGTGCAATTATAGCAAGAGATTGCGGTTAGTGGGAAATATGACAGAATATCTATAGATTGTAAGCTTGCAGCAGGGCCCTCCTACTTCCCAGTCTGTCTGTTGTTAACCAGTTTGTTTTTCCCCTGTCTACGATTGTAAAGCCCCACAGAATCTGCTGCGCTAAATAGGAACTGCAAATCAATAATTCAATGTGCAAATGTGGTAATTCTAGAAGGAAGTTGCTGTTAGTGCAGTATGCTGGTGCAGTGGTTAGCATCGCTGCTACTAGCAGGGCCATTGTATAACTGCAATCCTTGTCCACCCATTCATCAGCAAGTTTGTCTGTAACTTGTAACAGTATATAAGTCTAAAGCAGGTGGCTATTAGCTTTGAGGCACCATGTCTGCATAGGGGCGCCCCCGATTGCCATATAACATCTAAGTGGCCTCCGGGTCTTAACCAGCGGTGACCCCCTTGCAATTGTTATTCTGGGACATACTAGGCTACTTTTTGAAAACTTGTTTCAGGAGGATTATAGTTGGTAATAGAATTTTGCAAAGTGCTCCCCTGATGCAGCGTGTCCTGCTCCCTGCAAAGGCTAGTTCCATATAAGGAGAGATTGTGAACGCAGCCCCAAAAGTGTGGTTGTACATCTGAGAGGAATCTTTTAAAATGCCTTATTCAATTGTTGATGTTCCCCAAAGCAGTTATTTTGAGGCAAATGTAACAGAGTTATGTGTGGGTATAGCTACCTTATGGTAGCTGTGCAGAATGTTTGCCCAGGTTGCTATTGTATAATCTAGCAGATGTTTTAAATATGATGCATTTTCATGTCTACTTAAACGCCATTTTCTGGAGGAACGGGGAATACTGCAGAGGACCGGAGGTAATATCGGCCCCCCGGATTACCATAAAATTAATAATAATCATTTTTACAGTGCTTTTCGTTTCCCCTCCACCTTGCTCCTAGCTTCCCTGCTAAGTGCAGGTAAACTGGAGTTTGCTGCTCTTTTCCCATGTGGGCCTCTGGATGGTGCCCTGTTTTTCTCCCCCACACCCGCCTTTATCCCGGCTGCAGCCGTGGGCCAGAAGCAGGCCACTTCTGTTTGTCTGTGACCAGGTGTGGGGAACGGGAGCTGCTGCTCTTTCCCACAGCCTGACGCCTCAGCCACCTTCCTGCCCGTACGCTGGGTCCCTGACCTGGCTGCAGTGCGATGAGCTGCTGGCAGTGGTTTCTGCTTTGTAAGCAGTGTGGCGGACAACAGTAATGGGAGCCGTTGGGAGATGCAGCGCCGTTGTTGCTGCTCTGCAGCCCAGTGCCCGCTCGCTGAAAAGCATGTGGGCGGGCGGACAGAGGATTGTGGCCGGAACTCCACTCTCAGCCGGGGCAGACCGGGGATGTAGTCTGGCTTGTATGCCCCCCTCCGTCCGGCACTGTTCCCATTGTCCGCCGCTGCTGCACCCCTACTCCCCATGCTGGTGACTCCCCGCCGATGACCGAAGGCGACCCCCTTTCAGTCGCCGCTGGCCTGGCTGGTGACCGGGAGACTGCGGAACTGTCTGGGCCTACAAGCGCTGATCGTGTCGACCGCCGAACGATACCGGAGGTGAGTGGGGCAGGCTTGGTATCTGCTGCAGCGCTGCTATCCGCCCTGCTGCTATCCGTCCCAAGGTCCCTAATGACTCGTGCGGGCGGTCGGGCAGGATGGTACTGCTCTGAGGCCAGGGAGCGGGGGCTTTGTAGTACATTTAGCAGCCCATCGTTCCGGCCCTCGGTCTAATATTAAGTATAGGGCTGGTAGTTATTAAGAACAGGGTTTCCTGTATTGTCTGTACTAAAGCTGCTAAGATTAGGGCCTTGCTGTTAAAAGATTTGCCACACAAGTAGGGTTCAAATCTCCTATCTATGAGCCCCCTGTAATCTATGGGCCTAATAGTGTAAATAAGGAGAATCTCTCACCTGGGCCATCCAGGGGAAATTCCACAGGGAAAGGCAATTTAAAACCTACAGTAGGCCTCAATTCTAAAGCAGGCTCAGTGGTGAAAACAAAGGATTCCACTCACCGAGATCCCACAGGAAATAGGCCATAAGCAGGAGCAGCACTCCCCCCGACCATCCAGAGGAAATTCCACAGGGAAAAGAGGAAGACTCCTCCTTCCCTGTCCCTATTATCCCAGCTAACTCTGCCCTCCCCTGTTTTCCTATTGGCTCCGAGTCACATGCTCCATAGTGTCCACACAGCCTTGGATGTTTAATTCACTCCTTTCCTATGGCAGTCATTACGTTATTCTTCTCTATGCAATTTGTCATTTGTTTGCCTATGCCATTTTGTTTATGAATAGTTGTTGCATCTGAAACATATTAAAAGACACAAAAAATGGCAGAATGTTCATAAGTTTATTCTTGGTAAGATAAAATAAATTAAATAAATACAAATAAATTAAATATTTATCCTAATATGTTCTGTTTTTAATTAAACAGGTCATTGGAAGTCTGTAAAAATATTCATTTTCAGTTGGTATGATTCACAAGTATCTCACAAGCATCGGACCTTACATGAATACTTACAGTAATTGTAGGAACAAAAAAGAATAATACTTTATGCTGCTAGGGATGGCTGCAGCTGAGTGCACTGTGCAGCAGACTAAACCACAGACTGAGACTGACACATTTACATTCTGATTGAGTATCTAGCTTTCATATGTCCCAGGCTAATTTGTTTTTGTATCCGGTCCCTGGGTCGACAATGTCTAGGTTGACAGTCACTAGGTCAACCACGATTGGTTGACAGTGACTAGATTGACACCTGAGAATGGTAGACATATCTCATTTAGACCAACCATACTCACATACATACCAAACCATACTTTACTATCCAAGTGGGCATAGAGTGAGAATATAATAGTGTGCACAGCGAGGCACCATGCCCAAAGCATGGCGAACGCAGTGGTGTCCATGACGACTTAGAATTAGACACCTAAACTGTAAAAACCCGTGTTGACCTTTTGAGTGTCGACCTTCTGTCAATGTCGAACTATGGTATGTTGACCATGTTTAGGTGTTGACCTAGAAACTTTTAACACTGCACTTATGAGACCTATAAATAGAAAAATTCCCTTAAGCACATGTATTATGGAGAGAACAGAAAACCCCCATCATATATCTGTTATAGAGCTGATTGCCGATGTGCGATTATCAAATGACTGCACATGTGTACACATAGTAGCATACCTCCCAACTTCTCTGGATACGGAGGAGGGACAGATGAATCCGCGCCGGGGGCGTGACCTAATTAAAGGGGCATGGCCTATACTTGTGGCTCTCCTGTGAGGCCACGCCCACGTTTTGACGCTATGGGGGCATGACCCAGAGGCTCTGTGAGCCTCTAGCCATGCCCCCAGCCCCCTAGCTGTGGGAATAGACGCTGTGCACATGTGCACAGCGTTTATTCACTGCTGCTCAGCAGCCGACAGGGGGGACTCCCAACAGCCCCTCGCCGCGGGACACTGCCGGCCGCGGGAGGGACGTTCCCGCGGTAATCGGGTCTGCTAGGAGGTATGTAGTAGCACACATACACGTGGCAAAATAACGTCAATAATAGGGAAAATAAATTGCAATCCTCTTGCAATTTGACCAACAGGAAGTAGGTATTTGAGAGTGTGTCAGAAATAATGCAGGTGTGCACGGGCATTTTAAGTGAGGGTGTGTGACGTCACATCAGCCTCGATCAGCCTATCTTTGCACTGACTGAGAAAAATATTACAGTAGATGTGAGTGAATTGCTTATGGATGTGCGACAGGATAACAGTTTGCTAAATATCCCCAGTTCTCTCTCAGATTTACACAGGGCAGATTTTCACTTAGTCTGGACAGAGGCAGTAATCTGCAAATTTTTATTTCAGCAATCAGGCCTGAACTAGGCCCTAAGAACCATTTTATGAACCTAGCCAAGTGCAATGCTTTATGTTTTAAAAGCAATGAGAAATAGAGTTCAGCTAAAGCCTAGGGCATATTTATCAAGATAACATACTGTATAGCCACTGTATAACCACCTATTGCAAATATAGGAAATCGAGTTTCACCCCAGTCAATGGATCAGCTGAATTTTGACAGTATAAACACATTTCAAAACAACAGATGTAGAGAATTATGAAAGTTTGGAGAGATTGAATGGAGAGAGATAAAATAGCAATATCAGCTTCTGTCACTTTAAAGCAGTGGTGTCAAACTCGTGGCCCTCCAGCTGTTGTGGAATTACACGTCCCAGCATGCCCTGCTACAGTTTTAGTAATCCATTATATAAAATCTGTGGCAGGGCATGCTGGGACATTTAGTCCCACAACAGCTGGAGGGCCATAAGTTTGACACCACTGCTTTAAAGGCTGTGTTTAAAAAATAACAGGACTCAGAGGTGATTGATTGGAACTAATAAAAGGCATTTTACTTTTAACTATTACTGCACCTGTAATGGCAACAGTGATTGGAGGACATTAGTGTTACCTACATTATTCATTTTAGATAGGCTTCCACAAAGGGGAATTGCAAATCTCAGGAGTTTTATTTATTTTTATCCTATACAGGTGGAGTATCCCTTATCCGAAATGCTCGGGACCACCAGCATTCCGGATAAGGGATTTTTACGGTTTTTGGAATATTTATTTTTACATATTTACCTGTCCCCAGGTGGGACCCGATGGTCCCTCAGCGTCCATGGAGTCCTCCGGTGTCCACGGCAGGCCTTCAGCTTCATCTCCGGCGTCTCCAGCGGTCCCAGGAGTGCATTGCGCGAGTTCCCAGGCGCGCCGGTGACGTCACTGGCGCGCCTGGGAACTCGCGCAATGAACTCCTGGGACCGCTGGAGACGCCGGAGATGAAGCTGAAGGCCTGCCGTGGACGCCGGGGGACTAGGTAAGTATAAAAAAAGGGTCGGGGGGGGAATAATTCAGATAACGGATATCCGGATACGGGATACTCAACCTGTATTAATTGTTAGAATACAAAATATACATCAGTCTTGTACTCTTATTTACATATGTTACTCTCATTAGCATTTAAATATTAATATTTACATTGCGGACTGCTTTTAAGATTCATGAATAGTATATTCAAACAGACTGTATTTGTGCAACTGATTATTTAGTCATTTTGCATGTTTGACAAGGGGGAATGGAGAACCCTGGCTGGAGAACCCAATAGCTGTTGTTGGTAATACTTGGCAATGGCAGCTGTCAGTGGCATCTTTTACTACAAAGGAACAAATCATGGGTGTGGATTGTATTGTCGACCCGACTTAGATCGACACCATTGGGTCGACAGGCAACTAGGTCGACAGGGTTCTAGGTCGACATGGGTGAAGGTTGACAGGTGCCTAGGTCGACATGGGACAATGTCGACATGGGTTTATTCACTGTGTTTTGACCCGACACGGGACACAGTTGGAAGTCATCCGCAGCCCCTCGCATTGCTTTGGGCACGGTGCCCCTCTGCACACTATTTTACTCTCCCATCATGCCCTAGTGGATGGTAGGGCATGAAATACTGCCTGTTGGCACATGTCGGCTCAAAATACAGTGAAAATCCCCATGTCGACCTGTTGACCTAACCCACATCGTACTAACGCATTTGTCGACCTAAAACCATGTCGACCTTGTCCCATGTTGACCTAGACACCTGTCGACATTCATCCATGTCGACCTAGAACCATGTCAACCTAGTTGCCTGTCGACCCAACGGTGTTGACCTAATGACTGTCAACCTAAGTCGGGTCGACAATACGACCGTATCCCCAAATCATTAGGTGGTTGAGAAATGACACTTCATAACTTGATAAATATGCCCCACGCTACAGTCTGTAATAAAGGTTTAACAGCATTCTCTACAAGGGGTTGATTGGTGTAATATGCTGCACTGTATATACAGTATGGAAAATGATATTTTGTAACAGGATGCTGGCTAGTATCTATGTAAAGATACTTTTGCATCACTTGTATTTGTCAAATGTGTAGTCTCTGTGTTCTCACATAATGATCATATATATAATGAGTACGCTCTAAAGATCACATGTTAAGTAAAATAAAAATTAAGGACAGCATTTTTTCTGTTCTTAAGGATTGCAGCAAAGAGACATTTTCTTGCATAAAATATTTATAATGCACTGGAGAAATGGAGCGTCAGCAAGAGCAAGAATCACTCTGTTACCATAGTTACACTCCAAGGCCTGTGTAGTCTCTCTGGAGTGTGTATCATCATCATGTAAAATAGCCAGCATGTACAGAACATGCCCATTGTACTATAAGAGATAGTTTACAAGTAATGCCTTCATTTTTCAATTAAATGTAGGCATTAAAAGTAAACAACAACCATTTTTTATTGTATGACAAGATATAAAAACATAAAGGTCATAATAAATAAGCGAAATAAGCTAATGAGTGTTCTGATTACTCCCCTATTTTGCCTTTCCATCACATAATGTTGTCACCAGGTCACTTGCCCCACCTCCTACCTCCCCCATCTCTAACTCGCTTACTTCTTGCCTTCAGGTCCCCATCTACATGCTCACACCTTGTCTGTCTCACCTCTCCCCTAGATTGTAAGCATCTAGAAGCCATCTGTAAGGTCTTGTCACCCACTATGTTGGCCAGGAACACCGCTCCAATGTGTATCTGGCTTTACAGGATGTGTTTGAAAAATGACAGTTGGGAGCTGATTGGTTGGTACTTTAGGGTCAATTTATACCCGTTTCACACTGAACCCGGGTCTGTCCTTATACACAGGGCAACCAGAGTTTAACTCTTCTTATAACCTGGGTTGAATTGCCGTGTTGGTCAACCTGGGTTATTTAGTTTCATGCTTTCACCCTGCACCTCAACGCGGGTAGACCTGGCAACAACCCGTCAATAATCCGGGTTATAGGTGCAGTGTGAAAGCCTTGGACAGAGATAAAGTGAATGGAGATAATGTACCAGCTTCTGTCATTTTTTTACATAGCCTGTAACATGGCAGTTGGAAGGTGATTGCCTGTGAATTTATCTCTTTCGTCTTTATCTCTCCAAAGCTTACTACATATGTCCTAAAGTACCAACCACTTTGCAGGCTGTGTTTGGTAAAATTAGTTGGTACTTTCTCTCTCCTCTTTAGCTCTCCCTAAGCTTTGATAAATATTCCCCCTTATCATTTTCTACATAAATATGAACACAGAGGTCACAACAAACCCATTGTGTTTGGCTTATTGTATGCAGCACTGAAGGTGGTAGGTGCTTTCTTAAATGCTCTTACATATACTATGTTTTTGTTGGTATGTGGTATATTTTTTCTCTTATTCTGTAAAAGATAGAGAATTGTATTTAATGTATTAGCGAGGTTTTATATACTTAGTCAAGCAAAATGGTTACACACATTGCTATTAGTGTATCAACTTATGCCCCAATGTTTACGTGCTGTAGCTTGCAATAGTAGTAACAATGCGCATGTCCACAACTACAACTTCTGTAGCGATGTCACTGCATTCAACTCATCAATAACCCCTATGTATTGTGGGGAAAAAAAGGCTAGGTTAGCATTTGACTTACTGTATAAATGGACAAATACTGTATCCCTTTGTACTACCCCATTCTAAGAGGTGTCCATTCTCAGTGTATGCTTTAAGACAACAAGCCTGTTTAACATATTAAACTAGTTATTAACAATGAAAGAAGGAGCTTTGAAAATTATGTAGACATTATTATTCACATGCTGTAATCCCATTCTGCACGGCTAAAGTCCTTACTTTTACTCAATGGCAACTGTAAGTATAAAACACATTTTGCAATTGGGCCCATACATCTAAGGCGCATTCTCCAATACATTTCAGGGATCCACTGATTAGAAATACCGATCAGCGGTTATCCATGATCATCAATCTGTTGGGGAATATGGGAAAGTCTGCATGTTAAAAATTCCTAATTTGCCACCTCGATCAATTTTGGGCCGTGCAAGGCAAATCAGGGCATATCTATAAATATGTTGAATATCCCCAATTCCCAACTAGTTTCAACACTCCCTTACAGGTGTTAGAACCCAGATCCACCTCATTTCCCCACTTTAACCCCTGGACTTGATAGAGCCGCCTAATGTTCAGTTTGCCTGAGGGGATCTACAAAAGCTTCATTTGGTGTTGGCTCTCGGAGCCCTGCTCCTTCCTTTAGAAAGGCGGTCCAGGTTGGGAAGAGAGATACAATCAGGGCTTCCTGGTCCTGCACATTCCTGAATTTAGATAATAAATGCACACTGGACTTTCCCAGCAGTAGTATAACTACTACTTTCATAGCGGTGTACAGGACAGGGACGCCAACAGGGGGGTGCTGTTGGTACAGCTGGCCCAGGCCCTGGCCTCTGGAAGGACCCAGGCTGCTCATTTTGCCCACCGCAAACCCCCCTTCTCCCAGACGGCCACCTCTGTGCTGCCTGCGCTGTGTCAATCAGAGTGGTTGCTGGTACACGAGCTCTGATTGGCTCACCAGCCGGTGCTGCATTTTAATTGGCAGGAGTGAGGGAGCAGGAGTCAGGTGGTAAGTGAAGGGAGGGGGGCTGGACTGGAAATCACAAAATCAAATGTCGGTACGATAATGTATAGACCCCATAGTAATTGTACAGTGCACATTTGGGAGGGCAAGTTTATAGCATTGCTAATAATCCATTACATAAACTGTATAATTTCATGGGTCAGAGTTTCTTCTTAATAGATTGTAAAAATAAAAAAATCACAGTACTGTATATTGTATATCCATCCAGCTTGTACAAAAATAAACTGATACTATTGTACATACTGTATTGTATCCTAACAGTGTTTGTCAAATTAATATTGTACGGAAAAAGTACTATTGAATAACAACTTATGCTTAAAATATGTGACTGTTTGATTTGTTCATTTAGTGAAAATTATTTTGCTAATAACAACATACAACATTTCCAATGACAAAATGAATGCACTTTGCAGAATGTACTACAGTATAAAGAGGGATTTGCAGAATTTGCTCCTTGCCCGTGTTATAATATAGATTAACAAAGTTGTGTAGACAGTGAATGAAAACACTGCAATAAACACTAAAGTGTTACTCGACCCACAGTAGAAGTAGTAGTAGTAGTAGTAGTAGTAGTAGTAGTAGTAGCAGGAGAAGCAGTCTGCTAAGTTTAGATGGTGATTGTTTCTTGCTGTTTGTGAACACACCAACCTGTAGTAATCAATTTACAATACTGAAGACACTACTACTAACATAGAATCGGTTCCAGAGAAGCACTGCTTGACAAAATCATCTGTGCAATAACAAACAAATGAGTTTCCAAAAATAGTTTTCAGCACATCTATTTCATTCTACCAATGGCACTGGTTTAACTCACTCGATTTTTTTTATAGGATTGCTTTTATAATAGTTATACCGTGGGAAAAAACTACCATCACAAATCTCAATAACAAACCAGTTTGGCACAGTACAGGTATACTTTGTTCTGTTGTCTTTAATAAAGTCAACATGCTTTTACCTTGTATTCCAAGCTGAAACTTCTGTCTCCGAGTCACAAAAGCTCCCTTCCTTTATCAATGTTTTAGAAAAGCAATTACATACTGAAATATGTTTACGCAATATTCCGAATAAAAAGCAGTGTAGTAGCTGCTATATGGCTTTATATAAAAAGATGGAACCTACTATAATAATATACTATTTTTGTTTGTTTTTTACAATACACAATTTTCAGTATGGTTCGTGTGAAACCATTTTCACAGAAGTGTTCAGAATAGCACTTATAAATCTAAACTGAGAAATTAATTTGGATTCTATTTACAAACAGCAAATTGGCACTTACAGAATAAAAGCATTATTTTGTGGCCCATTATCACTTGAAAAGTAGAGAAACTTTGTTTGTAATATTACATTATGCAACATTAACAGATATAATACATTTCCAGTTGGTACATTCCTGTAGTGTTTATTTTTTTGGAAAATCATTTTTCTCTTCCAAATGTTGTGAGAGTGCTGCAGATAATCTGCTAATCAAGGGACAGTAAGGGTTGTTGTGTGGTGTCATCTTCATTCTTGTCATTGTGTTTTAGCACTCCAGGATCCACTACTGATTGAGACCTGCAAACCAACAAATAAAAAAAATAAACATTGTTCCCAAAGGCCCTGAAAATAATGTCACGATTTTCAAAATTGTCTATAATTTGCATTGGAAAACATTCCAGATTTGTGTACATAATCATACGTTGGAAATTGCAGAGCAACACAAGTAATGCATTGCAATTGACATGTTTTCCTTATTCATAAAAGGTATATTCATGTTGCTAGGCACACAGAAATCCTGCATACTCAGACTCCATGCCTGCTAGAAAACTATATTTTGGTTCAATAATAAAAACATATTATAACATATCGACACTATGCTGTTCATAATTATATATACAACAGCTCAGAACCAGGGTTAAATGTCACCCTGTTCTGGCCATGCCTCCTGAGCACACAATGTCATGATATTATGCCAAGGGGGTGTAGGGCCTCATGCCACCTGGAACAGCAGCAGTACCTAAAGCACCCTCAGGATACTCCACAGGGCTGTACAGGCTGCAGTGTACCTCTGTCCAGTGCCTGAAGTATGATCAAGGTGCCCTAAGGCAAGTGATAACGGCAGCAGGGTGCTGTTTGGGGTGCTATTGAAAAACCAAGTAATAAACCTGTGTCACAATTAATGCATACACTAAACCACATGTCTTCAACCTGTGGCCCTCCAGATGTTGTAGAACTACATGTCCCAGCATGTCCTGACAGTTTTGGCAAGCTCTCATAGGAAAATTGTGGCAATGCATGTTGGAACATGCAGTTTCACAACATCTGGAGGGCCACAGGTTGAAGACCCAAGCACTAAACTTATGTTTTAATGCAGTTTTAATGCATCCATTAATTGTGACAGGATTTTTACTTGACTTTCCAAACTTAAGCATTAACAAGTGGGTAGTAGTGATGTGACTTCCTTTCAGATATAAAAAGGGGAAATAGGTAGCCCAGTCTCACACATACTACACATGCTACTAAAGAAGAAGAAGAGTGCAGCCTTTGGTACTAAAAGAGAGCTACAACATCCAGTAATTATGTTTAGCCCATCTGCTTTAAAAATGTTGCTTAATGCAATATATGAGTGTATGGTCACAATACCTTTTCATGGCTTTCGGAGACAAGTCCTTTTCCACTTCCACTTTTGTTGGCATCTTGTATGAATCTACATTGTAATCACTTTCGTCATCATACTCATGGTCTAAGAGTGTTCTTGCCCAGGTTCCCATATCATAAGGTGGTAACATTCCTCCAAACTCAGAAGGTAGAATCTCTGGGTGAATCAGTTGATGCAAACTATTGAGATTATTACCATGTAAAAATATCTGCACAAAAGAAAGAATGCTATTATCAATACTTTATTACAATAATTAGAAACCTATCAGGGCAGGTTTGTCCTGCCCCAGCAAAACCCACCACAGATCGTAGGAGCCTCCCCCTGTCCCCCCTAACCTATGCCCCAGGGTTTGTAAGCCGGAGGCTGAGCTCCCCTGCTGCCACTGCCCCAGCCGCGTCACTGCAGTGACCTTAGGCGGCAGGCTCGGGGATGTTTGTGGCTGCTTGGGAGGACTCAGGCATCTGAACTCCTGAGCGATCCTGAGTCCCCCCGAGTTTCCCCGAACATCCCCGAGCCTGCCACCTACGTCACTGCTGTAAAATGAATAGCGGCTGGCGGCTGGGGGAGCGTCAGGGGTCAGGAGAGCTCCGGGGTATGATCGCCAGAGGAGAGGTGATGGGGAGGCTGGGGTGTGTGACGGGGGGGGTTCTAGAGGTGGTGCACCAGTGGTGCAGACCAGGATACCACTGGCGCGCACCTATTCCATATTAGTGGTATGCCTGGAAGTTTTCTGGGACAGATGTACAAATGTCCAATATCAACTGTATTTAGGGGGTAATTCTGGTTGACTCAGATTTGCGGGACCCTTGTAAGGGAAGAGGGCGGGCAGCTGACATCCAGTGCCGTCAGCTGCCCGCCCACAGCACCCATGTCACGGCCGAATTACCAAGGGAACACCCAGCGTTTTCATGGGAACGGCCATGAAATGCTGGGCGTTACCATAGGCGACACCTATGCCCTCCGCTCCATGCCCCCGCACTGCTCCGTGTGAATGAGCCGGCACATGCGCATAAGCGAATATGCGCATCCGCAGGCCATCACCTCCGAGTTCGCAACGGGGAGTATGAATTAGAATGGCCTCCTTAGTGTAGTCCCATTAAATGATCCAATTGTTTCATTTGTGCGATTAATATGCACAATCCGGAGAAAAAGACGCTCAGAGCAGTCTTACAGGACCTGGTTGGGGAAGGAGGCCTGTTTGTAAAAATGTTTTAACCATTTTTAATCTCCGTATGTAACAGTTACATTTTAAAGTACATTTCATTGGTTTTTTTTTTTTTCAAAATTGTGTTTCATACTGTAAAAATATTGAGTGAATCTGTAATTTAATACTGTAGAAAGGTATATGACCCACTGTATACATTTCACATTTAAAAAAGAAAACCAATTACCCTCTTCCGTGTCTTTTCTTTTAAGAAAGGTCGTATAACAGTATAGAGGGCATGAATGTACCACGGTTGATTGACAAAATGAATTCCTCCAAAACGAGCTGGAAAACTATCCTGTAAAATAAAAAAATAAAAAATATTTACTTGAAATGATAAAAGTAAATAAAATAAATCCACTTAACCATGTCAGCATGACAGCATTGAGAATGCAGTATACTGTAAACAGCATTAGCTAGAAACAAGCTAGGACTATTATAAAAAAAAAAAAAACACCATCCAAATTCATGAAAATCTGGTTTTATGTATAATTTCCACTTGCCTCCAGGTTCTCCATTCTGTAAGCTATAAACAATTATTATTTTTTATTATTATTTAGCTCACTTTGTTTACCCTTTGTTGCTAAATACTGTAACTGTAATGGGCGTGAAACAAACTAAAAGGCATCGTTAAACACATCCTCCTCAAGTATATCTTTAGACAGTATTTAACCCTCTGGGCAGTATTCAATGTAGAAAATTCTCTGTGCATGGCGAGAGATTTTTTCTCTCGCCATGCACTCGCCGTGTTCCGGAGCCTCCTGCTCCCACTATTCAACGTATTTAAGACTCGCCGCCACTCGCGGCGAGTCTTAACCCCTGCAGCGGACGAGCGTCCGCGGCAGGGAGCTGACAGGGAGCCGTGGGACGGTGGCATCCAGGGAGATTAAAGTCTCCCTGGATGCCCCAGAACATATGTGGAGGGTAGGGGGCCCCCCCGGGACCCAGGTAGCACAGGCTGCCCCCCCTATAGCCAGCGGGGGACCCAGTATTCACTGCACCCGAACGTGCATCGGGTGCAGTGAATATATGAATATCTAATGAGCGGCTCGAGCGCTCCGGCCCCCTGCTGGCTGCACTGTGTAAAAAAAAAAAAAAAATATTAAAAAAAATATATATTTTTTAATTAAATATATATTCATGTGCTATAAGCAAAGTTAAAAGTTCACATTCCAGCTCTCCATCAAAAGATGGAGAATTTCTACACGGAGAGAGACGGTGAAAATCACTTAGAAAGACGGCGAATATTTCACATTGAATAGGGTGGTTCACATTTGGAGAGCAAAATGCTCCGTCCAGGGCGAAAAAAGAAAAAATTCTCCATAAAACACGGAGAATTTTTCTCATTGAATACTGCCCTCTTCTGAGTGTCAAGTGAATATGTCAAAATAGGTGTGAAAATTAAATAGGTGCAAAAAAATTTGTATTCAATGTAATGACCTGTAATGTTTACCTTATATAGGAAATATTATCTTTTTTTTACACATTTATTTGAATTTATACAACAAATGTGAGCGACAGCAGCATTTTTTGCAGATATTTTGAACATCTCTCACAGAGATGTTGGCACTCAAAGTGTTAAGATGCAAACAGTGTCCCAAACAACAAAACATTTGTCCTAAGGAAATATCTTTAAGATGTTTTATAAAATACCAAATGTTCAAATGGTATTCTATTTGATTCAAGATTCCATTCAGTCTCTGTTCTGAAATACATTATGAATGAGCTAGAATAAAACCTTGAGGAAACAGCTAAAGAACCAACAAGTCTCTTCTATGATTCTCATATCTACCTGTATATTGTTATCGCTGAAGGTCATTTACTAAAGAACACATGTAACAATGAGAGTTGCAGCACATGCCAGTGGGGAATACTTGCTTAATTTAGAAAAAGCATGGGATATTGTTAAAGCAACAGCAATAAGCAAGATGTAAATGTGGACATTCACTGCTACATCTGAGAGGAGTGTCATAAAAATGTCTGACATCAAATTGGAAATGAGCCACAAAGATGTTAATAAGATCTACTTATAGATTGAAGAAATTGATACTTTTTAGGGCTTGCACATTAATTATTATTAGTAGTAGTAGTATTATTATCCTTTGTATATATCATCACAAGAGATAAGTAACGCCCAATTACAGAGTTCCTAAGCAAATAAGCAAAACAAGAATAAAGTGACTTACAGTTCAAGACAGTATAGGACAAGTACAGGGTATATAGTCATAGCTGCATCAGAAACATCGGAGGAAGTATGGAGATGGTTTAAGCAAAAGAAGGAAGGGCACATCAGGGGAGAGGGCCCTGCTCGTGAGAGCTGTGCCCTCTAAAGCTTACTAAAGGGGAGGGTATGGCAGACAGGGGTTAATGTATTGTGTTTTACAATTGAAATTTGCATGTCGACATATGGCCAATGTGCCTTATAACCAATGCAGGGAAGTGGCAGTGATGATCCCATTTGAATGTGTTTATATATATATATATATATATATATATATATATATATATATATAGACTTTTGGTTTGCAGGATGGCGCTCTAAATAGAAAAAAATCCCGGTGCCAGGAACATAAAGTTTTAGAACATGAAAAGCACTTACCCCCCTTGGTTGTAGAAGGATAGGAACCGGCACACGGGTGGATGGTGAAGAAAAGTTTATTTATTGTACAAACATGATTGCACACAACGGCAGCTGTACACCTGACAGCTGTTTCAACCGAAATAAACGGACCTCTGATGAAAACCGTTTATTTCGGTTGAAACAGCTGTCAGGTGTACAGCTGTCGTTGTGTGCAATCATGTTTGTACAATAAATCAACTTTTCTTCACCATCCACCCGTGTGCCTGTTCCTATCCTTCTACAACCAAGGGGGGTAAGTGCTTTTCATATATATATGAAAGTTAAGGAAGACTACAGGGATGCCAAAGTATATCCCTGGTTGTCAGGTCAACCTATACGGAGAAACTGGAGAGGGAGCTTTGGCAATAGGAGGAGGGATGACAGAATTTACTGATGTAGACTCCTCTCAGAGTGAAACTGAACTAGCCCCTAGGATGGCTAAAGCTTCTTTTTTTAGGAGAGGGCACGTCCACACGTACCAGGCCAAAAGGAAAAAACCCTGCAGAAGGGGTGGCTCAAAACACAGAAAAAAACAAAGGTCGCAAGGGGAAGGGGAAATAATGGTCTTTAATTTATCGGCATACCAACTCACTGAACCTGAATTAGAAGTATTGAACAAAGGTCTTACTTTTGTTCCTACTTATAAACAAAAAACCTTTGACTTTGAGACAGAATTATACCGTTTCCATCGCCAACTTAGATTGAAAGACCATTTTGCTAGACATAAGACTAGTACACCTGTTACCAATGTCAACCCCTTTAAGGTGCGTTCAACATTTGATCCCCCCAGTAACAATGCTTCCATCGACACTCTCATGCGGGTTGTCCGCCGAGATATACTGCCTGAATTTAAGAAATCTCACATACATAGATCCAACCTCTCACGTGAACAGATGATGGCATTGAAGTCATTACGTGACAACAAGGCCATCATTATCCGCCCCGCGGGGGGATAGTGGTGTTGGATCATGACAAATATGTTAAAGAAGTCCAGCGGCAGCTTTCGGACTCGACATGTTATAAAAAACTGTGTTTTGACCCCACCTCAAGATACAAAACTGAGATTGATGCCATCATTGGCCTTGGATTATCTAACGGGTGGATAGATGAGGGGATTTCAGAGTTTTTGATACAGGAGTATCCTCAGATTCCCCTCATCTATGTGTTACCAAAAATCCACAAATCTATGGTTTCCCCGCCCGGGAGACCCATCATCTCCTCCATAGGGTCTTTATGCCAGCCCATCTCGCAGTTTGTGGATTTCCACCTCCAGACAGTGGTGCAAAACTTTTGGTTTGCAGGATGGCGCTCTAAATAGAAAAAAATCCCGGTGCCAGGAACATAAAGTTTTAGAACATGAAAAGCACTTACCCCCCTTGGTTGTAGAAGGATAGGAACCGGCACACGGGTGGATGGTGAAGAAAAGTTTATTTATTGTACAAACATGATTGCACACAACGGCAGCTGTACACCTGACAGCTGTTTCAACCGAAATAAACGGACCTCTGATGAAAACCGTTTATTTCGGTTGAAACAGCTGTCAGGTGTACAGCTGTCGTTGTGTGCAATCATGTTTGTACAATAAATCAACTTTTCTTCACCATCCACCCGTGTGCCTGTTCCTATCCTTCTACAACCAAGGGGGGTAAGTGCTTTTCATATATATATGAAAGTTAAGGAAGACTACAGGGATGCCAAAGTATATCCCTGGTTGTCAGGTCAACCTATACGGAGAAACTGGAGAGGGAGCTTTGGCAATAGGAGGAGGGATGACAGAATTTACTGATGTAGACTCCTCTCAGAGTGAAACTGAACTAGCCCCTAGGATGGCTAAAGCTTCTTTTTTTAGGAGAGGGCACGTCCACACGTACCAGGCCAAAAGGAAAAAACCCTGCAGAAGGGGTGGCTCAAAACACAGAAAAAAACAAAGGTCGCAAGGGGAAGGGGAAATAATGGTCTTTAATTTATCGGCATACCAACTCACTGAACCTGAATTAGAAGTATTGAACAAAGGTCTTACTTTTGTTCCTACTTATAAACAAAAAACCTTTGACTTTGAGACAGAATTATACCGTTTCCATCGCCAACTTAGATTGAAAGACCATTTTGCTAGACATAAGACTAGTACACCTGTTACCAATGTCAACCCCTTTAAGGTGCGTTCAACATTTGATCCCCCCAGTAACAATGCTTCCATCGACACTCTCATGCGGGTTGTCCGCCGAGATATACTGCCTGAATTTAAGAAATCTCACATACATAGATCCAACCTCTCACGTGAACAGATGATGGCATTGAAGTCATTACGTGACAACAAGGCCATCATTATCCGCCCCGCGGGGGGATAGTGGTGTTGGATCATGACAAATATGTTAAAGAAGTCCAGCGGCAGCTTTCGGACTCGACATGTTATAAAAAACTGTGTTTTGACCCCACCTCAAGATACAAAACTGAGATTGATGCCATCATTGGCCTTGGATTATCTAACGGGTGGATAGATGAGGGGATTTCAGAGTTTTTGATACAGGAGTATCCTCAGATTCCCCTCATCTATGTGTTACCAAAAATCCACAAATCTATGGTTTCCCCGCCTGGGAGACCCATCATCTCCTCCATAGGGTCTTTATGCCAGCCCATCTCGCAGTTTGTGGATTTCCACCTCCAGACAGTGGTGCAAAACACCCCGTTCTGGTTAAGGGACGTTTCTTGAAAAAACTCTCAGACCTTGACGGGCCACCTCCTAACAGCATGCTGGTGACCATGGATGTCACCAGCCTATATACAAATATAGGTCATGAGGAGGGAGTGGCTGCAATTAGACAAACCCTCTGCTCGAGTATACACTACACCGGTCCAGCTATTGAATTTCTGATTTTGTTAATTGAAGTTATTTTGCATAAAAATTATTTTCTTTTTGATAATAGTTTTTATTTGCAGCTTAAGGGGACTGCGATGGGGTCTAACATGGCCCCATCGTATGCAAACCTCTTTATGTATGATTTTGAGAATAACCACATTATGTCAGATGTTACTTTTTCCAAATTTATTTCAATGTACGTACGGTACATTGATGATTTATTTTTTGTCTGGACCGGTGGAGTGGAACTCCTGGAGAGGTTTGTCACGCAACTTAACGCTCCCTGGTTCGATCAGGTTCACCCATACAGCAAGTTTTGACTCGATAGATTTTCTTGATGTCTCTGTGTCTGTGATCAATGGACAGTTTGTAACTAAACTTTTCAAGAAACCCACGGATAAAAATAGTTTGCTCCTAGCATCTAGCTTCCATCCCCAGCCCCTCAAAGCTGGTTTACCATATGCCCAACTGCTAAGGGCGGTATGGATAACCTCCCGACCGCAAGATCTTGATGGCACACTTAGAGAAATGAGCAACTGCTTTATTAAGAGAGGCTATGATGCTAAGGAGGTGGAGAGTGCTAAAAGAAGATGTCTTGCACTTAACCGTGAGGAACTTCTCAGTATGGCAATTAAGGATAGGACCAAGGAAGAGAGAATGATGTTCTCGAACAACTATTCCATTATGTCTGGCTCTTTTAAATGTTCAGGATGCGTCAATTGTGGATACATCATTACGGGTAGCAGCTGGCAGCATGCACAGATGGGTCAGAAATTTGTTATTAAACATCGCATGGACTGTGACACGAAAAACGTGGTTTATATAGTAATCTGCCCATGCCAAAAGATTTATGTGGGCAAGACTGTCCGGTCTTTGAAGGAGAGGATAGCAGCCCACCGATCCTCAGTCAAAAAGGCATTGCTGAAGGTGGACAATACTACCCCCCCAGTTGCCAGACATTTTGCCTACTGTGGAAACAAAATGAATGAATTTAAGTTCATGCCCATCGACCACATACCCCCACTAAGAAGAGGGGGAGACCGACACAAGCGTCTACTTCAACGCGAAAGTCAATGGATCTATAACCTCCAATCCTTGGCCCCTCAAGGGCTGAATGAGGAAATAAATATGTCCATCTTTATTTGAGCTGATTTATGGGTGCACCTGGTCGGACCCCATGGTCTGGTTTGACCAATGACCTATTTTTTGATAATTGGTTTTTGTACTTTTGTTTTTTTCTTTTGGTGTATATATTCTTCTGTTGCCCATTATGTTTAGGCTATCCAGCTTAGGGATTTTGGTGAACCTGGACAATGTGGAGGGAATTTAACTAATTTAATTTAGCTGCACACCAGTTTGGTGAATGTGCGGCAGTAATATAAGTCATATACATAACTAACCCCTTACCACATTGTTAGGCTGGTGCTCCCGCATGTGCAGTACTCCGAGTATCCAGCCAGCGTTTTTAGTTCCACTTCCAGAACTTTGGTTCCTGGCGGCTGGACGGAAGCGCGGCAGGGAGATGCGGCGTGAGCATGGCGGGAATGTGAGATGGTACTGCCCCGGTGTTTGGTGAGTTTGGTATATTCCACTGCTTTTTTAAGGTCATGTTGTTTGTCATTTTGTGGTTACCCTTTGAGAAAGGCGTTTGCTCGCCGAAACGGTCCGTCAGGACACCTGCCATGGAGTGGACCTTTATTGTGCTGCTGCCACTTATATGATGTGGACTCGATAAGGCTGCTGTCTACTCATGTTATGATGAGTATCATGATCTTTTCTTATTAAACACCTTCGGTTTTTGCATTATACATGCTGGATGTGCTGGTCCTTCCATCTGCAGTGGATATCTATTTGCTGCATATGTAAACAAGTGTGTATTATACCACGACCTGGCACTCACCTTTGTTAAAGGAGCGGTGTGCGTTCCCTATACGCATTTTATATATATATATATATATATATATATATATATATATATATGGATTCAGGCTGTAGTATTGTAAACCTGAAGAAGGGGGTAAAACCCTGAAAGCTTGTTTCTTAAATAAAATCGCTTTTTATCTGCTGTTTGAGCCTCTGGAGTGCCATTAGTCTTGGACTTTGTATATATTTATATTAAATTGTGAATCTGTCTGTAACAGTAAGCAATCCATCTGTCAGCATTAACCAGTTTAGCATCATCTCTAACAAGGTGCATGGATTCTCTAACACAGGCATGTCCAACGTTGGCCCTCCAGATGTTTTGAAACTACACATCCCAGCATGCTTTGCAATAGTTTTAGCATTCTCTAATAGCAAAACTTTGGCAAAGCATGCTGGGATGTGTAGTTTCACAACATATGGAGGGCCAACATTGGACATGCCTGCTCTAACACTTTTCATCAAAAATATATATTATTAACCTTGCAAGAATGTAATAACATATGGGAGTCCCTCTTCAGATAAATGTTTCATTGTTTGCAGCAGACCACACAATAATCATATCTGACCAATAATGAAAACAGAAATACCGCCACAGTGAGTAAATTGACTAAAGTTTTTAAAACAGACAAGTAACTGTCAGATTCTAGCTATCATTTTTCTATTGCATTTTGGAAAATAATAGACTGAATCTTATTGGTTGCTGTGAGCATCACCACCGCTTGTCTGTTTTTGAAGCTGTAGTCATTCAACATTCTGTTTCTGTTGCGGTTTTATTCAGATATCAACATGTCATTCTATGCTAAAGTATATTCTCGTGATCCATAACAGACTAGCTGTCATATTTTAAAATACAGCTAACACAAAATTCTCATTGCAATTTCATATTCCATTAGGGACCTATCACTAGTGTCTGTGTGACTCTGAAACACTGCCATCTGTTGGCAGGAAGTGAAACTACATCTAGCTTTTGAAGCATTTGCTTTGAGCGGCCTTACTAGTATTAGATATATGGTACTTATGTATTATCTGGGCTCCCATGTTAAATGCACCCCATTTTTTCATACCCCTACTATCCAACTACGCATGGAGTTGATTTTATATAGTGTGGCGAGCACAGCGAGCCACCGTGCCCGAAGCGTGGCGAGCGCACGCGGTCTCATAAGAAAAACGGGAGCCCAGATATTACATAAGTACCAGATATACTCTTTCAGCTTTAGGGGGTGATCGAAGTTGGCTCGGCCAAACACAAATTTGGTCCTCGGACTGTTGGTGCGGCTATGCATTTGCATATCACAGTCACTGAGTCAATCACACAGAGGGGGCGGGGAGTGGGTGGACAGGGGGCTGGGGCAGCGTTTCCTGGGCGTCCCCACAAAAACGGTGGTGCACCCAGAAAAACACTGGGTGTCCCCATGCGAACGCAGACGGGTCTAAGCCTACACAGGGCGGGCGTCTGATGTTACATGACGTTCTCACCCATTTATAAACCAAATAAATAAGTCTAAACTGACTTTTATTTGCGAATGCCTAAAAAAAAAAATCAGGTCCTTAGTTTCAATTTTTATTATGCTTTCATTTGGCGATGCTTTTTCATGTAGACATTTCAAATCCTACAAATTTTACTGAATAGCTACAATGTGTCCCTTGTTATTAATGCGGACAGAGATTTTCAGACACTGCAGTAAGATTGAAGAAGGCAGTGGAAATGTTCAAACATATCACATACATCAAGATTTTATTCAGCGGGACAGTCTTCCATGAGACTGTCACTAGAAATAATTAATGGCAGGCAAGGCTATTAGAAAAGTCAGAGAAAAAGGTCACTAAGTAATTTTGGTGTCTCTGGAAATTGATCTGTCTTTCAGATGACAAACTAAATTTTTACTAAAATGCAGAATTGGAGAAGTGGAAATTTTGCACTTGAAAGCTTGAAGACAAAGTGGAGAGAGTTAAAGTACCAACCAATCAACTCGTTACTGTTACACAACCTGTAACATGGCAGTTAGGAGTTGATTGGCTGGTTCTTTATTACTCTCCCTTTCTCTCTCCCATTCTTTCACAAATCCTCCCTTCATCTCTCTCCAAGCTTTGATAAATCTCTCCAATATGGCCTCTATTCTGGTTCACTCACAAAGACAAATTCCTTCTCTAATGGACAAAACCATGTGCAGAGCGATTTAGATTTGGGTGAGTTAGTTTGTTTCTGTGCACGGAAAATACTGACTGCTTTATTTTTGCAATATAAATCTCACTTTGAAGTAAAACCCCACCCAAATCTAATTCTCTCTGCACAAGTTACATCTGCCCCACCTGCAGTGCACATGGTTTTGTCAATTTGAGAAGGAATTTTTCTTTACAAGTGAACCAGAATAAGGGCCAATGTGTAGAGGGGGAGCACGCTTAGTGCAGGGTTAACTAGGCTTGCCAACTACCCAAAATAAAAAAAAATTATATTGGAGCTCTAAAATCTTTTTCAGGCATTTCAAGATGTGACTGCGTAATTCCCCTTCTTACAATTATATAATTCGATGTATTTTAGAAAATATTCTTATTCTTATTCATAAACTATTTAAGCACCTAGAGTGTACCCAGCATTACTCCTGTTACTGTGTGAGCCATCAGTGAGATCTCCCCGGTGGCCAGAGCGAGGGGAAATAGATTACAGTGTTCAGTGCAGTGGCAAATGGGCAGAACATTTGTCTGTTATGCTGTTTCCTTTTCATTCTATATATCAGTTTAAATACTTCACAGCAATAGAGATATATAGATGGTTTCAGGGGTGTCTTAAGAGAAAAGGGGGCCTGTGTGCAGCCTCTATCTGGGCCCCCTCCTCTTTAGTTGGCAGTGCAGTGGAACTCTGCAATGGTGCTAAGGTCAAATGCACATGTGCAGGTCTTTAAAATGACATTATACCAGCGAGTTTCCTACTGCAAATGCGCAAAATGCTGGGACAATGGCCGCCAATGGCTACCACTTTATTTTCCTGATGATTTATTCAACCAGGCTGCCACAAAAGCAGAATTGAGGAGGTATAAATATTCAATAATTGGGCGCAAAGTGGTGTGGGTCCCCCTGGATCCAGGGGCCAGTTTTACACCATGTACATTTGCACCCATATATTACCAGATTTTGTTTCCACAAGACAGATTGGACAGAAAAATCTTTAGGTGCATTTCCAGCTAACACTGTCACCAATGTTTGTAATCCTAGAAGGAAAATTAGTGAAAATGCTGCCCCTGAAAGCTTCCAAGGAACAACATGGTATGGTTAGAATTATATATTGCGGTTTAGTGATGAACTGGTTTCACTGGCACAGTCTCTGACACATATTCAATCACAAATTTGTTACAGTGAAAAAGAAAATACAGTAGACCATTCCTCGTGTCTCAGCATTTTGTATTACATGTTCCATCATAAATCACAGCTCTCGGAAAGTGAGAAGGAAGGGGTTCATTCCCGTTCCTGAGCCACTAGTATTACACTTGTTTTTTTTAATTGAGAAGAATAAAAGAGTGGTTATTGTGATTTATCTCTATAGTTCAACTGTACTTGTTAGAACACTTGAAATAACATTTATTGAAACTGAAATAAACATTTTCAGTATATTTTGAAGACAGGAACACTTATTTACCAGTGGGAGTTACTCTACTAATAGGCAGATTTACTAAGCAATACCCATCCAGAGAGTCAATCCCAGGATCAGGATCAGCTCCATCTTGTCTCAAAAATGCCAGGATATGTGGAATTAGATTGTGCATGTTCCAGGCTCGCCTGCCCTCCCGGAATAGCTGGGAGGCTCCCCCAAAATACGGTGTCATTATTGCTGTATTACTCATCATATGGACCTTGCACCCCATAGCTGCAAAGCCTTTAAGAGTGCCACCTTGTACCCTACGATAGATAGATAGATAGATAGATAGATAGATAGATAGATAGATAGATAGATAGATAGATAGATAGATAGATAGATAGATAGAACGGTCTTTTCATCAGGCCATATGTGCAAAATAGCAAAAGTGCAGGTATTAGACAAACAACATCAAGATTATTATAGCATCAATAGCAGGTGCTCAGTCCATTTAAAAAATGTAATATTGAATAATTAGAGGCTGGCACACCATTGCAAAAATATTAGAACATTTTATATAGTGAAAAATCTCAAGCAAAAAACTTCAAGCATCTTGCAGTGGGACATCAAGGATTCAAAGACATCAATTAATACTTATCAATCACAAGCAAGCAGAGTATAAAGGCAAAAAGATTCCACTGCAGTTCAGAGCATGGCTGAACTGCAGTGGAATATTGCTTGTAATTGATAAGTATTGATTGATGTCTTTGAATCCTTGATGTCCCACTGCAAGATGCTTGAAGTTTTTTGCTTGAGATTTTTCACTATATAAAATTTTCTAATATTTTTGCAATGGTGTGCCAGCCTCTAATTACTCAATATTACATTTTTTTAAATGGACTGAGCACTTGCTATTGATGCTATAATAATCTTGATGTTGTTTGTCTAATACCTGCACTTTTGCTATTTTGCACATATGGCCTGATGAAAAGACCATTCCGGTCTTGAAGCGTCGTCATGGACTTTGTAAATTTCACTTGAAAAATATGTACCACCTAATACAGATTATTTAGTGAAAATTCCATCGGAGTGCCACCTATTATCTCTCAGTGGGCTCATTAGCTTAATGTGTGAGTGTCTGGATATATATCCTATCGCTGGAAGGCACCGTGGTTCAATCTCATTGTCCAGAGTGCCAAACAAATTTCAGGACTGTATATAATATATATATATATATATATATATATATATATATATGAACAGGAATGGGCGGCACTCCGAGGAAACTTTCAAAGGTTTAATGTGGTGAGACAACAACCAACGTTTCGGGGTACGGAGACCCCTTTGTCAAGGTGCTTTTCACTTGAGCACCTTGACAAAGGGGTCTCCATACCCCGAAACATTGGTTGTTGTCTCACCACATTAAACCTTTGAAAGTTTCCCCGGAGTGCCGCCCATTCCTGTTCAACTGTTCATCACACTCCGTGAGGGCACCGAGGCACATGATCACCAGGGAGAGTGCCGGGCCGCCAGCACGAGTATATATATATATATATACAGAACTAGATGGACGCAAGTCTTTTTTCAGCCTTACCTACTATGTAACTATGTAACTATATAGCAAAAAGAAATGCAGCACTCCAACTTTAGTGAAAAAAATCTCTTATTTAAAAGGTGAACAGGTGAAGCAACTTTTCAACAATTTCTTGTTTTCGTCAGGCTCGAAGAAAACAAGAAATTTTTGAAACGTTGCTTCACCTGTTCACCTTTTAAATAAGAATTTTTTTTTACTAAAGTTGGAGTGCTGCGTTTCTTTTTGCTGGATGTGCGCTTGGAGCGGTATGCGGGCACCCGCTAAGGAACTTTAAAGACAGTGGCTGTGCCGGATCAACTCGTGGTGTATATATATATATATCTCTCTCATCATCATCATCTATATATCATCATCTGCATGCAGCTTCGCTCACATGGATGTCTGTTATTGCTCAGAAGAACTAATTTGACAAAGATAGTAGGGCCATCTTATGTTGTGATTTTATATTGTACACAGTGATCACAAAAATACTTATTCTTAAACAATATTTGCAGTTTTTTCTTCAGGGATTAACACAAAGTTGCTTGGGGCTATATATCAACTAGCATCTTGCGTAGTCATAGCATGTAGCGTAATCTACTGGCCACAGGAAAATAAATCATAAATCTCGAGAAGCAGCCCTCAGAGGCATAGAATCCCTACCTGAAAACACATTCTCTTTCAGTTGAAAAATCTGGCCATCGATATAATCACCATTGGGCAAATTGGGCTAAAAACACTACATTAGCTCATTTTCAGGGGCCAAAAAATGAACAGGCTATAATGCACACCAATTATGGTATATATGATCCCTCTCTAATGGTGTATGTTATCTCTTCCTGATGATGTAAGATGGCCCCTCTCTTATGGTGTATGTGGCCCTTCTCTGATGGTATATGGGATCCCTCTCTGATAGTATATGTTATCTATTTCTGATTGCATATGTGGTTCCTCTCCGATGTCATATGTGCATGGCCGGATTAAGGCCCTCCTGGGCCTGGAGCTGAAAATGTTAATGGGAACAGGAGGAAAGTGGAGAATGTAAGGCCAATGCCATGTACCCATTTAGGCTCCATACACTATCAGCCCTAATGTCTCCCTAAATATATAAGTACAAAATTGCTTTATCTTGTGTGGAAATGTAATTTATGCCAACCATGTGACCAGCTGGTGTCTGGTGATCAACTTGATGTCATAGTGATGTGCCTGATGGCATATGTGGACTTTTTCTTATTAATAATCATTCAAATCAGCCTTCCGTATCATTTGAATATTACCTATATATGCTATAGATGTTATAGGTGAAGGGAAGGCTATATTAATATGGAGGGTGCTAAATCCAATTAGACTAATGGTAATTAACTAACGTAACTAATATCCCTTTTACACCAGCTCTGCAGCCCCGCCTCTGGTGACGTAACCCGCCCGGGACTAAGCCAGGTCAAAAATCTCAGCCAATCAGCGTGCGGTCAGTGTTTTCAAACCCGGCAGCGCTTCCCGCGCCGCTGCATAGCCCGGCGGATAGCGCTAGTTATTTCTTCTTCACTGCAGGGACCCCCCACCGCCGCCAGCTTTATACACAGCCCACAGGTACCCGCGCGGCAAGGACACCACTGCAGGCTCCTGTCAGAAGCCGGCATGGACCCCCCTGCCCGCTCCCCAGACGGCACAGCAGATACCCCCTTTGCACGGTGGGGCGAGGGGCAAACTGACGCCCTCCAGTGGCCGGCGCCCTAGGCAAATGCCTAGACCTGCCTAGTGGTGGCGCCGGCCCTGCTTATACACCTAGCCTCAATACGCCATGTAGTGTCAGATTACCGCCACAAGTGAGCTGCATCAGGTATTGCAGTGTCTTTTGTGTGTCTTTCTCACCTGATTTTGCGTCTTGGTCATGTAGTACAAGCCAAGACTGCACTGATTAATTTGAAAATCGACACCTGCGGTGATCAGGGGCAGATTTATTAAGCTCGGTGAAGTGATAAAGTGTCACTTCACCGAGCTTAATAAATCTACCCCAAAGTAACACAATGGGATACATTTGCTAAAATGGGAGTTCTATTGTAGATGGAATGTTGCTATGGGAAACCAATCAGTTCTATCTATTGTCTTCTAGGAGGTGCTAAAGTAGATTCTAATTGGTTGTTATAGGCAACATCTCATCCTCAACAGAACTCCTATCTTAGTAAATAAACCCCAGTATGCATATGAAACCAAAAAATGGCCCTGGCATTTTTACTACACAGGCCCATCTGCTGTGGCCACACCGGAAATCCCATTGCACATGGTGGCACACACCATTATGCCCATTACACAGTATGGCACACACCATAATGCCCATTACAGACTATGACACATCCAGTTATGGCCATTACACATTTTGGCATCGGCACACACCATAATGCCCATTACACATTATGGCACACACCGTAATGCCCATTACACGTGGCACGTACCATAGTGCCCATTACAGAATATGACACAATACGTTACGCCCAATAGACATTATGACACACACACCATAATGCCCATTACAGAATATGACACAATACATTATGCCCATTACACATTATTATGCCACACACTGTAATGCATTGCATGCCCATTAAACATTATGCCTTTGTGCATCTACTTATGTAAAAATTCCTGGTTCATTGAATGGAAATATGCGTAATACATGATCTGCCTTTCCTGAGGCTCGTGGTTCCTGAATAACACTTTAGGGGGCCATCACACAATCACACAAGCTAGCAAGCAGTCTGGTACAGTGGTTTAAGTTCACTAAATAAACTAATGGGCCATGGCAATTAGTCCTGCTGGCTAAATGCTGGGTGCAAATTTACCTTGTCTCAGATAAGTTGTCTGAGCAATGAAGTCTGACTGAGTCTGCACTGCAGAACGCAGTGCAGGTTGCAGCAGCCACAGGCAGCAGAGATAAGTCAGAGGGAGGTAGGGGTAGGCGTCAGGACAAGACAGAACAAGAGCAGGACACTAACTTGCACTGTGGCACAGCAGGCAGGTCAGGACGGATCCAACCAGGTCCACACGTGATGCTCTGCCTCCGCCATGGCGCCGTTCAGCTTCTCCTAACGGGTAATTAATAATGTAAGCGTGGTCACATGGCTGGCCCCTCAGCTCCCCCCTCAGGTGGGGTCACGTCATGATGCTGCAGCGTCTTGACGTCAATATGCAGATGATGCGCCACGCGGCGCGGCAGCACTCAGTACAGTGGCTGCACAAAATCGGCCACAAGGCCATCAGCCCTTCTGGCATTTCCCAGAAGTGTCAGATGGTCAGTCTGGCCCTGTATGAAACTAATCATTGCAGACTTGTTAAGAGGTTCTGTCATGTCGAATTGTGACTAACACACAAATTCGGGCATAAAGCATGCTTGGTGGAAGCAGAGTTGCATGGGAAGGGGCATATCTGAAGGGATGTTTGGGGAGACTGCAGCAGTGTATGAAATGAAGGCACATCTGTACCTATCGAAGAGTCTGAGCTGAAATAATCATCCAATACCCATTGTTAGGAGAAAACAAATGAAAAGCATCATGGAAAATGACTTTTCACATAAAAAGGTACATAAGAAGAGTGGATATGTTTCATTCTTTTAGTAACAATAAATCTAATCTAGTGAGTTGCACATGATTATGTTTCATGCACACGACTTTATTAAATGCCAAGGAGGAATGTAATGAACAAAAATGGCAGCAACAAAGCAAATAGTCTATTGAAAATGCTTTGGGAAATCAATTTGTGAGTGAAATCGGAACAATAATTTTCTACATAATGTGCAGGGTGATGGAGTTTGAGATTAAACTCAACATCTCATGACAGGAAGTATTAGAAGTGATTTATAGGAGAATATTTCAAACACTATTAGAGATTGCTTATAGATGAAAAAGCGCAGTGTACTTAGATGCAGTTCCCTGAGCCTTTCAACTTTTTCTGACAGGTAAAAACAAATCACCTTTATAGTATATAAATGCTGGGATTATTATTATGTTTAACAAGTACTTGAGGGTATAACTTTACTAACATGGGAGTTCTACTAAAGATTGGATGTTGCTCATAGCAACCAATCAGAATCTACGTCTTATTTATTTAGCACTTTCTAGAAGATAATAGATAGCATCTGATTGGTTGCTATGGGCAACATCATATCTTCAATAGTGCTCCCGTCTTAGTAAATTTACTCCAATAGGCTACAAACACTATGCTTCAAAAAGTGATAAAGTGGAGAGTGATAAACAACCAGCCACTCAGTACTTAACTGCCAGGTTACAGGCTGGGTTTGAAAAATGACAGGAGCTGGTTGGCCTTTTTTTATCTGACCCTATGTGTTTACGGGCAAAAGGTGCTTTAAGGGCACCATTTCATTGCAAATGATTAGTTTTTAGCAGGGATGAAAATCACTTCATACTGTATTTGATTATTGGAGATTGATACAGACTGTTCTGTGTATTGTATAAAATGTTAGGTTAACATGAGACTGCAGACATGCGAAAAACTTATTAGAAGAATCCTTTATTGTCACTTGTCTCACCTGCTCTAACATTTATTGAAAAGGTTACCACCATAGAAAACATGGATAATCCCAATGCGTGTCTGTTTAACTCCACTTTCTGCCATCTCCATAGACCTCTATGGGAAGAACATCTTAACTTTGTTTAAAAAGTGACTAAAACATTTGCTTTCACTGCTGGGTAATGCCAAAGTGATGTTGTATAACCCTAAACCTGGCAGTGGCAAAGACGGAAGTAAACCCTTGAAGATTACATCATTGTATTGCTGAGATAAGTACTCTACATAAACAGATCTCTTCTCATACTTTGCATATTTTCCTTAGCTACAGAAGGTTCATACACAAAACTCAACAATGGCCACCAGAAAATGTACTGTAAGTCATGCAACAAAACTATGCTAAGGTTGAACAGCTGCCTTACTTTCAACACTCTTCCAGATTTAATGCTGAATGCATCTGATTACCAAGACTAACAAAAAGCATGGCTTAAGGGACTAATTGATGTTTGTCTTTCACATCTGCATCACACTAATCACATTATGGGGCAGATGTTTTAAGCATGGAGAAGAGATGAACTGGAGATAAAGTGAAAGGAGATAAAGCAACCACCAATCAACTCCCAACTGTCATTTTCAAACACAGTTCATTGGCTGATGCTTTATCTCCTTGTACTTTCTATCCACTTTATCTCCAGTGTATCTCTTCTCCAGGCTTAATACATCTGCCCCATTTCTTTTGTGTTGGGCTGCACTTAATACACAATGAGATTTTGGCTATGTACATTTTTTACTATGTGATTTCAGTTGAACTCCAAAGAGCCCAGAAATCACTGATATTGACTATGAACATTGCTCAATTTTGACTATGTAAAATGTTGGCTTTGTAAGAATTTGATAGAAAACTATATAGTACACAATATAGTCAAAATTGAGCTGCCTGCACGGACTATTTTTTCTTGCAATGCCTATCCCTCGGGGGCACGCATCAGCATCACAAGCATCATAGCATCACACACGGTGTAATATGTGCTAAGTTTTCTACTCATTTTGACTACATAGGTAGAATGCCAAAACAATTCAATAAATCCTATATTATAAAAATCTGATGCTGCTCCTCACCCCTATGGGGGGGATTCAAGTGTTTTGTGCACCGACAGCCGCTAGATGGCATTTGACGGAACAAGCCAAGTGTTGCACTATTCAAGCATGCAGAGCCGCCAGCCTGCCATTGCTGTTATTTTGGTCTGTCATTTTGATGGTCTGGTAACTAATAACTAAATAAACTCCATTTTTGTAATGATATAGATTTGCTGAATTACTACATACAGTAAATGTGCTACGTTTCAAGAATATGCTGCTTAAGGTTTTTCTTCCTGTGCTGAACCTACTGTATAAATTAACATTAACATTAATATCGCTAATAATTTTATGACAAACGTACACAAATTCTACTTTTTTTTTCTGAAGATGCTGTATTTCAAGAAAATAAATGCTCTTATAATATGTAACTAAAAAGGCCAAAAATTTGATTTTTCTTTCCCGATAAACATTTACAAAAATATTATCATTTGATTACTGACAAACTTTTGTTTCACTTACAAAACTGCCGATGTACCCAGTCTGCGACAACACCAATACATTTATTTTCCATTATTGCAGTGCCAACATAATCATGAAATTACATAATCAATCATGTATAGATGGTTCATATGTTGTTGACTAGATAAACACCACAAGTTTGTGTATTATCCATAAATATTTTTATTTTAAAAATATCCTGGACAATAAATATAATTGGGCCATTTTCCCATGGAAAGTAACTTGCTGAAAACTGAAAGATAGGGTCCTCCATGACATACTGTACCTCCCAAAACCTAGTCATTTGGATTTGCATGCCCGAAAAGGTTGTGTGAAAGGGTATACATGCTGCACACTGCATCTATTGACAGAAGCAAGTGAAAGTGGCTTCCCAAATTAACCCCACTTCCTGGCTGTACCACGAAAACGATACGGTTGGGAGGTATGCCATGAATTGATTTGTTTGGCACAGAAGAAACGTATTGCTACAAATTATTAAGAGGACTTCCTCAAGGACAAGAAAGTTTAATTACACTTGAAAATATGCTCTGAAATTGCTACAATAAATGAGATAGTTATAATACAGTAATTGTGTTAAATAATATATGATGCAAAGCACTTTAACCCTGGAGTGAGATCAAATGAACATTTATGGATCATCTAGGAGTATAAATACATTGCTTTTAGCTCACAATATACTGTACAACAATAATGGTGCCTAAACTGAAAAAGTCTAAAGTCTAAAGCTTTGTCTAAAGTCAAAGTTTATAATATGACATTATTAAAGTTTAAGAACAACTGCTGTATCCTAACACTTGTATGAAAACACTGAAATGTAAACTTTATTTTGATGTGGTCTGGCCATCCGCATGGAATCTTCTGGCCAACGTCTTATAGGAGACAAATGCTAGAGGTCCAACTGTACATCTAGCATCTGTCAGGGAAGTGCAATGGATTCCAGGAACACTTGCAGGCATGCGAGCAAGAAACCCCTTGCAATGAGCATGAAACCCTTGGCAATGAGCATGAAACCCCTGGCAATGAGCATGAAACCTCTGGCAATAAGGAAGACATTTCTGGCAATGAGTGTGTAACCCCTAGCAATGAGCATGTAACCCTTATCAACAATGCGATAAATATTATGTGCAGCACTTGTGGTCATTGGAGATCTCCAGATCCAAAGTGCAGGGGACAGCACATCAGATTGGAATCGGAGGATAGGCACATATTATTTGGACACTTTCATTGGCTTGAATGGAAAAGGGCCCAAATCGTATAAGTGTATGGCCAGCATAAAATTACTCAGAATGGCCACTTAATGCCCACTTGTGATGCCAACACATCTGCTTGTAAGTCTCAGACAGTGGCATTGTCACACCAGAATATAAGGCCCCCATTTTATGGAAATAGAATTAGGGCCACCCAAATGACCACTTAAAGGTGCAGCTTAGGGGCACTGGTTGACGTGCCGTCTTGCAGGACTTGGATTTGTGTACATCTCTTAATCAGGTCCTAAATTGTGTATTTTGTGAGGTAGATTAACTTAAATACTAAACATGTCTTTTAAACAATCATTGCTTTCGGTACTTGTTTCCTAGCACGGCCACAACGATCATGATCGTGGGCATCGTGAGGAAAATTCGGGGGCATCGCGGCCATCGCATGCACTAAAAAATCGGGTGTGATGGTACCGACGCGATGCCCGCGATTTCCCCATAGGGAACAATGTTAAATGCATCAATTTACCCGCGATGCCCCCGATTTTCCATAGGAATCAATGTTAAATGGCTCAATTGACCCAATTAATCATAGGGAACACTGGTGAATGGGCCAGAAATCCAAAAAACACTGCTGAACAGTGAAATGTCCCCCCAAAAGTAGTTTACGCCACCCCACGATCAACGCGAACCCGAAGCGTGGCGAGCGCAGCGAGCCCGTGAGGGGCGGCGGTACGGGTCCTCCGACCTTTTCATACCCCCACTATCCACGTCGGCATGGAGTTGAGAATAGAAAAGTGTGGCGAGCGTAGCGAGCCACCGAGCCCGAAGCGTGGCGAGCGAAGCGTGGCGAGCGCAGCGAGCCCCGCGAGGGGACACGGATACCTGTGAAGCCCGTGAAGGGACGCGTTTACCTGTGAAGGTATCCGCGTGCGCTCGCCACGCTTCGGGCACGGTGGCTCGCTGCGCTCGCCACACTATTCTATTCTCAACTCCACGCCGACATGGATAGTGGGGGTATGAAAAGGTCGGAGGACGCGTACCGCCGCCCCTCGCGGGCTCTCTGCGCTCGCCACGCTTCGGGTTCGCGTTGATCGTGGGGTGGCGTCAACTACTTTTGGGGGGACATTTCACTGTTCAGGGGTGTTTTTGGGGTTTTCTGGCCCATTTACCATTGTTCCCTATGATGATTTGGGTCAATTGAGCCATTTAACATTGATTCCTATGGGAAATCGGGGGCATCGCGAGTAAATTGAGGCATTTAACATTGTTCCCTATGGAGAAATCGGGGGCATCGCGTCTGGACCATTTAAGCCTTTTTTAGCCGCATACGACGCGACCGACGCGATATTGACTTTTTACACTGCATTTCAATGGGAAAATCGGGGGCATTGCGTCGGTCGCGTCGTATACCACTAAAAATGACACCCGATGCCCGCGATCGTGGCCGTGCTAGGAAACAAGTACCTTGCTTTCTATAGCATGCTACTGTAGTAATGCATTGTACTATTATTAAATGGTTCCTTTCTACAAATTGAATACTCACCTACTTTATTTAGCATAATAAGGCAGGCAAGACCAATGTGACTCGATCATACTCTATTAGACAAACTTTTATGTACAGCAATTGGCTTTCTGTGGCTTCTTGTAATTAAAGCCCAGCCACCTGCATATGACCCTCTATTGATCTTCGTGTAGTTCAGTGTACGTACTAACACGCTCAGTGCTTTCTTGACAATGTACGGGAGTTTAAACACTATATAAACATCCAGAGCAATGATTTCCTACATGTACTGTATGGACAATGACAAGCTGCAAGAATAAAGCAGTCAAACAGAAAAGGTCTTAAAACACATTCAATTTTTATGATACTGTATAAAAAATATAGGGACATTGAAGAATACATTAATAGCCAATACACACATTCAATTTATGATACTGTATGAAAAATATAGGGGAACTGAAGGGTAAATGAATAGCTAATATGTTCTTTTATATGCAGCTTTCATTTTTGTTCATTTATAGTTTCTTGGTATTTATGTTGTACACCAAATAAATTATGTGTCAAACAAATGTGGGAAACTCTGCTTTTGACTATACTTATTTTTTTATTATTAATGATATTTGCCTAATACAATTAAGAAAGTAGGTAGGCTTTATTATCTCATTGGATTATTCTATAATGGGCATTTAAAAAAAAAATTAAAAAGAGGGTAAGCGGGAAGAGCCCAATTATTAAATATTCATGTCATGGACACAATGCTAATGTGTCAATATTTTCACAGTTTGCCAATGTTTTTTGTACTGTGCGTGCATCTGAGTCACACTGCATATGTGTCACGGTGAATGAGAGATGGCGGGGCGCAGTGACGATTTGGATCCAAAGTGATTTATATGATTATTTTTATGGCGCCACAAAGGTTTGGCAGCGCCTAACAGAATACATAAACAAATGAGTAAAGCAAGAAAACAATGATTTGTCCTACAGTACAATACAATGTAGGAAAAGTACACGTCATATAAAGATTGTTGCATTAGTGGACAGGACACTGTGAATGTAACAGAAGGCCAGAATGAGAATTTGCCTGGGTTTGATGAAAAAGTGGGTCTTGAGAGCATTTTTAAAGTATGGTAGAGAGCTGGAGAGTCTGATGGGGAGTGGTTGATAAATCTGCAGATACAGATGGAGCCGACTCCATCATTGCAGGAGCTGGCAAAACTATCGCCGGTCCCCATCATCGCCCCAACTCCCCCCCCCCCCCAACCCTGCCCATCTCCTCGAAGCGGTGCGCATGAGATGTACACGTGTCCCAGTTTAATGGAGTCCCTCTCTGCCGGCACTCGCCAGACGTGATGTTCTGGCGGCGCCCGGCAATAATGAGAGGGGCTCAATCTGTAGGGAGCACAAAAGGCTACATTTTGGAGGCAGGAATAGGAGACCGGTAGTCTTGAAGATCTTCTGCATATGTGATATTGGAAGGTGAATGAGTTCACATAAAGAGGATATATGGCAGGAGAAAATAGAAGACCAAGAACAGAACTTTGAGGGACTGTTAGGGGAAGTGCTGGGGAGGCAGAGTCATGATAGAAGATAGAGAAGTAGGAGTATAGCTAGAGAGAGTAGTAACATGCATTTGGAAGAGGTAACAGGGGTGTGGCTAGTCAAACATAGACATGTCACAGCAATTGTGATGGTGATTGGTGTGTCACAGCTAACAACTGCTTACTTGTATGCAGTTTCACTGGCCCTGGCATTTAGTTGTGGCAGAAAACCTGAGCAACCATAATTATGCTCAGAAGTTTGATGGTGCCTCGACTAGTAACCAGAGGTGTGTCTTTGTCTGCAAGTTGTGAATTAGACCAACTGCAGTTGTGGCATTAGCATATTGTCATTAGAACTACTGCATCAAAGACATACAACCTGATTCTAGTTCACTTGCAAAAGCACATTTGGTTTGCTAATGGAAAAAAAAACATGTGCACTGCAGGTGGGGCATATATAACATGTGCAGAGAGAGTTAGATTTGGGTGAGTTATTTTGTTTCTGTGCAGGGTAAATACTGGCTGCTTTATTTTTACACTGCAATATCGATATTAGTTTGAAGAAGAAACCCCACCCAATTCTTACTCTTTCTGGACATGTTACATCAGCCCCTACCACCTGCAGTGCACATGGTTTAGTCCATTAGCAAACCAAATGTGCTTTGCGAGTGAACCAAAATCACCCCCATAGTCTCAACGTAATTCGCACCCCCCTTTGAATCAGGCCTAATGTAAATACAATATTCATTGAGTAATCAAAGCAATATCCTGATGAGCAATTCTATGTACAGTATCCAGAGATAATGAAATTTCTACTTCTGTTTTTAAGGATGTCCTGTACTGTAAATCACTGATTTTTATCGCTGTTCGGCCTTGCACGTGTGCAATACGATCAGTGCGCATCCACAGTCGCTTGATAGTTGGTCATAATAATAATTTGTCCGCACTTGGTACATGTGACATACTGTAGATGCAGAGGTGCTTCTGAGAGAAGGAGGCTCGTATGCAGCCTCCTCTGTTTGGACCCCCTCCTCTGTTCTGGCTGCCGCCACAGTGCCACACTAGTGCGCAGCACAGAGGGCTCACACTCTACCAAATATCCGTTATCCAAATTATTCCGAAATACGGACTTTCCAGAAAGTGAAAAAAATTATTTTTTTTGCTAAAAACTCACTGGGGACATTTGTAACAGCATCACTGGGGACATGATATGTAACTGGCACTATATATGTGCAAGACAATGATTGCTTGGCATTCAAATTCAGTGCTGAGATAGTACACAAATTTTGTTTCACATTTTGAAACCTTATTTTTTGAACAATTAAAATATATTTGTGTGTATTTTATGTGGTAATAAAATATATTTGTGTGTATATTATGTGTTTATACAGCATAAATGCAAGATACTTCAAAATACATCATTGAAATATTAAAATATTCCGAAATACGGAATAATCCGTTATCCAAAATTCTCCTGGTCCCGAGCATTTTGGATAAGGGATACTCAACCTGTAATGGGTGCAGAGTGTGCAGTGTGGTCCCCCTGGGACTCAGGGGCCCTTGTGCACCAATAATAAATATGCTATTTTGTAGATACTATTACATCTAATGTTGTAATAGCTTGTACTGTAAATTGTTTAGTGAAGTTATAGTGTTTCCATATGACTTTCATAATATAATAATAGTTACCTGTAGACCTTCAATTGCTAGTCTCAGCATGCTTGGGGTCAACTTCGAGGCCTGTTTGAAGGTGAAGTTGCTCCAGTCTATTATCAAAACAAATCCATTGACTTGAAGTTCTGGGTCTTCTATCATAGCTTCCAGTGATAGCAGTATTGCACGCAGAATATCCACAAGTGTGTATCTAAGAGAGATGAAATGCACATTACAACCATGGTGGCCAAAATCCTTATTCTTTCAAATCAATTTGTAGAAACACAAAGGCAAATTTTACATATTTTAACACTTTTATTTACTACATATATATACATACATATATATATATATATATATATATATATATATATATATATATATATACACAGTTGTGCTCATAAGTTTACATACCCTAGCAGAATTTGTGATTTTCTGGCCATTTATCAGAGAATATGAATGATAACTCACAAACTTTTCTTTCACTCATGGTTAGTGGTTGGGTGAAGCCATTTATTGTCAATCAACGGCACTTGTTTCCTAGCAAGGTGCTCACAATATTAAGTTGTATGGCATTACATTGCATTGCATCGCATGCCATATGCCCGCATGCAATGCGATTTTAAATAGTATAAGCCCCTATACGATTTTCAATTGTATAAGCACCCTAATGGGTGCTTACAATGTTTATTGCACCCTCACACCACCACCACTATCAACGCCAACCCGAAGTGTGGCGAGCGCAGCGAGCCCGCGAGGGGTGGCGGTACGCGTCCTTCGAACTTTTCATAACCCCGCTATCCAAGTCGGCGTGGAGTTGATTATATATAGTGTGGCGAGCGCAGCAAGCCACCGAGCCCGAAGCGTGATGAGCGCAGCGAGACCCCCTCGCCACGCTTCGGGCTCGGTGGCTCGCTGCGCTCGCCACACTATCTAGAATCAACTTCACGCCGATGTGGACAGTGAGGGTATGAAAAGGTCGGAGGACGTGTACCGCCGCTCTCGCCACGCTTCGGGTTGGCGTTGATAGTGGGGGTGCTTTTAACATTGTAAGCACCCATTACGGTGCTTATACAATTAATTAGGTACTTGTTTCCTATCTGGGCGCCCAGGTTTTCTACGTACGGCACCGTAATGAAATGGGATCGCATCGCATCGTACACATACACGATATTGAACGATGCGATGCGATGCGATCCGATTCGATTTCCCATAGGAAACAATGTGAAATGGCTCAATTTAGCCAAATTATCATAGGAACAATAGTAAATGGGCCAAAAACACCCCTGAACATTGAAATGTCCCCCCAAAAGTAGTTGACGCCACCCCGCCATCAACATGAACCCGAAGCGTGGCGAGCGCAGCGAGCCCGCGAGGGGCGGCGGTACGCGTCCTCCGACCTTTTCATGCCCTACTATCCACTAGGGCGTGGAGTGAGAATAGAATTGTGTGGCGAGCGCAGCGAGCCACCGAGCCCGAAGCGTGGCGAGCGCAGCGAGCCCCGCGAGGGGCCGCGGATATCTTCACAGTTATACGCGTCTCCTCGCGGGCTTCCCAGGTGTCCATGGCGACGCGGACACCTGGGAAGCCCGCAAAGGGACGCGTTTACCTGTGAAGGTATCCGCGTCCCCTCGCGGGGCTCGCTGCGCTCGCCACGCTTCGGGCTCGGTGGCTCGCTGCGCTCGCCACACTATTCTATTCTCACTCCACGCCCTAGTGGATAGTAGGGCATGAAAAGGTCGGAGGACGCGTACCGCCGCCCCTCGCGGGCTCGCTGCGCTCGCCACGCTTCGGGTTCACGTTGATGTCGGGGTGGCGTCAACTACTTTTGGGGGGACATTCCACTGCTCTGTGGGTTTTTTTGGGGTTTCTGGCCCATTTACCATTCTTCCCTATGCTGATTTGAGTAAATTGATCCATTTAACATTGTTTCCTATGGGAAATCGAATCGGATCGCATCGCATCGTTCAATATCGTGTATGTGTACGATGCGATGCGATCAGATTTCTCTACGGAGAATAGCATGGTGCGCAATTAACTTAGCGGGCGCCCAGATAGGAAACAAGTACCATTAATTATCTTATAGGGCGCACATTTAACATTGAAAACACCCATTAGGGTGCTTATACAATTTAAAATCGTATACCATTGTATATGGCATACAAAGCGATGGTATACAATTTAAAATTGTATAACATCTGCTGCCATCGCGTAACATCGCATCGCATACCATCGTATGCCTTATGGTATGCGATACGATGGGAGCCGTGCTAGGAAACAAGTACCCAAACAACTGTGTTTGCTCTTTTTTAATCATAATGACAACAGAAACTACCCAAATGACCCTGATCAAAAGGTTACATACCCTGGAGATTTTGGCCTGATAACATGCACACAAGTTGACACAAACGGGTTTAAATGGCTACTAAAGGTAACCATCCTCACCTGTGACCTGTTTGCTTGCAATCAGTATGTGTGTGTGTGTGTGCATAAAAGGTCAGTGAGTTGCTGGTCTCCTAAAAGACCCTTGCATCTTTCATCCAGTGTAGCACTGACATGTCTGGATTATGAGTCTTGGGTGAAAGCAAAAGATTTGTTAATGGATCTGTGGGAAAAAGTAATTGAACTGCATAAAACAGGAAAGGGATGTAAAAAGATATCCAAGCAATTGAGAATGCCAATCAGCAGTGTTCAAACTCTAATTAAGAAGTGGAACATAAGGGATTCTGTGAAAACCAAATCACAGTCAGTTAGTCCAACAAAGCCACAACTGCCAGGAAAATTGTTCGGGATGCAAAGAAAAATCCACAAATAACTTCAGCTGAAATACAGGACTCTCTGAAAAAAAGTGGTGTGGTTGTTTCAAGATGCACAATAAGGATGCATTTGAAGAAAAATGGGATGCATGGTCGAGTCGCCAGAAGAAAGCCATTACTATGCAAATGCCACAAAGCATCCCGCTTACAATACACCAAACAGCACAGAGACAAGCCTCAAAACTTCTGGAACAAAGTCATTTGGAGTGAATTTTATTTTTTGGCCACAACTACAGTATAAACGTTACATTTGGAGAGGAGTCACCAAGGCCTATGATGAAAGGTACACCATTCCTACTGTGAAACACGGAGGTGGATCACTGATTTTTTGGGGATGTGTGAACTACAAAGGCACTGGAAACTTGGTCAAAATTTATGGCAAAATGAATGCAGCATGTTATCAGAAAATGCTGGAGGAAAATTTGCACTCATCAGCCCGGAAGCTGTGCATGGGACGTACTTGGACGTTCCAACATGACAATGATCCAAAACATAAGGCCAAGTCGACCTGTCATTGGCTACAGCAGAATAAAGTGAAGGTTCTGGAGTGGCTATCTCAGTCTCCTGTCCTCAATATCATTGAGCCACTCTGGGGAGATCTCAAACGTTCAGTTCATGCTAGATAGCCCAAGAATTGACAGGAACGGGAGGCTTTTTGCCAAGAATAATGGGCAGCATTAGCATCTGAGAAAATAAAGAGCCTCATCCACAAGTTGTGGATGAGGCAGATGGAGCACCCCTTGTTCAGGCAGGGGCTGGCAAAATTATCGCCAGCCCCCGCCAGCCACCAGCTCCTGCCAGGGGGCGCGCACGCATGAGAAGCCTGCGCACCCTGTGGCGACAGAGCTTCCCCCGGGTCCCCGCTGCATGTACATCACAGTTCAATGGAGTCCCTGTCCGCCGGCGCTCACCAGAGGGGGCGTTCTGGCAGGCGCCGAGCAAGGAGAAGGCCGGCACCATCTGTACCAAAAAAGACTTCAAGCTGTCTTTGATGTTAAAGGGGGCAATGCACTGTTAAGAACTGGGGTATGTAAACTTTTGATCAGGGTCATTTGGGTAGATTCTGTTGTCATTATGATTTAAATGGAGTAAACACAGTTGTTTGACAATAAATGGCTTCACCCAACCACTAACCATGAGTGAAAGAAGAGTTTGTGAGTTATCATTCATATTATCTGACAAATGGCTAGAAAATCACAAATTCTGGTATGTAAACTTGAGAGCACAACTATATAACTTTCTGAAGTATCTAAATAAATAGGATAATTACTCCTCACCTCTATGAGGTGAAGTACCGCCAGTGATGACTAGAGGAAATTCGACATACTAAATTACTCCTTTGTGTGCTAAAAGGTGTGATAACAGAAATTGAAAGCAATTTTTCAGGGACACTAATCTGTTTCAAACTTGCTGTATATAGAGAGAAGGAGCAGTGAAGACAGAGATTGGAGGTATGAGCAGACAGGGACTGGGGGTGGGATGCTGAGTTTGGGGGCTAAAACTGTCACAGCTTAAAGTGAAAGCACATTCCAAATGGTGTCTTTTTGGCGGGCTTTTATCTAATGATAAAATAAAGTTATATATATACACTGTATATGAGCAGTGGCAGTTGCAACCTCAGGGCTGCAAAGCAAAGCTAAATAAGCAGATGGGAGTTGGATGAAACACAACCCAGTCCCTAACTGTTGGGCAGATAGAGGAGGGAGATGCTGTTTGCTCTTTCCCCCTGAATGCAATTGTGATACATGGTGATGATCCCCAGGGAGCTTATGCTCCTGCAAACACCAGGCAATATTAAAAATACATTACTTTACAGGCAGCGTAGTTAGGGTTATGTTTTATCTGGATATACTCTGCGCATTTGGATTTGCTCTGCAGCCCCAGAGGAGCAACCACTGCTGTGTATGAAAAATAAATGTAAAAATACATGATCTGATCTGTGAAAGTGGTAAATGGTGCCCTCGTCTGCAGTAGATCATTATAAAATGCAGTAATTATATATACAATGTTTCCACTCTTTATTACATATATTTTATAGTGATAGCTAATTGTATTGTACAGTAACTTCTAGTGAAGCTTTTTTAATTTTAACTCTTGGCAGCACATTTATACTGCTTTCACATTGCAGAAATGGGTAATGACACGGTATTCTTAAATGGGACTTTAAAACGGGTCTGAGCCTTGAGACCTTTCACATTGCAGGTGAAAACCATTTTAAAAATCATTTAATACCATTCAAAATTCAACCCGTTTAACCCCCAAGGGACACGTTTCAAGCCATTGAAATAGAGCCATTCACACTGTATAAAAAACGGCTTTAAAACGTGTAGGAGTCTGCTTTTTAACCGTGTTGAAATACCGGTTATCTTTAACCGGTAAATCAACTTTGGCACTTTCACATTGCAGCCTTAAACGTTTTAAAATGGGAAAAAAACGGCAATATACCGTTTTAAAAGTGCAATGTGAAAGGGGTATCACATTGCAGCCTTAAACGTTTTAAAATGGGAAAAAAACGGCAATATACCATTTTAAAAGTGCGATGTGAAAGGGGTATTAGTGTAATGTTTAGCATTACTGCATCACAGTGCTGAGGTCATGGGTTCGATTCCCACCTAACTGTGCAGGGTTTGTTTCTCTCTGTGCTTGCGTGGGTTTCCTCCGGGTACTCCGGTTTCCACCCATAATCCAAAAATATGCAGGTAGGTTAATTGGCTTCCAACAAAATGAACCCTTAAATGTCAGTGTGTGTGTGTGTATACATGTGGTAGGGAAGATTGTAAGCTCCACTGGGGCAGGGACTGATGTGAATGTTCAAATATTCTCTGAAAAGCGCTGCAGAATATGTGTGCGCTATATAAGAAACTGTAAATAAATAATACTTTAACTGGAAGAAGGAGAGGGTGCAGATGTATCACCAGTGGCATAACTTGATGCTTGCTAATTAATCACATCATACTGTAGATCTCCAAGTCTTTGCTGATCTTTAGTGTGCCACTGGTTTTGTTTGTTTACAGCTACCATTTTAGCTGGCTCTTTAACATCAAGCACAGTAAAACACAATGCTGCCACTAGAAATTGTGGGGCCTAGGACTGACCAAATAAACAGCCACCGCCCCCACACTAGAAAAAAAAAAGATCAAGCAGAAAAAAAAGCCTTGCACCATCTACAGTATGTGCCTATGCACATCCTTGCTGGCGGGTCGCCAGAACGTACGCGCTGGCGACCCGCCAGCAGCCTCGCCAGCGAGGAGACTGAGACGCACGCGCGTCTCAGTCTCCGTCGCTAGCGTGGCGGAAACCCTGTCCGTCTCCGCCTCAGGGAGACGGACGGGGTTAGGGGGGATGCGGGCAGGCGGCGGGGACCCCGGGTTACCGCCGGCAAGCCGGCGGGGACCCGGGGAAACGTTTGGAAGCGTCGTCGGAAGGGGGCGCGCGCGCCTCTCGTGCGCGCGCGCCCCCTTCTCACGATCGCCATGGCGCTGGCGGGGGATGGCGGCTGGCGACGCCAGCGCCATCCCCTGCAAGGATGGGAACAGACCCATCTGTATGTATGTGGGTATATGTATATATATATATATATATATATATATATATATATATATATATATATATACAAAATGTATGAAGAAAATAAGAAAATATGGCACTCAGTGGTCTTCTCAAATGTGCTGTATTGCAAAGTACGGAAACCAACGTTTCGTTTGTCAAGGTGATCTGCTGTCTGCTTGTAAACAGTGTGTGTGCATAAAAGGTCAGTGAGTTTCTGGTCTCCTGAAAGACCCTTGCATCTTTCATCCAGTGCTGCACTGACGTGTCTGGATTCAGAGTCATGGGGAAAGCAAAAGAATTGTCAAAGGATCTGTGGGAAAAGGCATAAAAGGGATATTAAAAGATATCCAAGTAATTGATAATGTTCAAACTTTAATTAAGATGTTGAAAATGAGGGATTCTGTGGAAACCAAATCACGTTTATGTAGACCAACAAAGATTTCAGTCACAACTGCCAGGAAAATTGTTCAGGATGCAAAGAAAAAGCCAATGACAACTTCAGCTGAAATACAGGACTCTCTGAAAAAATGTGGTGTGGTTGTTTCAAGATGCACAATAAGGAGGCATTTGAAGAAAAATGTGCTGCATGGTCGAGTTGCCAGAAGAAAGCCATTACTACGCAAATGCCACAAAGCATCCTGCTTACAATACTCCAAACAGCAAAACAGCAGAGAGACAAGCCTCAAAACTTCTGTAACAAAGGGCCTTATTCTAGTTCACTCTTTCTGACAAATTCGTTCTTAGCTGGACAAAACCATGTGCACTGCAGGTGGGGCAGATGTAACATGTGCAGAGAGAATTAGATTTGGGTGGGATTTTCCTTCAAAGTGAGATCTATATTGCAGTGTAAAAATAAAGCAGTCAGTATTTTCCGTGCGCAGAAACAAAATAACTCACCCAAAGGTAAATCTCTCTGCACGTGTTACATCTGCCCCACCTGCAGTGCACATGGTTTTGTCCATCTAAGAAGGAATTTGCCTCTAAGAGTGAACTAGAATAAGGCCCAAAGTCATTTGGAGTGATGAGATCAAAATTTAACCTTTTGGCCACAACCATAAACGTTACATTTGGAGAGGAGTCATCAAGGCCTATGATGAAAGGTAAACCATTCCTACTGTGAAACACGGAGGTGGATCACTGATGTTTTGGGGATGTGAGAACTACAAAGGCACTGGAAACTTGGTCAAAATTGATGGCAAGATGAATGCAGCATGTTATCAGAAAAAACTGGAGGAAAATTTGCACTCATCAGCCCGGAAGCTGCGTATGGAACGTACGTGGACGTTCCAACTTGACTATGATCAAAAACTCAAAGCCAAGTCAACCTGTCATTGGCTACAGCTGAATAAAGTGAAGGTTCTGGAGTGGCCATCTCAGTCTCCTTACCTCAATATCATTGAACTACTCTGGGGAGATCTCAAACGTGCAGTTCATGCAAGACAGCCCAAGAATTTACAGGAACTGGAGGCTTTTTGCTAAGAAGAATGGGCAGCTTTACCATCTGAGAAAATAAAGCGCCTCATCCACAACTACCACAAAAGACTTCAAGCTGTCATTGATGTCAAAGGGAGCAATACACGGTATTAAAAACTGGGGTATGTAAACTTTTGATCAGGGTCATTTGGGTAGTTTCTGCTGTCATTATATTTTAAAAAAAAGTAAACAAAGTTGTTTGACAATAAATGGCTTCACCCAACCAATAACCATGAGTGAAAGAAAAGTTTGTGAGTTATCATTCATATTCTCTGACAAATGGCCAGAAATCACAAATTCTGCTAGGATATGTAAACTTTTGAGCACAGCTGTACATATATTGTACCAACATTGCCACTTACACATACAGCCACATGCTAACATAATACCACACACACGCAGCCAATGGCCCCGCCCCCGCACTCTCCCAGTCAGCCTCTTCTTACCAGATGTTACGCTCCTGTGCAGTGGTGGAAAATTACTTGGAAGGCATTGTTTGTGCAGCGTGCCAGAGAAGAACAGGGGGTGGGCACACTGCCTGTAAACCCTGCCTCCCCTTTCCATGTTGATAGCGTGTGGGAGCAGGAGAGCTGAGTAGCACAAGGTGGTGGGTATCAGAAGGCAGACACGCCCGGCAAACCCCGCCTCTCCTTTCTCAGTGCTCACATAGACTGCAAGCCGCTGGACTGGAGCAGTGAGTAAGTTTACCGGAGGCAATGGAGAAGGAGCCCAGTGGCGACCAACAGTGGTGGGTCCTGTGTGCTGCAGTGGCGTATACCTGTGGCGGCACAGGTTTGCACCGCCACTGAAGAAAGGGGAACACAGGGAAGCTGAATGAGTGGCCTGGGCCCTTCCCTCTTTATCAGAGTTGTCAGGCTCAGGACTGCTGTACCCTCAGTATGAACCTGATCACAAAGTAATTAATATTACTCAATATTCATGTAGCTGTTTTTTAATAAACACATTTTTATTTGTGATACTTATGTCTCCTGGTCTTCGTTATTGTTAATGGATAGTATGTTTTTGCAGTTATGGAAAATTTAACGGCTTTGCAGAGTATCAGATCAGCATATACTGTCATTTTTATTGCACAAGTCCATTATCTCTATTTTATGTTCTTTATGTGTGTTATATATAATAAAAATGTATGCAGTACAAACATTATCACACAATCAAGTCTTCCCTTTTTTTTCCCAGTTTTAAAGTTCAGCACTGTTGGAATCTTCACAAGCAGGGCAGCCCATTACAATATGTGAACACCCACCGTTTCATGGGCATTCCCATAAGAACGCTGGCCGTTCTCATGCTAATGAGTCCGTGACGGACATGCGGGGGGGGGGGGGGCGGGCAGCTGACATCACGGGATGTCAGCTGCCTGCCCACTTTCTCCCGAGCGTACACATATATGTAAAGTTACTCAGACCAACCTTACATATGCGTGCACCTTCCACATCTTTCGATGGTCAGCGACCATCGAAAGATGTTGGAGGGCCTCAGTGGCATGAGAATGTATGTTTATGTAAAACATCCTTTCAAAGCCATTGCGAACATAAGCGCCTTGCATATGGTGGTCGGTGTACCACCATTCTCAAGGCGGGATCTGGTTCATTCGCAAGGAATACAAACCCGAGCGAATGAACCGGAATAACCCCCAAAGTTCCAACATTGATGAACAATTCATTTCCATCAGGAAAACAGAAAACCCAGAGAACTGTTTGCAGCCACCATACGTATTGGGAGTGTGTAAATATAATATTTGACCATTTTAACTGTATGATTTGTATATGTACACACACATTTGGTGATATTTTTATATACTAATTTAAAGGTTGCAGAGCTTGGGACACTATGCACTATATATATACATATAATCGTGGAGTGTGGCGGCACTCTTTGGTTTTAAGAAGATGAAATAAACACCTGACACAGGTCTGTTCTGTCCAACGTTTCAATCCGAAGATTTCTATCAAGAACGGTTCTTGATAAAAATCTTCGGATTGAAACGTTGGACAGAACAGACCTGTGTCAGGTGTTTATTTCATCTTAAAACCAAAGAGTTCCGCCACACTCCACGATATATGCATGGGCCGCAAATCCCATTAGGAGGGCACCAGGGTGAAGTTTGTGTTTGGATACTGGGAGTGCCGACCCCACGGACGCATATATATATATATATATATATATATATATATATACATTGGAGGAAAAGGGCACTCACCACGTTGGTAAAATTTTTCAAACAATTTTTATTCCATATAGGTAAATGCTGACATACCGACGTAACGTTTCGGTCCAAACTGGACCATCATCAGGATATAATGCAGCCAAATTAGATATACATCAGACAACTGACCTGGCATCCATCCCCATGAGAGGATACACCTGTACTGCCTCACCGGGCCAACCTTTATACCTGTCCACAGGAAGTGACCTCATCACTCCCTATTAGACAGCCCACAGCCAATGCATGTTAATAACAAGTGTATAAACAATGACACTTAGGGGGAAATTTACTAAAGGAAATTTGTAAAAAATAGGTGTATTTGTATCCAGAAATTCACTTATTTTTGACATTTACTATCTTGAAAATATGGCAATTCGTATTCGTATTGATAGCACATCAATACGAATACGAATTGCTGTATTTTCGGCATAGTAAATGTCAAAAATAACTGTATTTCTGGATACAATTACACCTATTTTTTTACAAATTTCGTTTAGTAAATTTCCCCCTTAATATGCTTAATATGTATGTGTGTCCGGACAACCTAAATAACAACCATATTAGTATAACGTTGGTAAAATTTTTCAAACAATTTTTATTCCATATAGGTAAATGCTGACATACCGACGTAACGTTTCGGTCCAAACTGGACCATCATCAGGATATAATGCAGCCAAATTAGATATACATCAGACAACTGACCTGGCATCCATCCCCATGAGAGGATACACCTGTACTGCCTCACCGGGCCAACCTTTATACCTGTCCACAGGAAGTGACCTCATCACTCCCTATTAGACAGCCCACAGCCAATGCATGTTAATAACAAGTGTATAAACAATGACACTTAGGGGGAAATTTACTAAAGGAAATTTGTAAAAAATAGGTGTATTTGTATCCAGAAATTCACTTATTTTTGACATTTACTATCTTGAAAATATGGCAATTCGTATTCGTATTGATAGCACATCAATACGAATACGAATTGCTGTATTTTCGGCATAGTAAATGTCAAAAATAACTGTATTTCTGGATACAATTACACCTATTTTTTTACAAATTTCGTTTAGTAAATTTCCCCCTTAATATGCTTAATATGTATGTGTGTCCGGACAACCTAAATAACAACCATATTAGTATAACAGTGCAACAAACCTGTCTAACTCGCTCTTAGTAGAGCGTGCGTCCGACCAGGAAGTGTATGAAACCGGAAGCGCGTCATGCGTTCCATGACGTGCGTTCCAGCTATCTCCGGGTGTCCGGAGATACAGTGAGCTAACTAACTACAAAGTGCAGAGATGTTTGAAGTAAGTGCACACCTCTGGATCACCAAACATATATATCATATGTGGGGGCATAAAGAAATGTAAAACGAGCGTAATCTGGTCCACTCGGACCGGAAGTACGTCATCCAGGAAACGCAATATGCGTTCCACTGCGTTCCAGCTATTCCAGAGAGAGCTGGCAATATACAATAGTTATGAACAATGGCAAATTAGAAGAAAACTGACAAGTATCTTGATTGGAGAAACCCAGTATGTGCGCACTAGCAGTTGGTTGTGTATAAAGGTGTATTGAACCGGACTAGTAGCTAACATGGCATATATTACTGGAATGCATCAGGGACACTGATCCCTTGATGTCATGCATAGGGTTAGGGATAGTACAAAGGTCAGCCCGGACGGCAGCACTATTGTTGACCCCAAATACACATATATATATACACACAAAAAAAAACTTATATACAAAAAACTAATATACAAAAAAACTACATAAGTGTTGTACCAACACACATCTAACTCCCATACTGTCATTCAAACTGATTGACAGCTTGGTAGTATACCCAAATACCATAAGCAGATCATAGAGATAGTGTCTAACTTAACATAGACAGAGTATTAGAAAAAATATTGTAAGAATTTTTTTTTTTCTATACAGATATGACTAGGCACATATATCAAATGTTGCTGGAACCATATTTACCATTGGTTATTAGCACCATGTACATTATGGGATCGAATGTCAATTAGCAATGGGCATTCAATCGTGGGAATACTCTGCAGTTTAAATTGAGCTATTGTCTATAGCTCCATGGTTAAATATTTATATAGCTCTATAAGTATATCTCAGTACACAGATATATGCACAATAAAATACAAAGAAAAAGTACAAAAAAACATGAGAAATATATACATAAATAAAGGCAAAAAACAGAAGGAACAGCCCAGAGACAACCACCCTAGCTTCAAAAAAGAAAAAAATCCGAACGGAAACAATGAAAAAATTAATCATAAAACGCAAAAAACAGGAAAAAGGGAATTGACATCATCTTGTAGACCTCAAGTCTTATCTCAAAAATATCGAGAAGGGATTATACTCATTAAGTCCCCGAGGGGACAAAGTATCTAGGTCAAAGATCCACCGTGCCTCCCTTTTTTTGAGCATCAGATATCGATCGCCTCCCCTGATTGGTTTGGGAACGAAGTCGATGATCATACAGCGGAGGCTAGCCACACTGTGGCCCATCATCAGGAAGTGTTTAGCCACCGGCTTATCTGTTGTTTTAGATTCCAGTGCTGCTCGGATTGTGGTGCGATGATTCGCCATTCTCTCGGGAAAGCTTCTCTTTGTCAGGCCAACATAGTAAAGCCCACACGGGCAGATAAGAATGTAAGTTATGTGGTCCATACGGCAATGTAGCCGGTGTCTGATGCGGATCTTTTTCCCACTATGTGGGTGAGTAAAAGAGGAGCCGGTATTGAGGGATCTGCAAGTTATGCAGTCGCTGCATTTATAACAGCCTAATTTGGCAGATGGAAGCCAGGTATCGGTTGTTTTATTGGGCTGTGTTAATGGCCGCATCAGCAAGTCCTTCAAGTTGCGCCCACGTCGATACGCACACATCGGTGGCGAAGGGCAAATGTTGGTAAACATTCGATCAGTAGAGATAATCGGCCAATGTTTGGTCATCTTCTTTTTTCTACTGTGAGCCTCTGTATCGAACGTGTTAGTGTATATCATCCTTGGGCGTGCATCTGTTACCTGAGGACTAGTACCTGTCGAGAACCTCTGTTTTGCTTTAGTAAGGCACCGTTTGAGAGTACTGTCCGAGTAGCCACGGTCTAGGAATCTTGAATGCATTTCACTGAGTTGTTCTTCAGTAGTGATAGGGGAGGTATTATTCCTCAAGACCCTAAGAAACTGGGAGATTGGGAGATTTTCTTTCAGATGGGGCGGGTGGAAGCTTGTGGCGTGTAATAATGAGTTTCTATCTGTGTCCTTGCAGTACAGTCTTGAACCCAATCCTTGGGCTTCGCGGAACAACGTGACGTCCAAAAAATTAATATCTACACAACTAAATGAAAACGTGAAGCGGATGGGTGTCTCTAGGCTGTTCAAAGAAAAAACCATGTCCTCAAAGTCCCCGCCAGTGCCCAGCCAGATTAAGAATACATCGTCGATATAGCGACGATAATAGAATATTTTAGACGAATATTCCGGGAAGATGTATTGGTTCTCATATTTGGACATATATAAGTTGGTGTAGGCTGGGGCCAAATTGGACCCCATAGCCGTGCCTGTTGCTTGTAAAAAGAACTTGTCTTTGTAAAGAAAATAATTTTTGGACAGTACTAATGAAGTTAATTCAACCAGGAACTCAGTGGGTGGACCTATCCGATTGGGATCACTCAGTGTTTGCCTCACTACCTCTAACCCCTCGGCATGAGGAATGACCGTATATAGTGAAGCTACATCCAAAGTAGCTAGGATGGCGTGCGATGGAATTGGGGGGAGGTTCTTGAGGCTATCCAACAAATCACTGGTGTCCCTGAGGTAACTGGAGGTACATAAAACATATGGCTGTAGATGGTGGTCTACATACTGAGCAAGAGGCTGCAGGACGGATCCCCGGGCCGAGATAATCGGGCGGCCAGGGGGATCCGTCATGCTCTTGTGAATTTTCGGCATGGTATAAATAATAGGACAAATAGGGAAATCAACTTTGAGAAAACCATGTACATTATCATCTATCCATCCTGCCGAATGTGCTAAATCCACAATAGTATCAACCTCTTTCTTAATTCTCAAACCAGGGTCCCCTGGGAGGGTATGGTAAACCAAAGAATCGCTTAATTGGCGTACAATTTCTCGGTCGTAGTCCACCCAATCCTGGATGACCAATGCTCCCCCTTATCGGCCTGACGAAAGACCAGGGAGTCATTGGCCATCAGGGATTTCAGGGCTTCACGCTCAGGTACTTGTAAATTATGGTAATTAGCCTTGGATGGAGATGAATCTCCAGAGCAGTCAGTGAGTCGTAAAAATGTTTTGACACTGGGATTAAATCCCTGGGGATCAAACATACTGGGCTGTTTAAATAGTGGCATATCGGTCGCCTTGTCTTTAGTGTTAAAGAACTCTCTGATTCTAAGTTTGCAACAAAACTTATAATGGTCTATGGCCGTACGGAAAGGTTGATGCTCGCAGGTCGGCACAAATGAGAAGCCAAGGGAGAGTACTTTGATTTCACTAGGAGTCAAGGGATGTTTGGATAAATTGATAACCGCGTTTACGGTTTCCGATTTTTGCCTCTCCTTTTTCTCGTGGAACCCGCCCCTTCTAGAGGGATATCGGGGTCGTCTCCTATTGGACCTTGGTTTCTGGATCTGGTTTCGCGTAAAAAAGCGACTGAGCCAGTGGGGGGGTTTTGGTGTCTTGAGGTACCCTCAAAACGTTCTGATTCAGAGTTTGATGGTGAGGTGGAGGAATAGTTAGATCTTTGTCTATATTGTCTAAAATTTCTATTCGGGCCTGAATTGCCCTTAATCCACCTATACACTTGGTGTGTGCTATAGTCGTTATTCACAGTCACCAGTTTTCTCCTCTTGAAAGCTATTAGCTCCTTCTCAAAAGTGCCGATCTGCTCTTTCAGTTTATCAGTCTACTTGTTTTTCTTATCAGCCAATAATACTGCTAAATGATTAGCATTGAACGTTTCAATTTCAGCTCTGATTTTATTAAGCTCTATTCCTACTTCCTCTATCACAAGAACCATGAGGTCCAAGGCACACTTGTTCAACACTCCACACCATTTGGCGCAAAAGGCGAAATTATTACGCCCTATGGTGGGAGTGTTGACAACCCTGAAACCCCTCGGTATCTTTTTATTTCTGTAATATTCTGACAGAAATTGCCCATGGAGAGTAAGCTCCACTTCTCGTTTTTTCAATTTATGTAGCCTAAAATAGAGGTCAGAGGGTGTATCATCTGGCAATCTAGAAAACTCTACTGCATTAAACAAGACCTTTTCTGCATCATCATCTGTCAGAGAAACTACATTAGTTTCAACCTGTTGGTACAGGGCTTCATCAAGTATATGTGTTGCTGGAACCTGAGACATAATACAGTAGTATGCAGGAAAATCAAATCACAATTGGTACCACAGGTTCTGACTGGCACCAAGGGGGACCCAGAGGACATGAAAAAAAACACAAGTAAAAAAAATAGAAAAAATAGAAAAATTGGAAAAAAATGAAAAAATACCAACAAGACGTGAAAAATCTCAAAAAAAATTATGAAAAACTCAAAAAATTCAGAAGGAATCCCAAAAAAGTTTTAAGGTCAACAGAGTAGCAAACAGGGGCATCAATCCACTAGGACAGCGTGGGTGGAATGTCCACAATCCAAATTTTCCATCGGAGAAAACACAGGCACTTGGTGCAAGACACAAAATGAATCACTCCAGGGTTGAGGACCATTCAATGCACAATTTTTATGTAAAGTCAGCACTCTAGTAAGTATCAGGTTTGAATGGGAGGTGCTCCTACAGATGACCGAACATCAAAGTATACATTGGAGGAAAAGGGCACTCACCACTTTGGTAAAATTTTTCAAACGATTTTTATTCCATATAGGTAAATGCTGACATACCGACGTAACGTTTCGGTCCAAACTGGACCATCATCAGGATATAATGCAGCCAAATTAGATATACATCAGACAACCGACCTGGCATCCATCCCCATGAGAGGATACACCTGTACTGCCTCACAGGGCCAACCTTTATACCTGTCCACAGGAAGTGACCTCATCACTCCCTATTAGACAGCCCACAGCCAATGCATGTTAATAACAAGTGTATAAACAATGACACTTAATATGCTTAATATGTATGTGTGTCCGGACAACCTAAATAACAACCATATTAGTATAACAGTGCAACAAACCTGTCTAACTTGCTCTTAGTAGAGCGTGCGTCCAACCAGGAAGTGTATGAAACCGGAAGCGCGTCATGCGTTCCATGACGTGCGTTCCAGCTATCTCCGGGTGTCCGGAGATACAGTGAGCTAACTAACTACAAAGTGCAGAGATGTTTGAAGTAAGTGCACACCTCTGGATCACCAAACATATATATCATATGTGGGGGCATAAAGAAATGTAAAACGAGTGTAATCTGGTCCACTCGGACCGGAAGTACGTCATCCAGGAAACGCAATATGCGTTCCACTGCGTTCCAGCTATTCCAGAGAGAGCTGGCAATATACAATAGTTATGAACAATGGCAAATTAGAAGAAAACTGACAAGTATCTTGATTGGAGAAACCCAGTATGTGCGCACTAGCAGTTGGTTGTGTATAAAGGTGTATTGAACCGGACTAGTAGCTAACATGGCATATATTACTGGAATGCATCAGGGACACTGATCCCTTGATGTCATGCATAGGGTTAGGGATAGTACAAAGGTCAGCCCGGACGGCAGCACTATTGTTGACCCCAAATACACATATATATACACACAAAAAAAAACTTATATACAAAAAACTAATATACAAAAAAACTACTATCTTTGCAATAAGGTGTATTTGTTCCTCACAGAAGCTGCATTGTACCAATGCTTCGCTCCTAATCTTGGACCTTAGTCATGGTGCAGAATCCCCAAGTAGTCACTACTTGGAAATTCTTAGGATGGACTGCACCATGACTAAGGTCCAAGATTAGGAGCAAAGCATTGGTACCATGCAACTTATGTGAGGAAAAAATACACCTTATTGCAAAGTAATTGGTGAGTGCCCTGTCTCTGGATTTGTACACAAAGTCCTCCTTGGACAACTACAGCAGCACCCCAGCATTGGAAATTAACTGTGATATCTATCTATATATATAGTCAGTAATAATATGGTTAATATGCAGATAACAATAAATCAAATTAAGTTCCTTATTAATTATAAAGTAAACCATGAATCCCAAATTTTGTATCACAGGCATTGATGTGGTTCCCAGAAGTAAAAGACTGAGCATAAGTAAGTAATCTTTACTAACTGTGTTTCAGGGATGCTGAGAGTGGAGGGTTAGTAACAGAGAAGCCAGGATACCCAAGTATGCTGTGCTTGATAAACAGTAACAACAGCCCTCATTACTGAGGAAATGCCCATATAAGGAAATCTTGTTCTAACATTTTGAGCAAACACATCATCCAAATCACCAGAGCCGGCCATAGACATAGGCAAGCTATGCAAATACCTAGGGGCATGCATTTCTAAGCCTAGGGCCAACTCATTTTCACAGCAGGCAGTCTCCCCAGCTGTAGATACGTAGATCTATGCGTTTCGCTTTTCATTAGCAGCAGAAGCCGGGAGAGCCGGGACCCGCAGACAGATGCAGACGGAGGTAACAGCCGCATGGGGGGTGTGTGTGTGTGTTAACCCCACTGGGGCAGCGTTGCCAACATTTGCGGCGTGGGGAGGGGGGGGGGCAAAATTAATATTAACGCCACTGTCACTTGACCACTTCCTCAGGCTAGTACTGTAGATGTACCTCTTTGTATCCCTATTAGTCATAAAGCAGTATATACTGTATGTTATTCACAAAACTACCCTCACTGGGGGCCAGATTCTCTAAGCTTCAAAAGTGATAAAATGGAGAGTGATATACAGCCAGCCATGTCACAGACATATCAGCTCCTACCTGCCATGTCACAGACTGTGTTTGAAAAATGTCAGACAGGAGCTGATTGGCTGGCTGTTTATCACTCTCCATTTTATCACTTTTGAAGCTTAGAGAATCTGGCCCTGGGACATTTGCAAGATTCCATCTGTGTGTATATATTGTCACTGAGTATAACCACTCAAAACTACTAAACCTATCTTATTTTGAAGAAACAAACTAATGTATATTGTTCCCTATTTTAACCCTTCTCCTGTGCATATGGGACCCTGCATCCTAAGTGTTGAGGAAGCACAGTTGTATAAGCAAATATAGTATTTATTTATTAACAGTTTCTTATATAGCGCACACAGATTCCGCAGCACTTTACAGAGAATAGTTGAACATTCACATCAGTCCCTGCCCCAGTGGAGCTTACAATCTATATTCCCTACCACACATATACAGGCACACAGACAGTCTAGGGTTAATTTTGTTGGAAGCCAATTGACCTACCAGTATATTTTTGGATTGTGGGAGGAAACAGGAGTACCCGGAGGAAACCCACGCAAGTACGGGGAGAATATACAAACTCTGCACAGTTAGGGCCATGGTGGGAATCGAACCCATGACCTCAGTGCTGTGAGGCAGTAATGCTAACCATTACACCATCCGGACTGCCCATAGTACCATAGGACAGCAGAGAAAAGTCTGTACAAAGCCTACTTAAGTCATACCCAGGGTAATTATACATCCCACTTATAACCTCTTCATTTTCAGCAGTGTAAACTATTGTTTTTGTTCTCTATTCTCTTCACTTCACAAACTTAGGAGGAGCGCACACTTAACACATACTACAGTAAGTGCCAGGACATATCCCTTCCAGGTGTTGTCCATTGATGGCCACTTACCATAATGTCATTGATGGTAACCAGCAATAGCCACCACGCTGATGGCCATTCCTTCTATGAAAGACTATCAAGTATAAGTGTCATCTCTATTTACTATACAGAGCTACTATACAGTTAGCAGTCCTATTGACAAAAGTTATAAAGATGGTAAAGACCATGTAACCAAGAAGCCAGGGAGAGATAGAGGAAATAAAAGAGATTCTTTATCAGAATGCCATTGGTAGCATAATGTATGCAAGTATTGGGACTCATACTATCACAAATGGCAAGACAGTTTGCCATTAATCCTGGAAGACAACATTGGATTGCAGTTAAAAAAAAATCTTAAAATATCTCAAAAGGTACAGTTCACTCAATTTTGGATTTACAAAATCTAAATATTCCAGCTTAAAAGTTTTCAGTGATACCAACTGGGCATCAGATGAAAATGACCATCGTTCCTACACAGGGTATCTGTTTGCATTGGCAGGTGCAGCTGGGCGAGCATAAAGCAACCCACAGTTGCCCTTTCTACTACAGAAGTGGAGTATACAGTATGGCACTCACAGAAAAAGCAAAGGAAGCATTGGTGAAGATGTATTAAGCCTTAACAAGAGATAAATGCAAGGGTGATAAGGAGAGATAAACGTCCAGCCAATCAGCTCCTTACTGACTTTTTTAAAACACAGGCTGTAACATAGCAGTTAGAAGGTGATTGGCTGGATGTTTATCACTCTTTATTACCCTTGCATTTATCTCTTGTTAAGGCTTAATACATCTGCCCCATTGTGGATAAAAGAGACTTGATGTGAACTAGGTCTTCTTTATCACAGTGAGACCATCAACATTGCTTGTTATAACAAAGGGCCTATTCAATGCGACCGCTTAACACCTGCACCGGCCGCTCACCCTATTCTACGTTCTGGGGGAATCCTCGCTGTCACAGGACGGTGAAGATTCCCCAAACAGTGAGGCTTGTGGCTAATGCTTCCCCGTCACTAAAAAACCTAGCAATGGGAATACGACCTGTGCAGGGGGTCAGTTGAATACTGACCCTGCAAGCTGTGACACAGTCAGCACTGCTCGCTGCCACAGCTAGCAAAAATCATTGAATACACCCCAAAGGAGCAATTAATATGTCTTCTAGCACCCAACATGGGGAACATGCGAAGGTCGACAGTCAAAAGGTCGACATGGGGTTTTTCACTTTTCCCCCCCAAATGTCGACACAGTCAACATAGACACTGATGCACAGCACCATGGCCCCTCGCATGGCTTGCTGAGCTCGCCATGCTTTGGGAACACTATTTTATTCTGCCACCAAGTCCTAGTCGATAGTAGGGCATGAAATACTGACTGTCGGCACATGTCGGCTCAAAAAATAAAGTGAATTACCCCATGTCGACCTTTTGGCTGCCGACCTCCCCCATGTCGACCTAATGCTTGTGCCGACCTAATGCCGCTGTTGACCTTACCCATGTTGACATTCAGTCATGTTGACCTTCATGCATGTCGACCATGTGGTGTTGACCTAATGCTTGTCGACCTAGTGACCGTATCCCACGAACATGTTGACAAAGGGACTGTCATCACACCTGCTAAATCTGTTCTTGAAAAAATATGCACTAGTACTGTATATATTTGATGTTGATTTATTGTACCTGTTTTTTGCTTCATTACCACATGTTCAGTTACAGGTATGACTTTTATTAAAAAGTTTTGTTAAAATGTCAGGTTCTTTTATATATGATAAGTCCTGACCGAGGGGGGGTTAAAATATAGGGCGGGATGTATTAATATACTGTACATCGCCGCCCTTTGCCGGCTGTCCGCCGCGATGCCAGCGCATATGTACTAACATATGC